>NC_045139.1:25741307-26341307 GCF_008831285.2 Nymphaea colorata | reverse complement strand
CAACAATGTCCTCTTCCAAAACATGCTATTATGTTGAATTTGGCCTTGAGGACTTTCACAATGCTTTCCATCTCAAACTACTTGACCCACCCTTCAAGACATCTTCTGAGTACCTACCATCAGTCCTAGATTACTATAGCACTTCCTCTCAAAAGTGCTCCATTATTTTGCCAATTTACTTTTCAAAAAAGTCTACTATTCACCCTTCCATAGAAGACAAATGCACCATGGTCCCTTCAAGCACTTTTGGTTTGTAGGTGATTGAAGCTTTGTAATGGCCTATTCGATCAAACACTTCCTACAAGTCATCATCTCCTACTCAATCCTAATTTAGTCTCGGTCTAAGTTCCAAACGCATACATGAGTCTGATTCATTTGCTTCCACTTTCACAAAATATAAAAGTTACTATATCTTGCTTCTTTGGCACCCACAAAGCCAACATGCTTTCTTCCTCAAGGTAAGAGCTTTGGAACCAACTGTCACAAGGTAATATTTCTTTTTTTTTCCCAGTGCAAGGCACCCATATGGCTTAAGTGCCACTTGTTTTTTTCTTAGTTGCTTGCTTACTCAAAAGAAGCTTTGACTTAATTCCTGCATGTCTCGACTCGACATTTCTCTTAATGCCATCGAGCATTAAGGCTTCAATAAACACTTGATGTGAACAAATATATATTTCTAACAACTTAGCATTGAAAGCCCTTTTGATAAACTTTTCAAATGCACAATTACAAAGAGTTATCCCAAGTTCATATTCTTCCCTTTTACAATTTCGCTTAGCTAATACAACTTGCTACACATACCTTGCCCAAAGACTTGGCTCCCTACTTACACAAAACCAATAAGTATGAGTCTAAGAGATGCACTTTTCAAAACCACCCTTTGGGTAACATAGCTGACGCCTCTTGCTACTTCAAGGCCCAAGATTGTACCTTTTAGCTATGCTGCCAATAGGCCAAGTGACACCCTTTGGTTTCCCTTTCAAAGGGTGCGCATTTGGTAGGATTGGGCCAAGGATTTGCAGAAGATTGAAGGTTGTCATACATAAAAAGTCACCTTAAAATATTTTATCAAAATATGCTCTCACCAAAAATTGAACCCCATCAAAGGAAGTTCAGCTAAAAGGAAACTATCATACTTTTGAACTCATCTTCAATTCATTTCAACTCCTTAGTATTTCTTTTAGGAAAAGAAAAAAACTATTTTTTTTGGTAAAATAGGGAAGGAAAACCATGCTAGTAGCCTAAGCAAACCAAGAAATTAAGTATGAAGAATTAAGTTGGCATGGACTAGAAGACTAGCAAGACAAGATAATAACAATTTATTGCACTTAATTACACAACAACAGTTTGATAACTTGCGAACATCAACTTTTACATAATGATAACATACTAAACAAATCTGAATTTACAGTTTAGTAACACGGAACTATTTAAGAATTGACTTTTATAAGGTCTTAAGATTTTTGGTTTCTTAGTTTAGTTATGGAACAATTTGAACAATAAAGAATTATCCAAAAGCAAGTGTAATCAAGATTACAATATAAAAACTATAAGACTATATTGAATTGAGCAATCACAAAACAAGAGATAACTAAAACTATGCATCAAATTCAAGCTACCAACTAAGATAGATACAATGATACAAAATATAATATAGTAATTAATGGCAAACATTGCAAGGAAACAAACAATGCAAGGATGCTATCATAGATATTATACTTGCACATAAAATAGAAGAACAAAGGAACTATTACAGAACACACAATATGTATAAAATAAAATGAACTTCAATACAACAAGAACACATTTAGAAGTTCGAAAAGGCACTACACCTATTCCCTATTTTCACATAAATTATATGGAGTTTATTATAGAACAAAATGATCATTCTATGTAGAGCTAGAAAACATTTATTATAATGAATCACAATCATGCCTCATCACTAGAAGATTCCTTCCCTTCCAATAAATTATACGCAAATTAATATGTTACGAAAACATTTTAAATGGTCAATCTAACATTGAATATCTTACCTTTCACATAAATTACTGTCTTCATCATGAATTTAATTTTGCATGTGATAGTTTGAACAATACTTAAACATCAAAAGTCACCAACTACTTTTCCTTTGTATTGAATGCACACTCTAAAGTAAATATAAATATTGGAATTGCCAATACATCTCAAGCCATCTTAGACCAAATTTATTTTGTTTTTCTTCCACCAAGATAATATGTTGAAATATTCATAAATTGTGACTTCATATAGTGTATCATTCAAACATACTTCTAGATTTATGTGATGTATTTGAATAGAGCAAAAAAGTCAAGTAATATGCCTTGGAGGCATCAACTTCAGTAGAAGAATATCCAGCTTTAGCTACCACACAACTATTAGTTCTAGTTTAACTATCACTCATAAAATGCACAATTAATGCTTGGCATAATGTACATGAAACTTTTATTATGCTGATCTATTGTTTCAACTCTACTCAAACTCTCAAGTAAAAAATTCAGATACAACTTATACCTTGGACTCAAAACAAGTGTGACTACAAAGAGGACATTGCATGTGTTTCGATCTTTGTCAAACTTCTTTTGTATTCTATATGTTAATGGCCTTAGATATTTTTTTAGTAAGCATATATGATTATATAAGATTTTGTAAATCTTATACACACTATAGAAAAACAAATTGGCTGCTACATGCTTAATAGTGGAGAAAATATTTGTGGCATCGTAGAATGCCTTTAAATACTAACAAAGAGAAAATACAATTTCATTCATTGAAGGAAACTTATATAATTAGCATAGACAATAACCAATAATACAAAAGTAGCTTTGTAGGATAATGCAATTCACAACATGATAAAAATAGAGTTTCATCAAATTTGAACTTCATACAATAATTGGTGCTAGAATTATCACAACACTAATACTTAGTTTTTTTACCATGGAAATAAAGTACAGAGTTTGAGAGCAGACACTAAAATAGCACTGGTGCTAACTTCTCTACCAAAGTATACTTGGTGGCTAAATGTAAGTGTTATTGTCACAACCCAAGTTTCAAGACCTTTTTTTTTAAAAAAAAAAGAAAAATATAGATATATTGTGAAATGAACATCAAGTCTTAAAAATAAAATCAAATATTGGGTAATACCCAAAGTAGAAATAGATCCCACAAGAAGAACGATATTACAATGACCCATGTAGAGCCCAAAAAAAATACTACAACATCTCAATGAAAAGAAAGTCACAAAAATCACAGACTCCACTCAATGCCTAGATCATCAATGCTAGTCCATCACAAAACTGAGGGAGTATGTTCAAAAGCCAATAATTAATCAAGAACTACCTATAGAGATAGAAAGAAAAAATGGTCAGATTGATATGAGTATTAAAATATCTAATCATAGGTAGAGCACAGTTCGACAAATTAGATATATAGTTATATTAAAAAAAACCAATATGCAGCTGAAGACCACCACCTATGAGCTGAAATCCGAAACCTCACCAAGACAAAGCATACTGCCACAAATGTAGTAGCACGAATCATTGTGGGTTGCAAAGATACACCGATAGTCTAACAACCACCAATCATGGTCATAATGACGAGCATCAGCAAAAGTCACTGCGGACACAAACACAGGCACAATAGAACCAATCTTCACCAGACAATTCACAAAGACCAAGAATAACATAGAGCAAAGCCTCCTAAGATATCCCAAACTGTCGTAGCAGCAGCATGGTCCAACAACGCAGACTTAGCCCAAGTGGTAGACCGACCCATCTTGGCATTTGGGGTGAAGGACCAGGAGACGCCTCACTCTCCAACGCAAATAGAAATAGAATATCGGGCCCTTGTGCTGCCCAATACCCTATGGGTATTCTGATGCAGACAGAGGAATTGACAACCATAGTTATCTCAAGCCACCCCATAACCTCTCGGGACAAACCAACCACTAAACTCTGCTCGCACTCACATGTGCCATAGCATAAGACATATTCAGTGTTATTTTGTGTACCAACAAAGGATTTGTTATATCAAAACATATTCAAGTAATTCCTCATGGAACCCAGCCTTGAGCAAAATTCTCAAGTCCAACAAGTTCAAATACCTCAAAACACATTACCTATAGAATTTTGATCGCTCTAACCATTGATGGTCAGCATATCTCTAGGGGAATAGCTTTCAAATTTCATTTTCATTTATACTTGCAATATAACATTTCCTTGAATATATATATATGTAAGAGTAGCATTATCTCTACCCTAGTGTGTTCATATAGTTTTCATGAATACAAATATATATGAGTAACACTATTTCAATTCTATCATGCACATAAGGTTGCCAAGTATATATGTGTAAGAATAACATTATCTCAACTCTAACGTGCACAAATAGCCGCCAGGGATATATATATATATATATATATATATATATGACAACATTTATCTCAGTTCTAAAATATACATGTGATTGTCATATTGATAGGTAAGAACAACATTATCTCATCTTTGATATGTATATATAGTTGTCAAATATATTCAAGCAAGAACAGTATTATCTCATCTCTAATACACTCATATGATTGTTATATCATCTCTGATATATCTATATGATTGTCATATATATTTATTTTGGAACCATATTGTCTTATCTCTAATATATCTATATGATTACCATATATATTCAAACAAGGATAGCATTATCTCATCTTTGATATATCTATATGGTTGTCATATATATTCATATAATAATAGTTTTATCTCATCTCTGATATATCGATATGATTGTCATACATATTCAAGCAAAAACAATATTATCTCATCTCTTATATATCTATATGGTTGCCATAAATGTTTATATAAGAATAATATTATCTCATCTCTGATATATATATATATATATATGTGTGTGTGTGTGTGTGTGTGTGTGAACAAGATTATCTCATCTAGGATATATCCATATGATTGTTATATATATTCAAGCAAAAAAAGTATTATCTCATCTATAATATATTTATATGATTGTCATAAGTATACGTGTAAGAACAAGATTATCTTATCCATGATATATCCATATGATTGACATGTATTCAAATATACACAAACAATATTTTTGTCTCTAATGCATCAATGTGATCAACATGTATACAAATATACATAAACTGCATTATCTCGTTTTTTTTTCCTCTAAGTTAGTAGACATGTCTCACAAAATTACACACTACATCAGTTTTAACATGACTTTGATACAAATAACATCATTCCCTACTTAACAACAAACACATGCTTAACTTTGCTTACTAACAAAGCATATATATATATATATTATTTCGCACATATAAACATTTACATATCTTTATATACATCTAAATACACCAAATATACATGAACTACATATTGCACTTAGGTCTAAATATGTGTATGGCTGAAAAATATAAGGTATGTTCACTCAATCTGCCCATGGATCTATGTACTTCAAGTGCACGCTACCAACACTCTAGTCTACGATAATTGTTGCAATAGCTCTCTCGCTACACCCTTGCAACATATATATGTGTATATTTATGATCAGATCATAACATACTCATTCAAAACTGAATAGACGTCCAAACATGGGCCTATTTCTATTTCTAAATATGCACTTGAGGAATTTATGGACAGAGGCAATACTGGTTGACTACGACTGATCAGCTCCTTCTCCTTCCTTGCACTACATATACATAATCATATATGTCCAGATCACCATATAGCCTTTTGCACATAACCATATCTTTACATTCAAGATTTTCAACCCAAACGAAGCAAAGCATTTACTTGAACAGAGATGACTTGAATCTAAATCAGCAACCTACTAACTTCCTTCTCTAACATTTCGTGGCTGAGATGATAGGAGAACAAGTCATTACCCTCAACTTAGACTTCAACTAGGGATGCAGCAACAAAATGAAAGGTATCTCCTTCTCTCTCTAATCTTTTTGCTACAAGAGCCTTTCCCAATATGATAGCAGCAAGTGGCTAAAATATTGTTTACTCAAGCTTAATAAGCCATTTTTTATGGCTAAAATATTGTTTGTCATTCCACCTTTACTAACAAAATTTGCTTTAATTGTAGCACATGTTACTTCTTCTCTATGATCTGAAGCGGTTGTTCTTCCATTGTCATATTTTCTTGCAAATCTAGCTCTTCATAATCTATAACATGTGAAGGATCTGAAACATACTTTCATAACATTGACATACGAAATACCTGATGGATATGACTATCTTGTGGCAGAAGAGCAATTTCGTATGTCACATTTCCAATCTTCTTCAAAATTTCAAATTGTCCAATGTACATTGGACAAAGTTTCACCTTCTTTCCAAACTGGACAACACTTTTGGTTGGTGAAATTTTGATGAACACATGTACTCATTCTTCAAAAGCCAACTCTCTCCATCGTTGGTATGCATAAATCTTATGGCGACTATGGGCAAATAAAAGCTTCTTTTTTATCATGTTAAGTTGATCGGTATAATGTTAATGACCATTGGATATTCAATCTTGTTATCACCAATCTCAGTCCAATCAATTGGTGATTGACTATAGAGAGCTTCAAATGGAGCCATTTTAATACTAGAGCGATAGCTATTATTATAAGCGAATTCACCCAGCTTCACATGTTCATCTCATTCACCCTTCCATTCCAGCACGCAAGCCCTCAACATGTCCTCTAGTGTTTGGATGGTTTGTTCTGACTATCCATTGGTTTGGGAATGAAATGTTGCGCTCAGTTTCAGCTTTATCCCTAAAGCTTCCTGTAGCCTCCTCCAAAATTTAGATGTGAATCTTGGATCCCTATCTGAAATGATTGATTTAGGAATCCCATGGAGTCTAACAATTTCTTCAACATATAATTTAGTCAAGGTTTCAAGTGATTGTAAAATCTTGATAGATAGAAAGTATGCAGTTTTTGTTAGATGGTCCACCACTGGCCAAATAGCATCATGTTGTCATCGAGTACGTGGTAACCCTACTACGAAATCCATGATAATGACTTTCCATTTTCACTAAGGAATCTCAATTTGCTGCATTAGGTTTCTGGTGTTCCACTTTAGCTTGTTGGGACACCAAACGATGTGAGATGAATTTGGCAAGTTCTTTCTTCATTCTTGGTCACCATAAGTTCTTCCTTATATTTTGATACATCTTAGTGTTTGTAGAATGTATAGTGTATCTTGTTTTCTGTGTCTTGTCCAACAACTTATTTTTCACTTCTATATCATTTGGGACCCGCAATCTATTGTTAAACCATATGGATTTATTTCCATTTTGATAATGAGAAGTTCTTGCTTTCTCGCACTCAAGCACTAACTTCGCATATTCAGGACTCACTTTTTACTTCTCAATAATTTCTTCAAGGAACTTATCTCTAATCAATGCAACACAGTTCAACTTTTCATTATCATCTTGCATTAGATGCCAATGTGTAAGATCTTCTATTAACTTCCATGTCTGAAGTAATAGTTCACAAGCCTTAGTATGAGTCTTTTTACTAAGTGTGTCGGCCACTACATTAGCCTTGCCGAGATGATACTTTTTTTTGAAAGTCATAATCTTTCATATACTCCAATTATCTCTTTTGTCTTAGGATCAATTATTTTTGTGAAAATATATGCTTGAGAGATTTATGATTAGGGAGGCAGCTGCGAGCGGCCTTTTGCCGATGCTGGCAGCCGCCAGTGATGGTGGATAAACAAGGAGGGGGATGGACGGACCTCAAAAAATCGGGCAAGGTTGGGGAGACAGAAAGTGATAAAAATAATAAAATAATCATACAGTAAGTAGTATCGGAGCCATCCAACCTAAAGATCGGATGGCTCAGATGAGCTGTCATTTGGACAAATAAATGTCAGAGACATGGTTCATTTATATATATATATATATATATATATATAATTAACTGTTTAATAACTTTATTTATCTATACTTACATTTTAGTCATATAAACATTTTTTTTGTTTTGGGGCTAGTTCAATCAAGTGCGCATATAAAATGGTTACTTTTGCCCTAGTTCGGCTTATGCAGCAGACTCACCGTGTCAAAGCCACACCGGCACCCAATTTGTGTCAACACAAGTTTGACAGCTCTTTACGAGTATCCATGTGAAACAAAGGTTAATTAAGCATCTGTCCCAAGATGAAGGAGATTAACATACTTTTGACTCGGATGTTGCTATATCTCGTCCAACTTCACAAGCACAAAACTGAGATGATAATCATCTTGACCAAGTGAAACGAGAAGCATCATGTAACCAAAAAACTTGACAAATTGCAAGGTACCCGTTTGGAAAGCAAGAAATCGAAACACAAAAGTTCTCCTAATTTTCTTGGCATTTGACTTTACATTCCTCTGTATATAAAATGAAAACCAAGGCAACGGGGAAGTCTCCATCAAATGTATCAATGACATATAACTGCATAATGAGCATCAAAGTCCACTCCGCACAGTTAGAAAGGCAAATTTTTAATTATAGTATAGTTTGATAAGGATTCATTCAGGTACCAAGACTTCTTAGCACAAGTTTTTTAATTTCAATTGTTCACTTGGGACCTGTTTGGTAAATAGAACAGCTTGTAACTGTTTCATAAATCCACCCCAAAAGTTTGAGCGGATTCATAAAACACTTTTTAAGGTAACTGATTTTTCAACCACTTGTTCTTTTGTTGCACCAATATTTATGCCATATTCATGTAACATTTACATATTATTATGTTTGCCAAATGGACCCTGAATTCTGAAAGCAATCTTCTCTTTCAAATTAGGGACATGCTTAAAGGGAGAAGAACTCGTCCGGTGTGGCCTTTACAGACTAAAATTTGGATATTGTGAACCAATATGACATCCACGCTGTCGTGAGTTATAAATGGGCGAGAGTGCGGTGAACATATCCATTCAACATTGAGTTCCTGCTCTGCTTTGACAATAGATCTCTTGTTCTTCAGCCAGCAGATGACACGCAACCTACCGCCCAGCAAAGGTTTGAAAGGGTTCTGCATTATGTCACTGCGCCCAACGCACTTTCTATCTATTAGTCCCCAACTATGTTATGTGCCCAAAAAATCCCTTCTTACAAAACACTGCGCACAGGAAAGCATTAAATATTCTTTTCATTTGAGTAAATGAAATGGAGATTAAGAATACGTAATCTTTGTATTCATTCACAAGCATGTGATCACGATTTATTAAACGAACGCGTTTAGTTTGGACTCGTGTGCGGTTCTTATTGTCTGGTAAATTTTCTTCTTTATAATTCGAAAAATCTGCGCTTTTTGTGACTCTGACTTCACACTTCACAATGCCTTCTATCGATAGACGGTAGCCATTTGTGTGTAGTGAAGCTACGAGGAAGCCACGTTTTGTTATAGGAATCGGAAAGATGTGGGGATTAGTTGGAAGGCGTGGGGTATTTGCAGATTTCACCTGCTGGATTGAGGGACTCGTTTAACTTTGGATAAGTGGAATGCCATGAGGGGCGTCCTCTTGCAGGACGGGAGAGGGACGGGATGTTTGGTTCATGGTGGTGCCTTAACGCTTCGAAGATCCGACGGAACCTCCTCAGTGCGTCTTCCTAATCGAAACCCGGCAAGAATTTCATCTTTCCTCTACCAAAGGTTCCTCCATTTTGCCTTTGAAAAGATGCGGCTACACGCCGACCTGAGTCCTTTGCAGTTGCAGGTTCGCTTCCTCCTTTCTTCTTCGTCATCCCTATACTCGTGGGCACTGTTTTTTCTGTGCTTTCGATTGTTGACTTTGATATTCATGAAGTCTTTAGGAGTTTAGTTTATGGTGGTATGCATTGTCAGGAAAAATTCAGTGTGTTGAAAGCTTCAGATGGACGGACAGAGCTACGAACTCTCTCTTTTCATGCGCCCAAGATCAGATACATGCGCAGCTTGGCAATTGATGGAGGGCCCTTACTGCAGGTCTTGGCATTTACTTGTTGGTTTTTTGCTTCTGTTCTGAGAGAGACCGTACTACATGTGTGCGTCAGGTTTTAGTGTTACTGACATTGTAGATGAGGATCATGCTCATAGCAAAATAAAATACAGTTTCACAATAAAATTCATTTAAACTACTGAAAATGCTCCAATTCGGCCAGAAAAACTGCCTTTGTTAACCTTAGAGTGTATGAGGGTGAACTTCGTAGGTTGATGCTTCTTGGAATAGAATCAATTAATTTGTACGTCGACATTCAAATAAGTTAAGGAGCTTCCAATTACATTTTCCAGATTAATGCTGTTAGAGACTTTTGGTCACCAAATTAGTGCTGTTAGAGACTTTTGGGTCAGCTTTCAAAATGAACTACCAAACATCCAGGCTGAAACTTCTCTGTGAAGATAGGGCGAAATAGTATTATGCAAATCTTATTCAAAGTCGTTTTTTTTAGTATGGGTAAGTACCTGATGATTGTGTATATTGGTACTTAAAGCATCTCGAGGTATACTTATTCTGTTTTCATTAACTTGTTTTGATGGTTTAACTGTAAAGTTGTAAACAACTAGTACGTGGTTCGGTTTTCTGTTTGGTTGATGCTAGTTGATATCTATAGATTATTAGATTAGCATGTGATTGAATGAGTTGCATCAGGTTCAGCTTACATGATGTTGTGTGGAATTGACTGTATGAGTTTTATGGATGCAAAGAGGTGTATGGATTATTTAGTTCAAGATCAGCTGATCTGTTGTAGGGTCCAACTAGTTTTCTATAATGCCCACTTGACTATTTTTGAGTTGGCCTCTTCCTGGCTGACAGCTGGGCTGTCTTATCTGGAATTGGGCATCCCTTTGTACTCTGTTTCCTGGACCAAGGTTCAGCCAGTTTGAACAGAAACCATAATGATGTCTTAAGTGTCTTGTGATTTTTTTTCTGCCAAGGCGGTATTCCTAAGTCCAAATTCATTGCACATGTCCATTGTTTGATTGCTTTTGACACACGGGGATTGAGGCTGTAATAAAGAGACTGAAGATGGAACAACCTTTGCTACTTAAGTGGCTGAGCTACATTGTAAATCTCATCTGGTTACAATGTTCATTATGGTTTTAGTTGGATACAAGGTTCTCATATTAGGAGGTGCAACAAAAGAACTAGTGGTTGAAAAATCAATCTATGTGACAGAGGACTATTTTGTCAAAATAAAAATCATGAACGGAAATCTGTGGGGATCATCCTTTAAAAGCGTAGCATATCCATCCAAAAGATGAATAGCAAACTGATCTGATTTTGACCAACAGGATAAAAAGGATGAGAATGAAGTTAGCTGGACAAAAAAAAGGTGTTGTAGTACAAAATGTTGAGATGACAACTTTTCATGTTACTACACTGGCTCATCTAGTCTAGTGTTCATGAATTTAATTGTATGCAAAGACTGGAATGTGCCTTGCATGTTTCTGAATGTGGTCTTCTGCACATTTCTATGGAAAAAAAGCTTTTGGGCCTTGACATCAAAACCCAGTCTTGAGTTCAAAACTGGGTTGTGCTTCTGTTTGGACGACACAAAAGCCATTGTTTTCAGAAATGGGTTTAAACCAAGTTTTGGAAAAACTGGTTGTGGCAGCTTTTTCACCTCATCAACCTTAGCTTTTTTTAGGCCTTCCTTCTTCTTCATCTTCTTCAGGTTTTAGGGAAGGGGTTTCATGGTCTCCTCTCCCTTCGTTTTTATCTTCTTCAAGAACAACAAATGGCACAGGCTTTTGGGTGGGGGAGGACAATGAGGCACTCAATTGCCAGGACGTTCATCAGCCACCTTCTTGGCTGGTGGATGAGTTAACAAGCCAATGGCCTGCTTCTATGAGTCGGCAAATGGGGAAACTTAATCTCCTAGATATTCATTCTGGAACGCTGCATCAATGGAATCGTTAGGTGCACCTTCTTCCTTTTTTTCTTTTCCCTACTCCAGTCAACTTGATCATTGCACACTGGCCATTTTTCCTCTACATTGAGGTACTTGCAAGGGATTTCAACTTCTCTGCATCCACAGGCGACAAAGTCAAAGGATTGATGACATCCATAGGCTTTGCCAGGTCAGGCTCATCACCAGGGTCTTCTACTCCATCATTGTTTTCTTTTTCTACTTCCAACTATATGAAGTTATATGATGAAGATATAGAGCTGACATTGCCACCACAATCCAAGCTTGCAGATTGACTTGTCAATCTCGCTGCCATAGACGTTTCCTCTTCTTCATTGGAAGAGGAAGAGCTTGATTTTCCTTCAGAAGGCATCACATTTTGTTGCTAGCACTTTCTTCTTTGGGAAGGAAATCGACAAAAACTTGTTTTGTAGTTGTCACCCAAATGTTTCAACTTGGCTTTCAAACACATTTAAAGCTTATCTATACAACCTGGTTAACACCTGGTTTGAAATTACCAAAGTCTTTAGCCTTTGTGGTCCTTGTCATTCAGGTGGCCTGTTAATATTTTCCCACTAATTTGCTTCCTCTTTCTGGTGTAAGAAAATTTTAGATTGTAATATTGTCAAATGACAAAAGGTGAAGAGGGACAAAAATATCACAGGCAGCTACTGTTGCGCCTTCGCTGTGAGGATGTTTATGCTCCTGGTTTCTAGCAAAGGTGTATGCCTCTGAGTGTATAAACCAAAATATGCACAAGGAGAATTCCTCTTATCTGTGTCACAAGAACATGGAAGCAGATTCAGGGAATTATAATCATATACCATTAGAATGTAACTTGTATATAGTGGAAAATGGTGTGCGAACTAGTGATATATCCCTTAGAGTTTTAGGAACATTAGAACTCACGTTTATTTTTCTTGCTGAAAAACAAATGATTCATTGTTTCACATGTTGTCACAACTCTTTCTTTATTCTCTTATGCAAACAGGCTGTTAACATGCACACTACTGCTGTCATAAGTCCACCTCTTTTCTGGCTATATTTTTCAAGCTATAACTGCTGCCTTTGTTGATTCTGCATCTTTTCTGTTCACTATGTCTTATATTTCCGTAAGTAATTGTAGATGGTCTAGATATGTCATGCAGATGCTGCTAAAGATATGGTGATATGGAGATGGGATTCAAAATGGCTGTGGAAAAGAATAAGACAATAAGAGGCATTAAATACTTGTAGAAATCTTAGTGCTATGAGATTCAAGTTTTGTTCTATTAATCTGTTTGTATTGTATTTTAAAATTCTTCTAAGTTTGTATCATGTTAGTAATGCATGGAAATTTTGTCAAGGTTCTGACTTCTGACTTGCATGGGTTACTTGAATGATGAACTTTAAGTGTTTCAGTTAATCTATTAGAATTTTCTTTATTATGATCCTTCAATCTCATCACCTTGGATTGTAGGCTTGTTACACGATATCATACATTTAAAGTGATAATGCCGAATTTCTTTTGTTGATTAGTCTAAGTGTTTATCTATTTTGACATGCATGTCTTCAAGAATGTGCTGCATATGAATAGACATTTATATGCTGCTTAGTTTGCATCAGTTCTTAAAGTTCTTCATTTTCGTTGTCAGGTGTTGGACTTTGCAGCATTTCCAGAACCAGAGTTTGACCTTCCTATATTTTGTGCTAACTTCTTCACTGCTGCAGAGAGGAACATAGTTGTCTTGTGAGTTCATAGTCCTATTGAAATATGGTTCTATCAGCACTTGTGAAATGCTTTTCTTAGCTGGTGAAATGACTGCATTCTGCAATGATTTGTATTGGATCCAGTAACTGCTTGATGCTGATTGGATGAACAACAAAGTCAGCTTTATGTTTATTGATCATCTTAGAAATTTTACCATGGGTTTAACCTATCCTATTTCATGTTGAATGCTGAAAATCAAGTGACATGTCACTTCAATTTCTGTAGCATTAAGCTTATGCCTTTGTTTTCATAGAAACGTTTTTTCTTGTGAATATTGTGACATCATAACGTGAAAAAGTACCACATAATAATTGCTCTCTCTGTCTCTCTCTCAGGATAATCACATCTTACAAGAGTAACCTTTTCTATTCATCATTCATTGTCGTCTATAATGGACCATTTATCAATCCAGCTTCAAGCTAGATAATCTCCATCTTATTAGGTGGCATTGGATCCATGACTCAGCCAACACATCTGTGAATTAGTTTTTACTTTCTTTAATGATTCTTAATCAATCTTGCCTGTTAGAATTGTCTTTCTAATGCTCTCTGTTATCCTTTAATAACATATTTGAAATTATGTAAGAGCAGGCTAGAAAATGGAGTAAGGCTATACTGTTCATTTGTTTAACAAGAACACAAGCAGTAGTACTTAATTAAAAAAAATAAATATCATCATACCTCTTTACTAACCATCCAGCTCTTTCATCTCCTCCCAAATGCCAGCCATTCATTACTTCATCAGAATGTCCTATTGGTATGTACATCTTCTAAAAGACACTAGTACGCGAAACTGAAAATTGTTACCATGTCCCTGAGGTCAAATCCATTATCTTCACAAAGTTGTGGAAATATGGAAGCACATCAGTTGTTCAAAGGGGAACCAAATATCTCTGGAAGTTGTATGGCAAAGCTTTATGGTAGGTGAGTCCTCTTCATTGGGATCCTTCTGTCATGGAAGGGCCACCTTGTCAAGCTTGGAGTTTATTCAGTTTTTTTCTACTACTTTGGAATGGTTTCAGGATTCAACTTTTCCATTTATCATTTATAGAATGGTACAACAATTCAGGAAGGGAAATTCTCCAGGAAGATTTGAACCAAATAAGGGTTATGTCATACATCTTGTGCACTGTTATACTGCAATTGCACATGGTATTAGTGTCCAGAGGATTGTAATTACAGAACCAACAAGTAAAAGTGTTTGATTCTTGAGCAAATTGTAGAGGTGGACCTTATGAAAATTGGTTTGATATATATATATACACTACATATAAAACCAATTAGATAATAAAATAAAAGAGATTATTTGTGTCAGCTAAAACAGGGTCGCAACAAAGAGATTAAAACTACAACATGAACAGATTATGACATTATGGTTTATAACCAGATTATAATAAAAAAAAAAAGCAGATCACATGCTAAAACAGAAGAAATAAAAAAAAGAGGAAAGCATATTATAACAGATAACAGAAAAGTTATCCTGCTGCTTGCTGGTCGTCAGCTTCCAGCAAAGATGCGCTAGAAGCAGAGAGAGAGAGAAAGAGAGATGGTTTTGTGTGTGGGGGGGGGGGGGGGGGGGGGGTAGGCAGCACATAGAAGGGGGAAAATGATGAACTTCAGACACCAATTCATTCTCTTTTTTAAGTTAACTGGAGGGCTATGTCACATGGGTGCAGGTTGCGAGTGCAGATGCGGGTCCAGTCATTTTTCAAAAGAAAAATTAGGTGTGGTTGTGGCAAGGATGTATGTATATGTGTGTGTGTGTGTATACATGTATATAAATCATTTGTTACATGGTCATTTAACTGTTTAGTGACCTTACTCATCTATATTTACGTACAAACTTTTTGCATTAGAGATAGTTCATAGTTTAGTTATGTGCACATTTAAATTGGTCAGCTTTGGTCCAGTTTCAACTGACTGAACCAGATGTGCTGTGTCGGAAAAGCACCAGGACTAGCACCCATGTGACATAGCTGGAGGGTAAAAGTGGACTCCAACAAGGTTTGACCACACACAGTTGTAGCCTTAAGAGAAGAATCAGGTTAATTTTATAAAATTGGGTCAGGTCAGCCAGTCTTACAAGACCCATGCACTAATAACCTGTATAGAAAGAGGGTCGAAGTAATTAGTAAACCCTAGAGTTATGTGTAATAATATGGAGTTGAACCTCTTTTAGCTTAAGTTTGTGTGAGGTGTGCGCGAGTACTTGGAGGTTTTTTTGCCGTTCTCTGCAGGAAGTTCCAATGAGAAAGGTAGCCAGCAGGGGCTTTGCTACCAGTGGTACAGAGCAGGTGCGTGAGGACAGACCATCACCATACCACCCAGATGTTCAGACATTCAGGATTTATAAAAAACAATGTCAGTGTTGGGATGTTTCAGAAAGCATACCGAAGAAATTCACGAGTCATGATAGCATCATTGGAAGGATAGAAAGAAAAACTGTGTTGACCTGGGGCAAGGATTTTCAAGGTGGACCAATGGATGAGATTGATGCACACAGAGCAGCAAACGTCGGCTGCATTTTTTAGGAACAGAGGGTTACTCATGTTGTATTGTATGTTAAAGGTGTGGCCATATGATGCTATCGTTGGCTAGTGTCGCAACAGGGTAAGCTGCGGTGGACACAGTTTGTGGAGGTCCAGGCGGTTTGGTTTGGCCCTTTAACCTAAGTAATCAAAAATTAAACAGAAATGGACTGTGACTGAATAGCAATAATGGGAGCATTTATAGGCGGCTTGTGAGAAGAAATAAGAATACATGTTCAGGCACAACCGCAGTCCCTACTAGAAGCATTTAAACTGGCCAGAATTGTGGAGGAGAAAAGTAAACGATGGGGATTGCAACTGAAAGAAGTGCAGAATGCCAAGGCCTCACCATGGAAGAATATGACTGTCGGGAAGGAAATGGTTGAACTGCCAACTGCAACAGTTAAGTGTAACCGGTAATGAAGGCGAACATATTGTAGTAAAGAAATTGAACCCTGAAGAAATCAAGGAAAGAGGATGAAGAGCCTGTGTTTTCAGTGCGATGAACAGTGGAGGCCACAATAGAAAACAGCAGGTGTGCACTAGCTGACTTCACACTGTTCAGGCCCCTTTCCAATCACTCGGAGGATATGCAAAGTTGCCTACAAGCTGCAGCTCCCTGCCAATTCTAATATTGATCCTATTTTCCACGTTTTGCACTTGAAACCCCACTACTAGGATCTCACTCCTGCAGTATCAGTCACTTCTCTGCTCAGCTATTCACAGTAGGACCTCACTCCTTTCAGAGTGCTGCTTCAGCAATCTGTTAAAAATGCAGAAAGTATGAGCACCCAATGGTTGGTTGAATAGCAAGGAGATGACCATACTAGACCAACATGGGAAGACTCCACCCAGTTACGACAAGGATTTCCTTCTTTCACAGCTTGAGGGCAAGGTGGTTGTCCAAGGGAGGGGCAATGGTAGCTGTAAGAAAAAAATTGGGTTAGTTTTGTAATCGGATTCGGGTCAGGTCAGCCAGTCTTGTAAAACCTGTTCACTAATCACCTATATATGAAGAGGGTTGAAGTGAACGCTAGAGTTATGCATGGTATATGAAGTTGAGCCTCTTTTAGCTTAAGCCTGTGTGAGGTGTGTGTGTAAGTATTTGGAGGTTTCTGCCATTTTCTACAGGAATTTCCAGTGAGAAAGGTAGCCAACGGGAGTTGTGCTACCATACAGACTCACCATTGACTCAAGTTGGTTGTGTGCACCCTTTTTGGACAGAAATAGGGAGGTGCTGCTCACTGCACCCTACTCATGTTGACTAAGTGGGCACACGCCTAAGCTGAACCACCCCTGAGTCATGTCATTTGGCATGTTACCGGTACTGGTCAGGTCTGTGTTACTTAGTTGTTTTAACTATTTTTATTATTTTAGGAAAAGAATGAAAAATTGATTTTTAATCATTTAAAAATGATTCTGATAGGTTCCACAGATGACTAATTGCAGCTTATTGCTATTTCATTTGATTCATAAACAATTTTAATAACATTTACTGGCATAACTTGAGTCCCTACGTTTTACCCAAGGCCATATGCATGTCTTGAAGTGTGAATGCGGGTTTTGGTTGCCCCTTGGGCATGACCATGTTGAGTTAATTGATTTGTTTTGTTAGTAAAAGTCATTGGTTATTTGCAAAATTAATAAAATTTTGCTCAAAGAAATTAATATATTTACATGTTGGTTGAGCATGTATTTACATGTACCAGTTTGTCCTGGCTATATTTTCTATCCTATCATTCTCAATCTTGTTCTATTCCAGATAAATAACTCTTATAGTTTTGCGTCACACTTCTATTTGTTAGTGTCTGCCACTATCATGAGTTACCTTTGTCTTTTAAAACTTAAGTAGCCAAATTAATAATTTTTTTGTCCTTTGCAACAGTTTTTGGTCCTGCATTTTCTAAAGCTTTACGGAATCTCGAACTCAGCCTTGCTTGATATTTTTAGGGATCTCAATCCATTGCATGATGTCATAAACAACAACAACTACAAGGAGAAGTACTATAGAAGCCTACTTCCTCTTGGGCAAAAATATGCTGAGGTAAGAAGGAAATTAGTAGAATAGTTTTCTTTGGTTATTCCTGCATTTTGTTGTTTTCCCCAAGATCATATCAATCAAAAGGCTTCACTTAATTTGGAAATATGCTGCAGCTTTTTCCATGGGGTGATCAAATTACGGCTGAGTCTATTAGATTTTTCTCGCCGATTGTACTATGGACAAGGTTTGCTTCAAGTCAGGAAAAACATGATATACTCTATTCTGCTTTCAAAGACTATTTTCAGGTACAATTCTGGATATCCTTTTCCCTTCTAAGACAGCAGGTTCTTGCAACAACAAAATTGTTCATGAACAATAGTAGCAATTCAGTTCTATGCACTGGGAGACTAACAAAGTATATGATTGATTGACATTAGAAATAAGATTCTTCAGATCATGAATAAGAAACTTTTTAGTAATTAGTATTAAAATTGTAAATTATAGCTGAGATACTGAAGTTTTAGATAATTTTCTAAAATTTGCTTTCTTATTCTCAAAAGATTGTCAGGCAGTTGTCTTTGTTTATTTGGTTAGCGTATAGGCTTCCAATTCTTAACTTGGATGACAGGCTTGGCTTGAACTGCTGGATAGAGCAACTGCTGATGCTGATGCATCTCATATTTCGGTTAACCGTGAAGCCCAGCATAAATACCTAACATGGAGAACGGAAAAGGTACCATTTTCATAATTGACATAGTTTTTGAGTTGTCTATCCTTTTTTGTCCTAATGCATAGTTTATTATTTTGATTACAATTTTCTCTTAAGTTTCCTTTATCTGTCATAACATTATCTCATTTATTTATTTTATTTGGCATTATGTTTTTCTGTTCCAGTGCATTTATTTTGATTGCCATGCTTATGGAATTACATTAAAGTGAATATTTATGAAAGATTCCTCTAGAAATTTTCATGGTATCTTTATTTTCTTGTAAATTTTCTGGATGTTTATTTGGTACTTCTAGGCATTCTGCTTTTACCCAAACCACTGATGAACTTGTTCAGAAATCATGTTTATCTTGTTGAGAAAACCTGATAGCAGTCAGAAAATCTGGACCCAGTTTCCCTCAAAGATTGCTTTTAAGTTTTATATTGATGTGAAGGCAGCGATAATGAATTCGAGCTATAGAAGTCCTTCTTTTGCCTTATTTTGGATTTGCAACATGGGGTTTGGTGACCCTGCCAAGAGACAAGCACTATAATTTTGATATCTTGGCTGCCTACAATTTGAAGGTCTTGAGTCCAAAGTCCGAACCACTAGCAAGGTGGATGGCGCTCCTGCTATCAGATAAAGAAGTGTTAATGGCTATAGCTCTAGTTTGTTTTACCGATTGAGCATAACCTTTTAGTGCCTTCAAGAAGTTGGTTCTCCAAAGACCAGTAAGAAGGTTTGTATGTGGCTGGGAGAGGAACATGCATTTGCGATGCTGATGCTAAACTCAGAAAAATAGGTCACTGTTGGTTTGTCAAATGGTTGTCCTCATCGTGGGCTAATGTATGCCTCCAATTCCATGTGATCACTTCCAAAGTAACCATGTATTCCTGCCATAATGTCATCTGCCATTTTAGGTTTGGTGATATCAGGTGCAAGTTTGTCCCTTTTACCAATGTTATAAAAAATTGGTTTCTGATTTGAATCGGAAAGTCAAATGGTTCAGCAAATAGGTGAATCGAATTAGAACGGTTGTAAATCACATTGGTGAAAAATGTGTTCTAAAGATAAAAAGTTAAATTGAAATTGAAAAATAAAAAACTTAAAAAGGAAAAATCTAAAAACTAAATAATATAACAGCATAAATACTTAGAAAGCAAAAAATTATAAAATTTAAGAAAGACATACATAATCTGATAATAGTATGCCAAGTTAACATAGAAATTAAGGGTTAGTGATGTGTGGAAGGATGGAAATTCCTCACCCTGCATATGATTTTTTTTTTTAACTTATTAACATAGTGAGAAATTTGGAATAACTTAATTTATTTGCACATTTGGTGGATTAATTTGTGAAAAGGAAAAAAAGGAACAACATCAATCTTAAAAAAGGATGCATTGTTTTTAATTTGAAAAAAAATTATGGGTCTTAATGTTAAAGAAACACTCTTGTGCTGCTGACAAAAGCTGCATCTTCTTGGAAAAGGCAAAGTAATTGAATGACAGTGCAAAATCCGGTAATTCTCACCCGATCTCAGCGATTTGGGTGAAAATAGATTGATTTTTTAAGAGCCTCGAATCGGCTTTTTAATCAAGTCGGAGAATAGCCGGTTCAATTTGAATTGGCCGATTTTGACTGATTCACTCCGATTTTGACAACACTGCCTTCCACTATTCTATTTGGGTAAAATGAAATGTTCTTTTTGGCGAATTTCTTCACATGTAACTGTTAGAAACCTTAAATTGAAAAGGTTTTGAGGAACTTGATGCAAATAAGTGGAATATTCTTTTATGTAATACTGACATTGAATCAATTAAGAATAGCATGAATAATGTGTTTAATGAAAATCATGTGAATGATAAACGTCATGTCATTAATGAATGTTTTAATGAAATTAGAGTCTTATGCTCATAAGGAGACAACATTCTTACTTTTTATTATAAAATACATGAAAATTTACTAATAAACGAATCAAGTCTAAGGAGGTCTTATAAAATTCTCAAAATTATAAAGAGCTTTGTCTGATTAGATCTTTCTCTCCTATATCTCATTATTCATTCTCAGCATGAGCCGTAACAGTGAAGCTAAGATAATCTTTACTAGGTAAAATTAAAACTTATCAAAAGTAGAATTACAATCTCTAGAAAAGGCTCATACATGAAATATTCAAGATTTACCAAAAAGAAAGAAGGCTATGTGTTGTAGATGGTTACAAAATTTAAACTGTGGTACTTTAAGAAGGCATAAATCAAGACTTGTTTCCAAATGATATTGGTAAGTGCATAAACGAAAAAAACTTTTGCTCCTGTTGTTAGAATGGCCATCATTAGAATCCTTGTTTTAATCCATCAATTAGAAGTGAAATATTTACTGAATATATGAGTGTATGCTAAGAATGGATAGCAATTTAAATGAAAAAGTTTATATGGAGATTCCTCTTATCATGAAAATTTATCAAAGTAAGGTGTCTTATTTGAAAAAACTCTATATCTGCTCAAACCATAGCCATAAATATTGTTTTTGGGTTTCTAATGGTGAGGTTTCTCTCGAGCGAATCACAGCAAAGTTTGCTTAGAGAAAGGGAAAATCCTGAAGATTAGGTACAAATGAAATAAATGAGAAACTAACAAGGCACAAAAATAACCAGAGAGATTGACAAAAATATTATTATAATGATGGATAAATAATTTAATTTAAGTTTAAAGTTGAATTCACAATGATATTAATGTTAAAAAAGAAAAAATGAAACACAGCAAAATACTCGATAAAAATGTGACAATGCATCAACAGATATTCAAGCATAGTACAAAGCAATGACTACTACAACTACAATGAAGATCTTATGAAGGAAACAATTGACCCAGAATATGGGTGTTGCCTGACAAGGCTCTATGAAGTTATGCTGTGGGCACAACATATATTTTCAGTAATCATACTTCTCATAAGATGACCAAGCATATTGAGAAGGATTACCATTATGTTAAAGAATAATACTTGGAAAAGAATATTGATTTTGCTTATGCTCAGAGTTTCAACTGGTCAGCTTTTTTACCAAGGCATTGTTTGAAATCTTAAATTGGTTTCTTTTTTTTACTCAGTGAACTTTCAGTTGTAACATCGTTAGTTGGAAAGGTGTTAGAAATCTTATGTGTACATACATTTACTATATATTCCTGACATTGATCGTATACAACCACCAATGTTGTACATGTGTACAGTGTAGTAGGAAAAGGTATATTTTTATATACTTCTCTTGTAGATTAATTTTTATCCTGTTTATTTTCTTGTTCGGTTTGTTGTGCTACATCTGGTCAAGAATAGAACTTGTTCAGACTGAGCTAGCTCGTGAAGCTGGCCCAATAGCGAGCTCTGCTGCCCCTTGCTGCATTACCTATAAAAGGGTCTTCCCCTGTTTTTCAGCTGTGCTTCTCTAAGCACTGGCATCTAATAAGCCTCTTATTGATTTTTAATGATTGTGTTACTGAGCACAGCTGCCCTTTCTGTGACTCTTTGATTGAGCTTGCGCCTTGGTGCACTTTTGAGTTGCTTTGCTCTGAGAGTTGCTTATAAGACCATTATGAGAACTTGATTTTGTGTTTAAGAGGTGTTCTTATTGTAACATCTTCAAAATGCTTAATTAATGAATAGTTTCTTAGATAATCTCTCCCATGTTTGTTTCAAGCAGGACCCTGGACGGCAAATCTTACAGAAGTTGGTGGGGGAGTCCTTTGCCGAGGTACTTTTAGTTACTTTATGAAGCATAAGAGCGATTTGGATTAAGTTTCACATTAATAAAGATGATAATGAGAATGCTAGTGATGTCTCATCTAACATTGTCAAAATAACATGGCGTTCCTCACTCAGGATCTCTTTGTTAATTTTGTAGGAGCTGGTGAGAGATTTTCTCTTCTACGGTGTAGACAGTCTAGGAAGCAAAAAGTTTTTGGATTTTTTCCCCCAGTATAGGTGCGAGGATGGGACGATAAACAAGAAGCGCAGTATCATTGGTAAGTCATTCAAAACTCGCCCATGGGATGAAAATGGAGAATTTCTTGGTGGGCAGTTTCTAGAATAAGTTCATCCCCTTTCTTCTTTAGTTTTCCTCTTGTAGTGTCGTGTTTTCCTGTAAGTCGGGAGTGCAGTCTGGTGCTTGCTCCACAATGTTTTTCATAATTTAATATGGAGAAGCCATAGTGTTCAGTGTAATGGTTTGTCAATCAAGTTCCCCTTGAGCTATACGTTGGCCATCGGGAGAAATCTTAGGGACTGAGAAGAGACTGGATGCACTTCAGGAGGGTTTCCAGGTATCCATCCGGCAAGAGTTATGGGAATATCAAACTGAATGGGTGCCTGAACAAAGTTGATCCGGCACCGGGTTCACAGCCCAAACCTTGTACCAAGCTCCATAATGATCTGGAAGGGGCTTGACTTGCTTTGAGCCTACCTGCCTCTTAAATGGGCTCTGCCTCAGTCCAAACCGACCATCCATGGCTAGCAGGATCTGCTGATTCAATGCAGGATCTTGGACATTAGTTAACACATGAAATGTTTGAGCTGTTGGTTATCGCTATTTACATAGCAAATTATTTGAAAAATAGAGACCGTGGTAAATGAAGGGAGAAACAATGGTACACTAAAGCTGCTGTGGTTTCATATGTTGAACGCTGCGGAAGTAGTTACGCACTAACCAGTGCATGAAAATCATATGGGAAGTTGCTGACTTGATAGCGGTGGGGTGAGAAAACTAAGTTTAAGTAGGTTTTTAACATTTCAGGAAACTTTATGTGGGGAGAATTTGCCGCCCATTCTACCAAACCTTGTTAAATGCATAAACCAAGTGTCCGGGTGATGCCCTCTCCCTGACTCGGTGACCAGTTATTCGCGATAGCTGGCCCCTGGTTGACAGAGTTCTGCAAGCAGGCCGTTACGTAGTTTCAGACCTTCTGGTAGTGGATGTCGGCTCATGTAACATGTATTTACAGTTGAACAGTAAAGGTCTTGGTGCCATTTACCAGAATCTGCATGTTTCTCGAGTAATTTGCGTGGCGACCTTTATAACCTTGCCAGTATGGTATGGTTACTACGTGTTTGTGCATATGCCTCTGTGTGTGTGTATGCAGAGCATGCACATGCACCGTAGTGTATGTAAGATGTGCAGGAGCAGCTTCTATTTTAGGCTGGCCTGTCCAGTTGGTT
Organism: Nymphaea colorata; assembly: GCF_008831285.2. Lineage (NCBI taxonomy): Eukaryota > Viridiplantae > Streptophyta > Magnoliopsida > Nymphaeales > Nymphaeaceae > Nymphaea > Nymphaea colorata. The sequence continues at coordinate 26,317,247 of NC_045139.1, read as the reverse complement.
GAAATTCATGTTTTCAAGTATTTCTTATATATGGATGAAGTTCAAAAACTTGAAAACTTAGTAAAAAGTTTGTTTCTCAACAAATAGAGGAGCTTTTATCTGCACATCAAAACAAACTGAAAACTTACATTCCTGCTTTTTGGAATGGGAATATTACATGGTATGGCTAGTTCAGTGGGATACCAAAATGAGTTTTAGCAAGAAACCGATTGGACCAGGCTGAAAAGGATTCTGGTCTAAACATCTCTCTTTCAACATTCTCTCTCTCACTCTCTCTCTCCTCTCCTTTCCAACCCCAAAAGTGAATGATGAGAGTTTTCTTTTATTACGTGAATCTACACAATGATGACTGTATTGGCGTATGTCAATGGCCGGTCCTCTTACTCATGCTTTTAGTCAGCCAACTTGTCTACCGGTCCGGAACTAATCAAAGGTAAAGATAGAACTTGGAGCATTGGTAAATAAATTTTAAATTTTCATGCGGGCATCAAGATGTAAATGTGAAAAATTATTAATTGTCCACACCTGCCCCGCCCCTGGAACCAATATTAGTTCTCGTAATTTTTGAATCATCAAGAGATTCTCAAACAGCTTGAGCAATTGGAGATGCCTATATGTGGAAGGTGATATTTCCATTTTCCCGATGTTTCACGTCTTTGCCTACGGAAGAGCTGAAAAAGTTCATGCGCCCGTATCTAGATCTGCCCGCTAGTGGTAACTCATATCTTCATGGTATCTCGACTGAGGTAAGGACCTATCATCAACTTTGCAGATGAATCTGCTCCTGACTAGGGAAGAAATGAGAAAATAGAGGAAATCATGCAGACTATGGAGGTAATAGACTAATGGAAAAGAATTACTGTAGCACATAAAAATGATTACAGAAGCAAAGTGACATTTCGATGTAATATTAACAGCCAAGATGTACACTCTATTGAACACTACACAACGGCATTGTCCCCATCTTATTGCAACATGCAGATCCATCTGAAAAACGGGAACTGTCCAAAAGTCGACTGATGAAGTATGTACATGATACTCTTACACCAGGAAAGAATGCTCGAATACGATACAGAAGCATTATAAGGTTGGCCGTTTTTCCTTGTTATATACCTCCTTTAAATACGTATATGGTTTTTTTAGCTATTTATATACATCGCCCCCACTTTCGAGGCTCCTTGTGAGACCTTTCGGTGGCCCTTCACCGGCTGGGGTTCAATACAGCGAGAAGAGGGATGCAGCAAGTACCTGCGGTTATTGCAACTGTACAGTAGGTTATTATTGTCTCAGCAGAATCTGCAGTCGACACAGAATTTGCCAGATGTCTTCATCATGATTTTCCTTCACAATCGTCATCAGAGGTTGAACTGGCATTGTAACCTTCCATGTCCTTGTCAGGGCAATCGATCTGCACACATTCTGCAACAGGATGACTCGACGACTGCTCAGGACCGCAGCTTTTATTAACTTGAGATAAATCCTCCATCCTAACAACGTTGAAGACAATTCCATGTTCAGCCATTTCAGGCTGTAACAGATCACCTTCAGAAACTGTGATACTGGAACCGGTTCCAGAAGGTCTGCTGCCCATTTGAACAGCACGAGGATCTGGTTGAGGCGTTTCTCTCACAGTTTCATCTGTAATTGCATGTGCTAAGAGTTGTTCATCCTTCAAATGTTTGCTCTGCTCCAGGCCAAATTCCAGACTCTGCACAAAGCTGATGAACTTATCCGCAGAAGCTGTCCTCATCAAAGGACCACCTGACCTTGTCCAAGAGGAGTTGTTGAGGTCTGTGCTCTCTGTATCACTGTCACTGCCGTCGTGATTGCCTCGGCTGTTCCTTGCATTGCGACCGGATTGTAATCCACCAACCTGAAGGCCTTCTGCAAGGCTCTCCTCGTCAAGAGATCCCGCAGAATTTTCTCGTGCAATGCGGTTCCATGAGGGTATCCTGCGGGAGGCGCTGATCCTCACCATACCACCGCCATTCATTAGGCCTTGCGCCGCCGCTGCAGCTCTTTCAGCCCTGCGCTTAAGCCTCCGCATGTGGTTGAGGTAGGCGACGCATTCGTCCAGAACAAGTTCAATCCCGCAGTTCGCTTTTATTGCAGAAAGCTTTTCCCATGTGCATCGTCTTCCCTGGTTAGCTGCCTTCTGAAGGTCCACATAAGTAGGATTCTGTATGATTTTCGAGTACTGCAGATAGAACAGAGCAGACAAAGAGATGTTTAATCCCCAGAATATTTACAGCTTTTCCCCTCTGTTATCCAAGAAAAAGGATCGCCAATTACCTGCGAAAGTGTTGCCGGCATGACGACGGTCACATCACCCTCCCAGTCTTGAGCAAACAGTTTGGCCAGCCCACCCAGTGGGAAACCCAACTCCAGCACTTGATTGCACCTATGCTTCACCTCCATCTCTGTTAGATGAGCGAGCTGCAGAATAATAGCCGTATCAGATGGCATATCGCCTTTGATCAAGAAATGTTTTTCTGTGAAATGCTTTGACCAGTGGACTTTATAGAATGATAGTTCTAACTTTTCTTTGTGCACGGACTTAGGTTCGATTATGGGTTCTTTTCAAAGCACAGTTTGGAAGCTCTCCGCCTTGAGTTTCAAGAGTGCAGCCCTGTTATGGGCTCTCCCTGTTGGGGTTCTCAAAACCATCCAAATTAATTTGTGGAAAGTGGGAAGAATCCGGGAATCCAAATTAGCCAAAGGGACTAGACAATTTACCAATTTCAGGAAAAGGGAAACGGAAGTTGGGGAGGCAAGAAAAAACTTCTCGGTTCATGGCATCACAAATCAAGAGTAGAAAGGAGTGTCGTACCTTGGCGGCGAATTGGCCACCGATGGACCGGACGAGGTCCTTGAGCCTTAAGAGCGGTACGATATGGGGGTTGGCCTGGCTGACGATGAAGTGATTAACATTGAATAGCTCTTTCAGGTGCACCATCGGCAGATCGCTCTCCAGGCTACCGTCCCTCCACCGGCGCTGCTCGCTGACGGCCGCCTCCGGCCCGTCTAGCACCGGCCTGTGGTACGGCACAAGCTCGCCATTGAGGTCCTTGGCCATGAGCTCCTGCGCCTCGAAAAGCCCCGGAAAGGCGCAGGACGCGGTCACGGCGCTCCATATGACCACATTTGGGGAGGTCAAGTAATTAAGGCAGCGGGGAGGCTCGTGGCGCCGCGGCGAGCAGACTGTGACGCCAAGGACCCGGCCGGTCATGTCGTAGGCCTCCTGGAAGGTGAGGTTGCTGGTGAGGTGCCGGAGCATCCTCTGAAGCTGCCGGATTTCGTGCAAGGCCCCGTGCGTCATAACCCTCCGCACGACGGTGAAGACGCCTCCCAGCTGATCGAAGAACTTGAGGGAGTGCCAGGAGTCCCTGAAGAAGGTCTGCAGCTCGGGCCACGTCCTGGTGCCGACGATGGCAGCAACGATGGAGCCGACGCTGGACCCGGCGACGATCCTAGGGAGGAGGCGGTTCTCGACGAGCGTCTTGACCACCCCGACGTGGAAAGCGCCGAGGGAGGCGCCGCCGCTGAGGAGGAGGGCCGTGCGGCCGAAAGCGTGGCGGGCCTCGTGCAGGAACGCGAGGCGCTCCTCCAGGGGGAGCTCGTCGGAGTCGGAGTCGCAGACCATGCGCAGCTGCGCCGACACCTCGTCGATATAGTCCTGGATGAGGGCGGGAACATGGAGCCGGTCTCGGTGGAGCTCCGGGTTGCACATGTTGCCGAGGTTGCGGACGAGATCGGCGCGGAGGCAGAAGACGACGTCGCGGAGGGAACCGTCGCGTCGTCGGTTGCGGAGCTCCGCGACCTTGTGGCGGACGAGGTCGGCGTCGTAGAGGTCGGAGTCGCTGGGCCTGGAGGTCTCCCGGTCGAGCATCTTGGCGGCGTGGGCCCACTCGTCGTAGGTGAGGGCGCTGCGCATCATGTTGCTCCAGAACTTGCGGCGATAGGCGGACTCGGCGCGGGACCGGACATTGGAGCAGCGGCGGAGGAAGAGGGCGAGGAGGGCGACGAGGAAGAGGATGCCATGGGGGTTCCTGGGGTGAAAGAAGGCCAGGATGGGTTTCACCCTCGTCGCCCAAGCCCGCAGCGCCACCAACCACAGGTGCCTGAGCAGTCGGAAGGATGAGCTACAGAAGAGGACGCGCAGGGCGATCGTTCGGCCCACGATCGTGGTCGGTCCGATGGAGAACGGATCCATGGTCGGCTCGCTCGTGATCTCCATATCCAATCACTGCAGCCAACAAGACCAAGAAGCAGGACGAAGACGATTGCAGATGGCCTCGAGAACAGATGGGGATGCAACCCGCTCTCTCTATCAATCAATCAATCGATCGATCGATCGATCGAACCCTTCTCTCTCTCTCTCTCTCTCTCTCTCTCTCCACCCCCCCACACCTTTGTTTTCATGTCAGGTGAAGAGAGTTGAAGGGGAGGAGGATGGGGATAAGCGAGAGGAGATCTCACAGGTTGAGTGTGGGTGACGCGGATCCTCGTCGGATTTAAACGGAGGTGAGGCGTTTCCCGGAAGCAAAAGGCCTTTTCGTCTTCGCTCCCAGATCTTACAAGGAATAACCCAATCGAGTCTCATAGTATATTTTGATTTTCAGTCGGGGAGCCGGAGATGCGCTTGGTGCGGGGGCCGAAGAAGTTGAGGTCAATTGAATTCCTTGTTAAACGTGGCGCGTGTTATTGATAAATCATAAAAATCGAAGGTGCGGTTGCAAAAATAACGTCAAGGAGGTTCTGAGGGCCCCGCACTAACCAGAACCCTTTTCGCGTGCGAACATTTCGGAAGGATAACGGGTTTGTTTCATACGTGGCGAAGCGAGGGATAGAGAGAAAAGGAAAGGTGGCGTGTTACTCGTGCCAAACATCCCGCCCAGTCGTCGCTCTTCTTTTCCCTGTAGAATGGATTTTTTTATTTTTTAGTAAATTATTTTCCAAATTAAATTGTCATATCTGCGTCATTATCGTCGTGTATACAAGTCGTTGTAGTACCTGATCGCTAATTATCGCTTTAGTTTAAAATTATTTGTAAAATTCTATCCGAATCGACTCTTTTTGTCTCAAAAAAACAAGAACAAGGTGGTGTCTCTGATTGATTACCAGAAATCTCAAGTGAGTGATTTGAGATTTGCGGTTTTCAAGTCTAAACCTACCTCTCCAATTCAATTTTAAATCCACACGTTTTCTTGAAATTCATGTTAAATTGAAGATAAAAAGTGAAATCCACAGTTTAATACTACTATGGATTTCAATTGCCATGAATTTGAGATTTCCTTGGATCTGAGAACCGTAAGAAATCAAACACGACTAATGAATCGGTCAAATGAGATTCAAATCCAAATAAATTTTCACTGGGTAGCTATTTTTAGTAATATTGCCATTTTTGTCTTCTGTCCATTCTTTTCGCTGAACATGGATTACTTTTTTATTTTTTTTTTGTTAGTCAGGTATTAAAAATTATTTTTCAGATTAAATTGTCATATCTGCATCATTATGGTCATCTATATTTGTACCTGATGTATTATCACTTTAATTTAAAATTTATTTGTAAAATTCTCTATCCGAGCCAAATCTCTTTTTTTCTCAAAAAAAAAAAAAAGTTGATATAAAAAAGGACTGGAAGAAAAATAAGGTCGTATCTGATTACCACGAATCTCAAGTGAGTGATTTGAGATTTGCGGTTTTCAAGTCTAACCCTACCTCTCCAATTCAATTTTAAATCCACACTTTTTACATTAAAATGCTGTTCATGTTGAATTGAAACTAAAAACTGATTTCAATCATCATGAATTTGAGATTTCCTTGCATCTGAGATCCATAAGAAATCAAACACAACTTAATGAATCGGTCAAATGAGATTCAAATCCAAATAAATTTTCAATGGGTAGCTATTTTTAGTAATATTACCATTTTTTAGCACTAAAAGATTACACAACCAAAAGTAAATATATCCAAATTGTAGACATGAGAAGTGGGGTCGTCCAGCACGACAAATTTCAATAACTCTCTCTCTCTCTTTCTCTTTTTCTCTTTTTGTGTGTGTATATATATATATATATAGGGAGCGTGTGGACTGTAGGGCAGAGGCATCATTCTTACATAATCATGCTAATGTATGGAACTCAATAACGTATGTTGTCGAACAAAAACTAGTCGTCGGCTTGAAATAAAGTTTGAACTTAAGCCTTTTTGTAGTTACACCATTTTCCAATATGCATGAATTGGGTTTCTCTTATTCCTTTAGATTGTATTCGGAGTTGAATTTGGAAAGTATGTTGTTCACATGTACAAGTAGAACGAATCAATATTGGTATTGAATAAATTTTACAGTTCAGAATTGATACAACTTTGGAGAACACCAAGATACTCCGTGTGTCTCTCCAAATCAAGATTCGCATATATCTTGAATTCAATTCAGTTCTATTTCATCAAAAACATGATTTGTCAGTATTAATGAAGACTGAAATGCATAATTCAAACTTTCCATATCCAAAATGTGTAAATGAGAATTGTTTTTAGTAATGGCCTTGGATTCTAATTGTGGGAACTTTTTATGGGTTTGAACTTTGAACTTGTGCGGTTGGGTTCATGAAAAATATCTTATACTGGACATCACCTTTGGACATGATATGATTGGTGTACACAAATGAGCATAATGCAACATAGATCCAACAAGTAAAAATATACTTGGATTCCACAAGTAAAAAATGTCTTCTCTACATATCTCGTACATAAGAAATCCATTAAGACTTGTCGATCCAACAAAGATACCATATGCCTACTCGACCATGTTTTCAGTTACAATATGATGATCCAAATAAGAACCGCCTCTAGTTAGTAAGAGGAAAATATGGATGTCAAGTTGGAGACCCTAAGAGCGGATGCTTGAACAAGTGTCCTACAAATCTTCCGCAATTTTAAGCTAGTCTTATGGAATTGTTCCTAATGCCAAACGGTCACTCACTAAGGATGTGTTTGTTTCCCCACAGATCTCATTCAGATCATTGCTTTATGCTGCCAACTATTTAAACAAACAATGGGTTTCCATAGCAAGAGAAAAGAGAACATTATTATTGCCATCATAAGTAGGACTGGACATTGGTCCGAGCCACCCCGACACCCGACACCCGAAACTCGAGCTCGGGCCTGGTCCGGTTAAAATAAAAAAAAAAATTTAAATATAAAATAAAAAAAATTGAATATGAAACACACACACACACACACACACACACACACACACACACATATATATATATATATATATATATATATATATATATATATATATATAATATATATATATATATATATATATATATATATATATATATATATATATATATATATATATATATATATATATATATATATATATATATATATATATATATATATATATACACAGTTAAATAAAAACATTATAAAAAATAAATCAGGCAGAATCGAGCCCCATCAAACCACCCGAGCCCGATCGGGCCCGATGCCTAGGCTTACTCATAATGCTTGGTAATTGTGGTTCACCTTTATCCTAAAAAAGATAAAGAATAGAATGATGTGGATTGAATAAAAACCACCCACCAAATATGTGCATTAGCCTTAGAAAATTATACTTGCTGCACTCAGTGGTGTAGCAAGAAATTTTTGGCCGAGAGGCACCAATTCAGACATCTTCATTCCTTAAGAGGCACCTGTATATATACATAAGTAAATATATGAAGGCACTTGTATGAAAATAAAGAAAAATTGTGGGGCTAGTGTAGGCCAATGCTTGTACCATGACTTAAACTAATTGCAGATTGACATTTCCTTCACTTTTCATCTTCCCAAAGTGGTCATTAATTTAAAATTTAAAATGCTAGTGGCACATTTTTTCAATCAGTCAGTAGTGCCCATTCTTTGGTGTTTAAGTTACTAGAATTCAACCAACATGAACAATTTTCAATATCAGATGTAAACAGTAAGTGACAACAAATCTTCAAATTAAAGAACTAAACGTTCTTTGTGGAGAGCCATACTTTGGTGTCTCTTCATTGTTTTCTTATTATGGATAATTATCAAGGTTGATTTTTCTGCAAGTCAAATAAAACTACCTGAAAACCCAAAATAATGTCTCTCAAACAGCTTATAAAGCTGCAACTCCACAAAACCAATTTTCATATGAATCCAGGGCCTTAACGGTTGATTCATAGTAGAGAAATCATTAATTTTTTATAAATGCAATCATATTTAGGTAGAAATTGTATGCTAGTAAAATATGGGACAAGGGGACATAGCCTGAAGCTACTTTCTCTTTGCTTTTAGATCTAGGAGCGAAGCAATACATCTGTCAACTAAAATGTCGCACATCTTATATTTGCAGTCTAAAAGAATAACAACTATAGAAATCAAACTCATGACTAGATTCTGATAAACTACGCTACACCCATTGGAGAGAGTTAAATATAAAAATGTCTCTCCTACACAAAGAATCCCTTCAAACAAATTTTGATGACACGGTAGGCAATCTCAGTACTCTTTCTCATTCATAAGTGACATTTTTTATCACAATAAAGTCATGTGGGCAAGTGGCCACCATGGCCAACCATCAGACTTGTTAATTTGCACCTAAGTCAGCAAGAAAACTAACATATTTTGATAAATCTGTCAATGTCTTAACGGTGATTTATGAACTTGTTTCTTTGAATGTATTGATTATGTTGTTCGAAGTTCATCACCAGACGTTGGTTACTGTACCGGCATCGCCATTATAAACTATATGCTAGTAGACTTAGTTGCAGATATGTATAGTAAAGAAAACACTTGCTTATATGACACGATGATGGTTTTTTTTTTATCCTTTGCATAGTTTATGAACTCATGACTCGGACCCTAATCGGCTGAAGATTGGTCAATGAATTAAATATAAGTTGACCGACGACTCGGCGGGTTTAGATCATAAATTTTTATAGTGCATTTTTTCTATAAATAAATAAATGAAGAAGATAAAGCGTCAAAACATCACGTTTTATTTTTTTTCATCAACAAAAACTAAGTAACTTGTAACATGAGTATTACGTTTGATTTTTTCACCAACCAACGAAAATGAGTAACTTGTAACATGAGTATTACGTTTGATTTTTTCATCAACCAACGAAAATGAGTAACTTGTAACATGAGTATTATGTTTGATTTTAACATAACCAATAAGTAACTTGTAACATGAGTATTACGTTTGATTTTTTCATCAACCAAAACTGAATAACTTGTAACATGAGTACTTTTATATATTTAGTAAAGTTTGTGATATTTTACAATTCAAAAAACAACAAACTCCAGTACTTATCGACATACAACAAAAAAAAGTACATATAATTAGCTGATTCTAAGGGTGAACAACGGAGCTCGACTCGTTAAAGCTCGGCTTGTGAACGAATTTGAGTCGAGTCATTTGCTTAACGAGTCGTGCACGAGTTCATGAGTCGACTCGTTCAAATAATCAATTTGAGTTCGAGCTCAATGTGTAACTGCCGAGTCGAGCTCGAGCCTTAATCGAGTTTGTCGAACCTTAATCAAGTCGATGTATTCAAACGAGTTTATGAGTTTGTTGAGCCTTAATCGAGACGACCTCAAACTCAACACGTAACGATGAATATCAATTCTATTCAAACGAGTTTTGTCGAGCCTTAATCGAATCGAGCTTAAGCTTAATAAGTAACGATGAATATCAATTCTATTCAAATGAGTTTGTTGAGTCGAGCTCGAGCTCAACACGCAACTGCCGAGTCGAGCTTGAGCTGCTTGCGTGAAGCTATTCTCGAGCTCGAGTCAGGTTGAGCTCAAGGTTTCATTAGTCGAGCCGAGCTCGAGCTGACTGAGTTCGGACTTGACTCCGCTCATGTTGACCCCTAGCTGATTCGTCTAGCCCTGACTGGTGATCTAGTAAATGGATGATCCTAATCGACTTAGGTGATACACAACTCGGATAGATGAATTTGCCAACCATGATCTCTTGTACACAAATGTCCAAATACACCAATTTCTCAGTCACTTTTCCCAATACTTGAGAAAGAGACCACATATGTGATATCCTCAAATGACGCAAGACCCAAAAGTGAGGCTAGATCCAACACCAAGATATATAAATCATAAAAAAGAGCTTTTAGTAGAAAAGGAAAAAAGTTAAACACCTACAAAGGGCCCTCCCTTTTATGCGTCAACTTGAAGGAGATGCTCCTTTCCCACCACTAATTGAACTTGTGGCTGTGGTGCCGTCCACTTGGACTTCTAGAGTAAGCACTGAGGACAGATCTGTTCTTGGTTATTAAGACGTCATTAAAGGACATGATGGGGTATTTTAGATACGGATGTACAACAAGGTAGTGCTCGGCCAGCTCGAACTTGACTTGAGTCGCATAAGCTTGGCTAGAAATTGACTCAAGGTCGGCTTGAGCTCAACTTGAGCTTTATGAGGTCAGTTCGAGCTCGACTCGCTTATGAGTCCGAGCTCGACCTCGACTAACTTACTCAAATTCGACTTGTTTACAAACTCGAGTTATCAATTATAAGCCTCAACTTGACTCGTTTAACTTTCGAGTCAAACTAGAGTCGAAGTTTAATCGAGTCGAGCACGAGTTGACTCCACTTATTGAACATCCCTACTTTTATGCACTCCATCTCGGATGCCCACTAATAGAATGTGGTGTCAAACACTCCCGCTCTACTCACAGTTTTAAGATTTGGGAAATGGAAACCAAGTGTCTCATGGCATTCTCCCTGGCCACATTGTTTACCTGAGGTGGAATGCCTCAATAATACATTTTAGGACATCCTGTCCAGCCATTCAAACAGGGTGTTTGAACAATTAGCACTAGAATTATATTAAAGCCAGACCGAGTGTGGTGATCAGAGCCTACACGCGTGCATGCCAAGACCTAAACATACGAGAGGATCATGTCCAGTAATGAATTTCTTTCCAGAATCAGATCCATATATCCAAAGGCTATATATAACAATTGAGTAAGACCCCGAAGATGCTTCTCTCTGAAAGTGTAAACAATGGAAACTTACACCCTGTTTGGTTGAAGGGAGAGAGAGAGAGAGAGAGAAGAATGGAAAGAAAGACCTTTCTTGTATTTGAATGACTAATTAATAAAGGGAAATGAAAGAAAATCTAAGAACTGTGTTTGGGTGCAAAGAAAAAGAAAGGAAATGATTTTTTTAATGTAATTCCAATCCTTACAAAAATGAAGAGATTAGGAGGAAAAGGAATGGACACTCCTTTCCTTTATTTTCTTCTCCTTTCCCTTTCAGTTCACTGCCTCACCCCTCCATCCATTCCTTTCCCTCTCTTTCCCTCAATCCAAACAGTGCACTAACGTTTCTTGCTTATTATTACTATTATTATACATAAATCGGGTTGGACATGGAAAACTTTTCATGCATCTGATTTCTTAACATCTGCTTTTCAATAGGCTTTCTCGCAGTGGAGGCGAGGCGCCGGATATGTTTGGCTAAATGCACTCATTATGTATTTAACGAGCATTTTATATGTACATATATAACAATTTAGAACTAAGTACCAACAAGAGAATTTTTTATTAGGCAGCGCGGGCAATTGCCCACATGCGGCTCCACCCCTTGCCTGCTCATTTTTCATTTTTTGTGTATCCATGTGCATGCGTAAGAGAAATAGAGAGAGGTCAGTATGAATTATTTTTTTAGAATGGAGAAATAAAGAGATAGGCAACTAGGCAAGACAACGTATGTGGCTTGATGTGAATGACTTATAATATATACCTCTTAATTTCTTCCTCATTTTGATTGAATTCCACATGGATATTTATATGTATGCATATATGACACTAGTCTTGAGTATTGTTTCAATATATGTGCAATAGAAAATTTGACAAGAAAATGATAAAAATATTAGTTCAAAATGACTAGCTGACATATAATTTCAGTAATGTAGCCCCATTGACATTGATTTTCACTTGACATTTGGAACGAGATCAGTACTTGAACCAAATCAAATATTTCGATTCATATATCTATCAGATTACACCAACGCTTCCATTAAACCTGGTGAATTCAAGACAGAACAAAAGTTATAATACTTAAAAGAAATACTTCCATTATATGCAATTAAAATTCTACAAAACGGTCCATAGTGTTACGTAGACCCTTTTCAACAAACACAGGAGTGTGTGCACTAATAAAAATAAATGAAATAAGAAAATCCTACTACAAAGGTTCATATTCATTTGTTACGAAAGTCAACAAAAGAAAATTAGAAGCAAAATTCTAAGTGTGGTAGTCGTTTGAAGATGCTAAAACTCCATGACATTCAATGGTGCCTTCGATCTTCATTTCATTTCAAGGAAAAACTTGTTTCTTAGTCGTCACATACACAACAAAACGAGAATGGAAATGATCTTTTCCATTCTTTTTTTCCTATTTCAAGTTTTCAAATCTATCAAACGGCTCCAAAAGAAGGTGATGATAGGCTTCTCCACTCAAACGGGTTAGGTTTCTCCTAATTTCAAGATTCTAAAAAAAAAAAAAAAAAAAATCCATTAACTCTCTTTTTTCACCATGGGGTCAAGTAGTTGTTTTTTTACTAAATAGCTCATCTTAATTTTATTAAGACTAAATAACTTGCAACGAGAATAAGAGATAAATAACATGCAACAAGAATATGAGACCAAGACAAAAGGACTTCGGATCGTAGAATGTAAAATTACTACTTTAACCTTTGGAAACCGAATTCGAATGATTAAAATATATTTCGCTAAATTCGATTTTTTTTTTTTTATCAAATACGAACAGCGGCTCCCTGAACCATGCACAGCACAAACTTAGAGTTTTAATTTTTAAACGCTAAATCTCATTAAAAATGCATAAAAATGTTATTAAAACGAATGCATTTCATGCAGTCCTCCGAAAGGGCTAGAGATGGTTTAGAGATGACAAGCAAGTCATGGTGGGGGCTGAATTATAATTTCATCTTTTTTTATAGGAATGTTAAGATCATTTATAAATTTTTGTATATGATAAATAATTTTTTTTTTTAAACTTACATTTGAATTTAAAAAAAGATCCGACCCTGCTTGGGAATGAGCTTCTAGAATTGAAGTCAAGACAGGTGAAGGCTTCCATGAACATGGGTAAATGAGGATTTCAGGGCGAAGGTGTGGAGGGGTGCCGAGAAGGCGTAATGGAGGTTGAGAAGTTTGTCATCGGTGGCTCCTAAACCTGGTGCACATGGAGGGGCGGAGAGGGGCGGAGATATTTTAGAGTGATGTCGAAGATAGCTTGGAAATGCACATTCCCTCTTTGGAGAAGCAGGAGATTTACCGCAGAAAACGGCTACACAAATCCAAGGAAGCTTATCAGCAAATTATCCAACTGTTCCAGTACTCACCTGTAGCTGTAATCACTGGAGGGACTAGGTGTGGCAGGTACAACTACAATTTTATATTCACTACTCTCAAATCTATTGTTGCCTCTGGTTGCCAATCGGTGGTGGCAAGGGAAAGTGCTAAAAGATTGAAGCCTCCAGCAGAATCCAAATGTGGGTTGATGGAGCTCATTGGGGCAAATTTCATCACTAAAATGGTGGAGAGACATGGTTTGCTGATAGAAGTTCCACTTGTTTTTCTGCGCACAGCATGGGTGGAACTTCATGTTGCTGAAGGCGTGTCTAGCTTGAACCATGGAGTATGTAGCAATGATCAAGTACTATCAAAAGTGCGGATCTACAAGTCATGACATGGTGAATTGCTCGGTGCGTACCCCTAGAAGCTGAACCAGAAGTGAGTGATAGCAACAAGTGCATGCAGGTGAAACTAGTGCACTGAAACCCTACACCCAAACCAAAGGTGTCATAGCTGCTTGTATTGCTTTTCGTAGATCCTGAAAGCAATAGATTTTACGTCTAGGCTAAGAAGGTGAAATCGGAACCAGATCAAATGGTTGTCTCCCTGAGATATAGCTGTTTGGGATATATCGGTTTTTGCTCTTACACTGCCTGTGCACCTGTGTCAATTCCTACGAAGGCAATGGTAATTAATTATGTGGCTTATAGCGTGGTAGCCAATTATGTGGCCTATAATTTATCGCGCTAACTCCTGTTTGCACCTTCAAATGGCTACCAGAACACACACACACACACACAAAACACAAACAATTAGTGATATGCATGCATAATTCTTGAAGATTTCTCAAAATCTTTGCTATGCAATTATTCTGAAGTCCTTGCAATCTACCCTCTCAGGAAACAGGTTGCCTTCAATCATGAACCACCGGAGAATCAACCTTTCATATGGGAGTCTTTTTGTTTAGATTCTGTCGCCTTTAATTGGTGAAATCCCATTTGAACATGTGAAACAGTGAAAGTATAGGTTATCTTTGCACGCACTATGCCCATTGACCTCCTTTAGCAGTTGCACATCCTCGCTATCACCAACTTATCATCGACCAGTCTAACTGTTAAGACCTGGGGAAAAAAGACTACCCTCTAGGTGCCACCTCCTTGTTTGCCCTTCACAGAACTGGCGTTCTATGTGCAGGCATTTCATAAGTGATCAACTTCAGTTACTGTGGGCATTATAGACGACCACGGTCTGATGGAAAGACTTATATTCGAGTGAATTGGGGGAAGTGATTCGTGCCATAAGTTTCATGCTCTGATTATTACATGCCTCAGTTGATATGGTTTGAGTATTTGTATTATGCAGTGGTGGGATTGGAACACTGCAGTAAAGGTCCCCACACAGACGTTTTGAAATACAGACAAAACATAGCTGAAAAATCCATCAGGTTTATATTTGAAGTTCAAGTTTCCAGCTGTCTTCTGGTTCAATTTCTTGAATCAAGCAAATGTGACTCCGCTTTTTGTGCGGCTGAAGAAGTTCCCGTGGCAGAATCCACAGTTTCAGAAAATTATTATGTGGGAAAGAAAGTAAGCAACAAACAACAGCCCAGAACATCACTTTTTGTATGTTCAGAGAGTAAACTACTTTGGCAGGGGCTCGACGGAATGGGCCTCAAACTCTTTAAGAAGCTGAAATATATTTCTCCTTTAGTTTAACTAAATATTAGTTACCTTTTGCGAGCAAATTATAATCGAGAATTACAAGGAATGTTTTCTTTTTCGGCTCGCATATGAGGTGCTTGGAAGACAGGAACTTAGAGCAGTAATATGCAATTCATCATCGTTCAGTTCATGAGTTTACATAGTATTATGGACTAATTACATATGACAAGAAAAATGTATTGTTACATTATTCAACAGACCAACCGGTGTCTGATAATGAATGTTAAAAGCAAGTTCGTAGGTATGGACTTATTGTTGAAATTAGGAAGGAAATTGCTTAGTCACCATTAAGCAGAAATTGAAGATCATACAAAGCATTCTTTTTAGCCCAAACACCAAATTATTAAAGCTCATGCACGTGCTGCACGTGCTGCAGTTCATGGGGAAACAGATAAAAAACTTTATTACCCATATTGTCATCATAATTACCAAAAATAAGCAAATGAAATCCAGTGAACTTATTTCTCGAGTGTCTTGCTGGGCACTGAAGCACAAACCATATATATAAGATCATGTTGTACAAATATACAGAATTACAAACTTTGGTAGTAGTGAAAAACTGTCATTTCTAGTAACTAGGCAGCACAGTTTCGTAACCCCCTTTCAGTGTATGCTAGCAATCAAACTCTATTGACCTTCAGTTGGGATATGTCTACCTAGTGAACCTCTCACCTGTAAATTTAGAAAGTAAGGGACGTCCGTTGGATATCTGCATGGTAAAAGCAAAAGCATCTCCTGAGCCGTTAACAGACACATGAGTGTTTTACCTGTTTGTATCATCAGTGGCACGCCTGAAGTGATCGTGTGTAGGTGGAACTTACTGCAGCAGGATTCCTGCGGGCTTCACACTTTGATGATGGCATAATTGCTTCAAAGGCTGCAACAAGCAGCGTCACTTTTTTTCTTTGAGATGGAGCCAACCTACTTACTGCTTTCCTGAGTGCATAATCCAGCATCCACTCTTCTGCCTTCTTCCTTTCATCCATCATCTGGTGTCTAAGATTAACCTTCTCCCTCTCTGGGTCAGGATTAATTGGTAGAAACATTGGCCTTCTTGGGTTGAACATCCTACCCTCATTTCTGTCTTCAATCACATATTTGCTTCTGCCTCTCCTTATTTGTTTTGGAGCGCTGAAACTTCTGGTTAGACGTAGTACTCTTTCGGGCATCATGAATTTTCCACCCTTACTGACGTCCTCAATTTGTTCCTTTCCTTCAAAATTAGTTATTTCTTTGAGACTACTCCCTCTGCACAAAATTGGACAACCAATCTTCTCAATGATGAACTCATTTTCATCTTTGGCATAATGTTTCGTCTTAGCACCGAGAAGGAGCTCTTCCGCATCTTGATGTAGAGCATGTTTAATTTGCTTTGTGGCACCTTTTTCAAACGAACCTTTGACAGTACAAGCTTGTTTTTCCTTTTCTCCAGCACGTTCTTCTGAAGAAATGTAGCTTCTATTCCAACTAACTGGAGGGCTGTACATGTTTTCATCCTGAGAAATTTGAAGTTCATCTGTTTCTTGGTTACAGTTTTCTCCATCAGTTGTAGAGCTTTCCTGCTCAACTGGAAAAGTTCCGACATCCAAGACATTCTGACAATATCCATTCTTCCCCTTCGCCGAATCAGATTGGTGAAGATTAGTATCTTTTTCCGCGTTGCTCAGATTATCTACCTCCGTGACTGCTGTTTCTTTTGCCTTAAAAACCAAGACAGAATCATAAACTTGGTCTTCAGGAGTATCACCTGGTTCATTCATTTTTTTCTGGTCCTCTTCAGTGACTTCTCGAAATGCTGAGTCAGGTTTAGAAGCACATGCAACCATGCCGTGGTCCGCTACAAGATCATCTCCAGACCCATCTGTGTTTTCCTCGTCCAACGTTTGCAAATCTAGGCCTGCTTGATCGTCAGCCACATCTACCTCTCCCAGATTTTCTTCCATGTCGTTAGTCTCATCCGATTCATGAATTTTGTTACTACTTGCAACTGGTGTAGCTTCTCCAGGTAGGCCATTATCTGACTTAGGAATTTCACCATTGTTATCAATGCACTCAACACCTGTGGTGTTGATATCTAGAAATTCCATGATTACACCGTCATCTCCCTTGGTTATGCATGTTCCGTCGCTTGGAGCAGCTACTGTACCAATGTTTAAGCTTTCAGAGAAAGCGTTGTTGTCCTCTACTGGAGGAAAAGCGATCTCGTCAGAGGAGCCAACCGGCTCTTCCGGGCCATAAGATACGATATCTTCGTCAGAAGGGATTGCTTCAGCCATTAATGTTATTTCTGAAGCTGAGCTCGTCAGATCGCACTCATTATTAGAGACTAAATCATCTTCAGGGAATTTGCTTTTGGCACAAATTTCAGAAGCCAAGGCCGTTTGAATGGAACTGCTATTCTCAGCTGAAACTAGGTTCTCTTCCTCCCTGCTAAAATCGATTTGTTCAGAAGTTGCACCTGCTTCAGCCATGAATATTATTTCTGAAGCTGAGCTCGTCAGATCGTACTCATTATTAGAAACCAAATCATCGTCAGGGAATTTGCTTTTGGCACAAATTTCAGAAGCCACGGCCGTTTGAATGGAACTGCTATTCTCAGCTGACGCTGGGTTCTCTTCCTCCCTGCTGCAATCAATTGGTTCAGAAGTTCCACCTGCTTCAGCCATGAATTTTATTTCTGAAGCTGAGCTCGTCAGATCGTTCTCATTATTAGAGACCAAATCATCGTCAGGGAATTTGCTTTTGGCACAAATTTCAGGAGCCACGGCCGTTTGAATGGAACTGCTATTCTCAGCTGACGCTGGGTTCTCTTCCTCCCTGCTGCAATTAATTGGTTCAGAAGTCCCACCTGCTTCAGCCATGAATATTATTTCTGAAGCTGAGCTCGTCAGATCGCACTCATTATTAGAGACCAAATCATCGTCAGGGAATTTGCTTTTGGCAGCGGCCGTTTGAATGGAGCTGCTATTCTCAACTGACGCTGGGTTCTCTTCCTCCCTGCTGCAATCAATTGGTTCAGAAGTCCCACCTGATGCATTTATGGCTTCTTCATGTGCAAAGAAGGAATCAGTACTTTGATCTTGTTGGTTTCCATCTTCCTCAACATCAACAAGACTTGGCTCAGAGAATGAACTATCAACAACACTCTCTGGTTCCCCTAAATGATCTTCTTGTACTTCTGTCACTGCCCTCTTTCCAAATGCAGAATGTACTTTTTCGTATGCCACAACTGATGGATCAATGGGAACCGTGGTATCCATTTTCTCATTGGTAACTTGAGGAACATCTAAAGAGCTATGCTCCATTACTCCAAATTCTTCAAATATCTCAGGGTCTGTAATATCAGGAATTGAATTTGCGTATATCTCTATAAAAAAATCATCATCCCAATCTTCTGTCAGCAGTTCGCACGATTGCTCATCCCAACTGTCCAGCGATCTTGGCGAGTTGAGGACATCTTGAGGCATCAAGTCCAAACCTGTATCAGTTTTGTTCCTACCCTTCATAACAGTTTTAATCTTACATCCTATGGCTTCCCTCATCTTAATGCTCTTTTGGGCCTTGAGCGAGCGCCTTCTAGCTGATAGGAAGCGCTTTAGTGGAGGTGATGGTTTATGGCAATGGCCGTTGAGTGAGCAATAAGTATATGGGCAGACCTTCATGACTGAAGTTCCTTCAGATTCAGTGCCTCCAGGATTAAGGTCTACATAGTCGGGGAACTTTGAATCCTTGAGAGTGGAGGAGCACGTTGCACGGGTGACATCTGGTACCAAATACGATGGAACACCACATGTCTTCATTGAAGGCTTTCTGGGTTTCAAACTAGAGACCCTCGACAAGGATTTCATATCATTTTTCTTGCGAGCATGACTCAGGTGTATAGAACTCTGAATTTTATCGCTGGTTTGCTTATGGGTGCTTACCTGCAAGCTCTCCTCCTTTCTCCTATCTGAATTGCTTGTGGGATTCATGTAGTTTGGTGATCTTCTCTTCACCTTCCGCGCGGAGCTGTTCTTCTTGTGTGGACCAACATGGACGCCTGACTGATTGGTTCCTCCTTTTCCTTGTTTCGTTGGTAATCTAATGCCTCCCCTGTCCGCGATTTTAACCGATCGAAGTCTTATCAATTTCTTCTTGGGTTCACCGCCTTCCTTGGCGAATGGAGAAGGCCTACCTGCCATCTCCTGAACAAGAGAAGGCCTCCCGGGCAGTTGTCTATATGATGATTTGACGGAATTCTTCATTACTGCTTTGCGTCGGTGCCTCGTTTTACAGTCTCAGAGGTACCATGCTGCGGAAAGCCTTGGTTGGTGCAGACCAACTAAGAGCATAACCGCTTCAGGAATCAGACGATGGTTCCAATTGATGACTGTAATCGTGGTTTCTTCAGAAGGGTGTTTGAGGGAATGAAGGAAGAGGAAGGAAGAGAGGGCTTGAAGGGGAGGAAGGTGGAAAGATCAAGGAAGGAAAAGCCTCAAGTATTAAGCGATTCCATTTGCTGACCTTTTCTCTTTCTTTTTGCTACAGTAATGTTCAGTTGACTAATCATAACTAATTTTTTTGGGCATATTCTTTTGAGTTGTGTCTGTTTTAGAACGCTCTGATTGAGCCGCCAGCTATGAAGAATGGCTACCATGAGAGAAAGGATTGTCTTGCCGGTGAGTCTGAGAAAGAAAAAAGATATTTCGATTTTAGTGAACTTGGTCTTCGATCTACAACAGGTCAAATTGACTCGGGGCAGATGCCCATCTTCCATTGATGAAGTCATTTGGTAAGAACCCGTGTTTCATGATGTCTCCATCAATCTTGTCTTGGTCTTCAGGAGTGGCGTCTTCTAGATTCAATGTGATTCAATGTGATAAGCGGATACGTGGGTCCCATAAAAAACCAGTGAATTAAAGTAAAGTTCTCAGGATAACTCAATTGGTTGTGTTGGGTGCATTGTCATAACTATGTCTTTAGTTTGATTTTTAGAGATTGCTATATTGATAGTATTGTGTTATATTGATAGTATTAAAGGGCAGTGTTCTTCTTCAAATTAAAAATGCTAAATGAACTCGCTCCCCCTTCGCCCCTCCTCTCTCTCTCTCTCTCTTTAAGAGGCAGTCATCAACGCGTATCAGGAAAACGCGTATTCAACAGTCACCAGCACCGCCAACTTCCTCCTCCTTTCACACTGCCCCCTAACAATCACCAACCTTTAGTGCTTTGTTTCCTTTATCTATGACAGCATGATTGTTTTGTTTTTCATTTTCTTTGGCAATTAAGCAAAACTATGGACTTACTGGTACTGATCGATGTTTGGCCATGATTTTTTCGTTATATATATATATATATATATATATATATCCAATAGTAACTTTAGCATTTCAAAGTCATTTAACCATCTAACCAAAACCATTTAATCAGTCAGTTCCCTTCAAAGTTGAACCCAATGCCTGAGATTCAATTTTTTTTTAAAACAAAATCTGCTCCGCGAAACCATCTTTTTATTTAGTATGAAAAATCCAATCCTGATTTTCAACGTTTTAAAAATCTTGTTTAATGAATTAACTTAATTGTCGCCAAAAGGATTGGTGCAATGGACGAAACAAGAGCTGGTAGGTGACTAGTTTTCTTTTGCATCCTTGAAACGTCAAGTCTCTGTGTTATAGAATCGGAGTCACTAACACATAAGTTGAAGCGGGAGCGGCACTCCAAAGCACCAAAAGCAGGTCGTATACTCTCTTCTAGATGGTAAAACGAAATACTTAGGAAGGTGATCTAAAATATGTGATTTACCTGCAAAATACTATATTTAAATTAAATTGGCCTTTTAAAAACATGCTCTGATTTCAAAACAAAATGGCTGTTTTATCTATTTCAAACACATTTTTTGTCACTTGATCGTTCCTAACTTTAGGTCGTGTTCGATAACCTTGAAATCTTTTTATTGGTGCATTGGGCGGGTGAAAATTCGGAACGGTGCGGCATTATGTGAAAAAAATTCACCCCTTCCATGTGTTCTCAAACAATTGTGAAATTTCAGGACTGTTTTTCTCCATGCAGCTAGACAAGTTCCTATCTAACAAACGCCACCTCGACTAGTGCTAGTATATTACAGAAAGGCACAAGGCAAGATCATATTGCTCGATGTTACACGGATCGAAGTTCGAGCTCCATGAAAGTGATGCTCTGTCTGGCTCATCGAATTCGTTAGGTAACTCGCTTTCAATCCTACCAAGTTGCTCTATAGTTGGCAAATCCATGACTCTAACTCGGATCAGCAAATGACTGGGTCAGTGAGTGAGTTGACTCGTTGACTCATAGATTCGGTCAAGTTTTAAAATAACGTAAGTCAGCTCGAGTTAAGCTGAATCAGCCGAGTCAAGGGCGAGTTGGGCTGAGTCCGGCCGAGTCTATGGCAAGTAAAGGGGACACAGGATAGCCTTGACTCTTGGCCAGATTTTCTAGTGATCCAAACTGACTTAAGCGATTCTTGAGCCAACCCAACAAGTCAGCCAACTATGAGTTGCACAGCCGCAAGAACCTTTTACCTATGTGTTAACTTTTACCTATATGTTAACTGTACTCTCATGAGTGCACTTGTGAACATAGTCTATATTTTTTACTAACTCAAAAGAGCAAGTGTCCGTATCTCCATTTTCCATCCTAAGAGCACATAGAAGAAAATCATCCGTTGTTGCACTACAACATATTTGATTATCAGTAGAGATCGCTCCCTCCCAAACTACCTTTGGTGCCGATGCATGACGGGTATATCGGGTTTTCTTCACTGAACAATCACCAGCAGCCTAGTCTCAATCAGAGCTGTTTCGAGACTTGAGTGGTATTACGGTATACCCTTCAACTCAAGTATTGCACATACAACTATTTGCAGTCCAAAAGAATAATACCCACAAAAATCAAACTAAGGATGGAGTGTGCCTCTCACGCTCACTAGCTACTGCTGTTTATCAAAATTTTAAGAAGGCCGAAATGAATGAATGAGAAACAATCATATGTGAAATTTAAAATTTTCCAAAACATTGGGGATATAAGACCAACATCCCTTTCTTCACTTGGGTTTACCAGATTTCCGGACATGGAGTGTGGATTGGTAGGGAAATGCTAGGCAGACTCTTCCTTTTATCAGATAATATTAAGCTGCGCTTCCGAGATCCAATTCTTACCAACATAAGCTTTGAGGTTAGCATTTTAGTTGAGTCATTCAACTAGCATAGAAACAATGCAAGAACTAAGTAAGATTAAAGGATTAAGCCTCTTTATTCTTGGTGCAATTGCATTTGCTGCACCGCTATGTTCCTTGTCCACATTCTGGCTACAAAGGTGCAATGTCATAGCTTATTTAAAAAGTAAGAAACCTATACACTTTTAATGAGGAAGATGCTCTAGATCTGATTTTTGGTATGTCTTTTCTTCGATCGTCGATCAACAATCAGAGAGGCAGTTGAGATTCCAGACAGCTAAATAAATGCATTAAAGATCAAGCAGTGGTGTGTTTGCTAACTACAGATCTCATTGATGCTGAGGTCAACCATATATTGGTTTGGAGTTTTCAAAAATGGGTCCCACACAGCATGAAGATCTGAGATCCAAGACTATCAAACACAATCTAAAAGTGGGACTAGAGAATGAACAAACCTAAAACAGGCACGGACCGTTTGTTTATGAACCTCGATGTAATGGCACAAACCAGCTCAAATCCGTGTGGGGAATGATGTTAGAAAAGAAGCAGCAGGTCAAGTCTGGCCAGGATCTAAACCCTATCGGACGGCAGGACCAGTTAGAAGTCAATCAAGTCTAACTAGTATCATTTATTGATTTTAGTGGTTATCTCCATTCATCCTTTGGCACATATCTTCATTCATCCTTTAATAGACCGGAAAATGCAAATCAAGTTCTCATGAATTGGCGGATTTTGTTTCTCAATGTACATATAGATTGCGACATCAATGATCTACAGCTCTTTGGCGGTCTTTTAGTTTGAATGAGGTGGACAGTAATAGCTAACTTGTTTATTTTATAGGATGACTGACAGTTTAACAACCTCACTTGAAAAAAGAGACCCGAAAACCCCCTCATTCCCTGCCTATGAGGTTTTGAGCTACATCGAAATCGGTGATAGCACCAGCGCACTACCATCCAATTTCGAATAACAATAGACTGGAAATTACATTCAAAGATTTGACAATAAGCAACAGATACACTCGACTGTTAATAAAAATAACCTGATGTAAATGAAACAACTAGTTATCACTGACCTAAGTTGGGTTAACCCGGTAAAATGACTAAAATACCTTCAACACAATTAAATTTTCATGTTCAGTAGTCAATTTTGACCTTGTAATTTTGGCTATTAATATTAATATTTTTATGGCAGCCAAATCGGTTCGTCCGTTTTTTTTTTTTTTTTGTTAATTTCTACATCAGATGAGTGGACATTTTTCATTAGTGATAGAAAAAAGTTACCCAAGAGATTTAAAGTGCACTAACAAAGTCAAGTGTATCTTTCTTGTTATTTTTTTTGGAAGACAAGATGGTAACTTCCACTCATCTAACAGTGGACCTGACAGAAATTGTGGTTCTGTTTAATTAGGCAATGAAGATTTTAATAATTCTAAAAAGCTATGTAAGTTATTGCGGAACCCTCAGGCTCACTATGAAAATCTCCGTGAACAGAATGGCAACTCTCCCATTTTTAATTCAAGGCCTTTGTTTGGTAGTTCTGAGCAAAAGGGGAACCTGTATTAAAGGCAATACTCGAAATGGAAAAATTCCATTATGACAAAAAGAAAAAAAAAAGAAAAAAAAAAAAAACTAAGTCTTAAACAATCCTATCGCAACCATAAAATTCAAAGTCATAGGAAGCACGAGAGGCTTTGCACCCATTGGCATGACAGGCTGGATTCTAAAAATAGAAATTTGAATTCTTAGAAATGATAAAAATACAAATAATATTGTCCGTCCATGGAAACTTGCCTGAGATTTACAGTCTGTTTGGATAGAGGGAGAAAGAGAGAAATGAATGGAAAAAAAGTTCTTTTCCTGTTTTGGATGACTAATTAATAATGAGGGAAAGAAAATGAGAACTGTGTTTGGATGCAAAGAAAAGGAAAAGAAAGAGAATGAAATAATTTTTTAATATAATTCCAATCACTCTGAAAATGAAGAAATTGGGAGGGGTCCATTCCTTTCCTTTCTTCTCATTTCCCTTTCCATTCTTTTCTTTTCCCTTCCTTTCTTTTCCCTTCCATCCATTCATTTTTCTCTCTTTGATAACACACGGACAAAAAACCTGTAATTAATTAAAAATTCACTTTCGTTCTTTCACTCACTCATGCATAAGCGCCAAGGAGCGGCATCAACATCCTTAATGCTCAATTATTTTTCTTTTTTTTTTTTAACTTTAGCTAATGATTTGAAGATTTGGCTCCAACCTGTTCTTGTCAATTCACCTCTCCTTCCCCCCACCTCGGGGGTCTAAAGCTACTTCAAGACCTGGATGGATATCATGATATACCTATCAACTAAAATGCTGCATTGACTGCCTGACCAGCTATGATAAACCTGGGCCTGTACTTATTCAAACACGCATGATTAAAAAAAAAAAAAAAGAAACATCAACCACCTCTGCAGGAGTAAGAATATTTTATTTATTACTATAGCAAAGACACCAAAATTCTGATGAATGCCAAGACACGGTGGGGAGCTCCACTCCACATGCACCACGACGCGGAGAAGGCACATAAGTGGCACAACACTCTCAAAACTCAATAACTAAATCTAAACATACGGATGTAGTAGTAGGACTGAAATCTAAAGACTGTTCTCCAATGAAACTGTTCATGCACAACTAAATGGTATCGAACTTTCAAAATTTTTGTATGCAACAAAAATTTAATAAATTTTGATTTGCTCTAACAAAAGAAAATGTCAATCCAGGAAACAAAAGAAATTTCCTCAAGGTCCAAAAATAAATTCTACAAGAGAACCATGGCCCAAATGAACCTCATGATGGAACCAGGAGTTTCATGAAACAATTTCTCGGACATAAGATCTGCAAAATTGAGTTTCATGAAACAATTTCTTGTACATCAGATCTGCAAATGCACATCAACCTCTTACACCATTTCTAAAACACCACAAGGATCAAATTTTCCTTCCCGCCTGCCATCCTCAGCCATGGCAAGATGTTTTCTCTCCTTTTCTGCTTGCCACCTCCTCTTGTGATGACAACTAGCAGCAGTTCACCTGTTAATCCTTCATGACAAGAGCACACTGGAACCATGGCTACAATCTCTCTCCCTCTCTTGCTATCCATTTTTCAGGTTGATGTCCGAAAGCTCTTTCAATTGTAATACAAGCATTAAAAAATACAAGGATTCTTTTTGTAATACAAGTATTCATGTTGACATGAGAAGTGGAGCGGCTTTCCTTCCTCAACATATCCTCATTCTCAATCATAGCAAGCCACCAAGTTGCCCATGACCGTTTTCTGCCAACAGTTTGTTTTAAGTGACGTTTGATAACTCTCAATCTGAAATCCATGAACCTGATGACTTTTTCTCCCAATAGTTCTAAGTGACGTTCGATTACTCTCAATCATGAAATTCATGAACCTGAAGTAGATCTGACATTACATACTTTTGCTTTTTCTGATGTGCAAAAAAGCTGTGCTAAAATTTATGGTTCATCAAACTTAAGATCCACACTTGGATGCTTATTTTACTTCTTTGCATTGAGAAAAAGTAGGATTTCAAATCAAAAGAGGGAGCATCCGATCTTAAAATCCACAGTTCTCAAATCCCGACGATCTCAAATCCGAGGATATCAACGCCCCCACTTAAAAGTTTTGTTCTGCAAAGTTCAATGATATCTTGTATGTATATGCAACATGAGTGTGCGGTGTGCCAGTGAGTGCATAGAATGGTGCTTAAACAAAAGGCATTTGTAAGCAAGAAAGGAAAGGACTTGCCCAGGAGGAATCTAGTGTTCTCAACATGAATAGGAATAAATACCGATGAAAGAAGTGAGATGTAGAGATAAGACTATTAAAATCCAAGAAATGCCTGAAAAGAGAACAGAAAGAACCTATTGATAGCAGTTGATAATCATTATTTTCTTTTCTCGTGTTGACTTATATGATGAGATTTAGTATGTGTTTTCAGAAAATTATAGGTGATGTTTTTTCCAATGCAACAGCTTCAAGATACAAGCAGCCGTGAATCAAGCAGAATATGCGTGAACATCAATTGTAAACATATATTAGAGAATTTAAAGAACTAGCCATAAAGCGCAGCCTGTCTCATAATTTCTAATTTCTACTACCGTCAGAAAGGGGACGAGGTGGGGACTGCTGAGAAGAGGGAGAAAACTTAAGGGAGGAAGTATGAACAGGGAACGCAATCAAAACATTAAAACACAAAGGAGAAAGGAAGAATTAGCAGGGAAAGTAACACCGGGAGAGAGGTGGGAAAAGAAAATGTCAGAAAAAATTTCAGGGATTCAGAGCCTAATCAAGCAAAAGGTAATACTGGCATTTCAAAATGTGCAACACAGGCCCTTGTTTCAAAGTTCGAGAAAGGTGACCGCCCTTATCAATGACAAAAATCAGTTCTTTCTCGATTATGGGCAGAAGGGAGACCAAAGTTTGAAAATTTTTCTCAAAAAAAATCAATAAAAAATAGTCAATTTGCAAATAATTTTCAGTTGAACAAAAGGAGAGCAAAAACAGGAAAAGCAACGAACCGACGCTTCCTAAAAACCAAAGTACAAAAGGTGCCGAATAAGAGAATATCTCAAGAAGGAGAGAACAAGACCTGGCTCCCTGCCCATGGCATATTGGAGAAGGTCTCCAGTGCTCTCCGACCTTACCTCATCACTATCTGGATGCTGCACTTCCATTTTTATCTCCACGTATTCCTAGTCAAAGACAGACCGAGCTTCATTGATGTCAAGGCATTAGTACTTTTGGAACATGAGATTAGTGAGAGAATGTTGCGGCCAAGAAATGCCTTTTACTGCTATTTAATATCAGTCTTTCTCTCAACTTCTCAGGAGCTCTAGAAGGTCGTCAATTTCTCAGGAGCTTTAAATGGTTGTAATCCTCATTCTGGACTAGATCCTAAAGTCTTCTGTAATGAATAAAAAAATTCTCATTTTAATGATTCAGAATCCATAAATTTACTTCATCAAAAATTGGTAAAAGAGTGTGAATTGCGACTACAACAAGGAGTCATTTTGGCACCAAATCTACCGAACAACACTATAAAGATAACGTACATCAGCAGCAATCTTTTCTTAGAGAACGCTCACAAGAACAAGACACTCTAGCCCACTAAATAGTTACCTGAACGATAACTTTACAGGTAATTGGCATCAAGCCCTATTAACCCTGTGCAAAAAACAGATTATACCATGACATACTATTTACATAAAAATAGGAAATTGGAAACCACTATGCCTCACCAAAATTTACACGCAACCAGCAGTCATACTATATCCTCGACATTGCATAAAAGACGTTTAGACCATGATGAAATATCAAACCAGATATTGGGGACATTAGTCAATTATCCTTCCGTATTACATGGACAAAATAAAGCACAAAACTAGTAAACTAATTTATTTTTGAGTTCAATAGTAGAGGAGAAAAAGTACATATAGAGGTAGTAACCGGCTAATCACCAAACTTCAAGTATGTTTTTTGGGATTCAATAAATCTGTATCCTGATAAAGTTAGTCTAGATGGTGGACGAAACCTGGGCATATCCCACCAGAAAAGAACTTGATTTGCCATGAGAAGTGTTGAATTAGAAGAGTTTATGTTTCTAGGTGGCTCTTTGTAATATTAAAGAGTTACAAGATCTCTTTAATATTTTCCGTATTTCTGTTTAGTGTAATATGTAAATATCCTTTCTACCCTAATCTCTTTATAATAGAGATTAGGGTTAGTGAATGATGTACGTTCCTTTCTCCTAGCCTTACGGCTGCTACTCTCTCTATCTCTCTCTCTCTCTCCACATCCAACGACAGGGCTCCAAACCTCACAGCAGCAACATGGTATCAGAGCAGGCGTGACTGGCGACGTGAAGACAGCAGTGGCTGAGCGTGAATTAGGCTGGCGACGTGAAGAAAAAACTGTCGTCGACTTCTCCTCCTCAGGCCATCTCTTCCACCGTCTCCTTCTCTTCTCCCTCTTCCGTCTTCTTCTCCTGCTACACACATTTAGTTTGAGTTGACTATTTTCCAGCAACTGAACCGTGTGGAGGAGTCTATTCACGCTATGAAATCTGCGTGAATAGACTCCAGCCATGGGTGTCTACACATCTATGTTTTATCGCAGCTGGGTGGGAGTCTGCGATGGTTTATGTTGAAAGTTTTTTTTCTATCGCTATTCATGATTAGTGGAAAATAATTTGTGGTACAACAGCGTTAGATACATAAATAGATAAGTTGTTGGTTGCTAAAGACATTGCAAGTAGTGTGGTATTCTTTTTTTGGTCGTTGGATTGTTGGATTTTCTCTTGGATTGCTGGATTTTCTCTGTTGTGGGGTTCTTGGACAGCAGTCTTCTATTTGTATTGCTGGTGCCGTTGGTCTTCTATTTGTATTGCTGGATTTTATCTGTCGTGGGAGTATTGGACAACAGTCTATCGTGGGACTTTTTCACCATCATTAGGTTGCTGTTTTCTGCCGTAGGGTTGCTGTCAACAGTTGGACAACAGTCTATTATCGTGGGGTGTTCAGAAGTTGTGTGGCAAAAGTGTTTTGCATCTAACGTTGCTGTGTGGTGGTGGACATATGTTATTGCTGATCAGTCGCAGTCTTTATTGATCTATATATACATATTCTCGCTTGTTGGTCGTGGGTGATCATTTGTGGGCAGACTTGCAATGGCTGAAATTCATAAAACTGATTTTTCTCATGAGGTTAAAAGTGGAGGAAATCCATTCTCTTATGGTTCTACTATAAAGTTAGATGGATCTAACTATGAGATTTGGTCTCGTGTGTGTATGTTGTCTGTGATTGGACATTAGAAGCAGCATGTTATTGAAGAAAATGAGCCTGTTGAAAAGAGTGGAAAATATAGTTCATGGAAGGGAGATAATAATATTGTCATGTCGTGGATCATGAACAGTGTGCAACCACAGATTGCATCAACTATTGCATACTATACCTCGGCCAAACAAATGTGGGATTTCTTGAAACAAACTTACTCAAATGACAAGAATGTGAGCAAGATATTGCAGGTAGAGGAAGAATTACTTAATTTGCAACAGGGTGACCAAAGTCTTGCTCAGTATTTTGCTTCCCTCAAGTCCATCTCTAGACGACTTAAAGCATTACGTCCCCCATGTCCAACATGCCATAAGACCCATGGTGAACAGTCTATGGTTGCGAAGTTTCTACATGGTCTCTCCTCTAAATATGCAGTAGCAAAGGCTCAGATGTTGACTGGAGCAGAAATCCCTGACCTAGCTGAAGCCTACAACAGACTCAGTCGTCTTGCTGTGACCCTCTCTCCACCCTCTAGTGATCTCCATGCCTCTGCCTTAGCAGCCTCAGGAGGTCATGGACGCCGTTCATTTAGGGAAGAGGCATAGGTCGTGGGTCAGGAGGAGGTCTGGGGAGATTTCAGTGCACCTATTGTAGGAAAATAGGGCATTGGAAGACAGATGTTGGGATAAACATGGTCGTCCTACCGCGGCACCGCCCTTAGGAAGAAATGTTACATCAAAGCTAGGAAAGAACCCTTTACAGTCTTCTATTGGATTTGCCCAAGCAGCGTCATCAGTGGTAGATGAGTCTTCATCTTCTTCTCAACCTAAGACAGTGACTGTGAGCATCAACAAGTCAGAGTATGAGGACTTCTTGGCACACAGATTTATCCAGTCATCGGCCTCTACAGTCATGATAGACAGTGCGTGCTATGTCTGTTAATATTGTCCCACATGATACAGGTACTACTTGGATTATTGATTCAGGAGCATCGAGACACTTTTGTAGTAGACCTTCTATGTTTACTGTCCTGCACTCATTACCTCAGACACGTCATGTAAGACTTGCAGATGGTCGATGGTCACCTATTATGGGTTATGGAGATATCAAGATCTCTCAGTCAGTGTTGTACGTATCGTACAATACGGGGCCGTATCGTACGATACGTATCGTATCGTTTGCAAAATACGATACGATACACCACCTGTATCGCAAATGGGGGTGTATCGTACCTGTATCGTACGATACGTGCGATACGGGCCCCCGTATCGTACGATACGGTGCGATACGGCCCGTATCGTACGATACGGGCTGATTTCTAAAAAGGAGACTTGAACCCAATTTTTTCGAGTTTTTTTTATAAAAACCCACCCCTTCCTCATTTCTAATCTATAGATTGTACCGTTTTAGAAGGAAATCATTGATTTCCATTGTGAAATCATCGATTTCCATTGTGAAATCATCGATTGTCACCGTGAAATCATCTATTAAACCATGGATTTGTGCATGGGTGGCTGATTCCCATTGAGAGGAAATGGTTTTTTTTTAAACCATGAAGATAAAGATGAAAAAGAATGATATTGTTATGAATTTTGATGTCTATGAAGTATGAATGATGAACCGTGAACGTGTAAGTTTATAGCATTTAGCAAAATAATAAGTCTATCATTATCTAAAAGACTAAACCATGTTTTCTATGAAGAATTTACTATTTTTAATTTTTTCTGATTTTTTATGAATTTTTTGATTTTTTTTTTAAATTTTTCTGATTTATTATTATTATTTTTTTTAAATTTACGATACGGTTACGATACGACGTATCTTAAAGCCCGACCGATACGCCTTACGATACGCTTTTTACAACATTGCTCTCAGTCTATGACTATTCCTAATGTGTTATATGCTCCTAAGTTTCCCACAAATCTGTTATCGGTTGGACAATTGATTAATGATTTACATTGTCGTGTTACATTTGACGACTTGCAAACTGGAAAGATGATTGGTGGAGGCTATGAGAAAGGGGACATCTACTTTATGTCGGATCCAATGGGTATTGCAACATCATCGATCACCTCATTGTCCTCCTCCTTCCAATGGCATCTCAGACTTGGTCATCCATCTGTCTCCAAGTTCCGTCACCTTCTTCCTCATCTTTCAGTACCAGAGTCATTTCAGTGTGAAGCCTGTCAACTAGGCAAACACACCCGTAACAGTTACTCATCGAGATCAAATAGTCCAGTTGTGGACTATTTGATCTTCATGTTGATGTGTGGGGTCCTAGCAAAGTTGCTAGTAGGTCAAGATTTTGTTATTTTCTTGTCATTGTTGATGATTATTCTCGAGTCACTTGGGTCTTCCTTTTGAAAGAAAGGACTGAAGTCGTATGTATTCTCAAAAACCTTATTATTGAAATAAAGACCCAATTTGGTATTCTTGTTAAAAGCATTCGCACTGATAACGCTCTTGAGTTCAAGACATCTACCTTAATGAAGTTTTACTCTGATAATGGCATCTCTCCCCAGTTTACTGTTAGAATTTATAATGTAAGTATACATACATGTTTTTGTATCTACTATCATATATCTTAAACTCCTAGCAGTTTGATGTATGATTTGTATATATAAATGTATGTGTGTATGCATAGGACTTTTTGTAACTTTTTGTATTTATTTTGTCTTTATTTTTCATGCCTTTTTCTAAACCTTTTTCTTTTCCTTTTTTATTAAGAAAGGAAGTAGCTGTTGGGAGTTCCCAACGGCTAGAAATCTAGTCGTTGGGAGCCCCAACAGCCACTTCCTCTTCCTCTTTTCTTCCTCCTTTCTTATATACTTCCTCTATAAATAGGGCACTTGGGACCTTTGTTTTTTTAAGGCTTTTTGGCCTCTCTTGTGTATTCTTCTCTTGAGATTAATATACTTGGTATCTTCTCCTCAAGTTTGAGGTTTGACTTTGTATTATCTATTGAAGTTGTTGGGATCTTCAAGAGTGTATCTCTTGAAGCATTTGCATTCTCGAATTTGGGCCTGATTTACATTTGCCTGATGAAGTTTTACTCTGATAATAGCATTTCTCCCCAGTTTACCTGTCCTCATACCTCCCAACAAAATGGAGTAGCTGAGCCAAAACATCGCCAACTTTTAAATGTGGCTCGTTCCCTAATGCTTCATAATAATTTACCTGCATACTTTTGAGGAGATGCCATCCTCACTGCCTAGTACTTGACCAATCATTTACCATCCTCCTCCATTGACAACAAGGTTCCCATTAAACTTGTGCATCCACAACGACCCTTGTTTCTCGTGGCTCCCAAAGTATTTGGTTGCACATGCTTTGTTCACATACTTTGAGCCACACGTGATAAATTGGGTGCCCAAGCCATTAAGTGTATCTTTATAGGCTACTCCAGAAACCATAAAGGCTACAAATGCTTTGACCCCTTGACTCAAAAGGAGTATATCAGTGCGGATGTCACATTCTTTGAGTCTAAACCTTATTATAGCTCCTCTCCTATCTCTACTGAGACGCCACCGTCGCCACACCTACTACCTATTCCTCCTATTTCTTTGGAGTCATTTCCTTTTGAATCTCCTTCTAAAGAATCTTCGACTGTAGTGCCCAAGTTTCGTGATCCTCCGCTGATTTACACACGTCGACAAGACCCCTCTCATGATCCTTCACCAAGCGCTTCTCAGAAGGCAAACGACAATGTACTCTGCATCTTATATCTCATTTTGTGTCTACTAACGGTGTTGGTAAAAGTATGCAACAGTTTATTCAAGCCCTTACTACTCATACAGTTCCTACATGTCACCAGCAGGCTTTATTAGATACCCAATGGAGACAGGGTATGCAAGATGAGATGGATGCATTAGTTCAACGAGGCACCTGGGAACTTGTTGATCCTCCTCCTGATTGTGACATTGTTGGCTCTAAGTGGGTATTCACAGTGAAATATAATTCTGATGGGTCTGTCGAACGATACAAAGCTCGGTTGGTTGCTAAGGGCTACACGCAGACCTACAGAGTGGATTTCTTTGAGACATTCTCTCCGGTTGCTCGGTTGGGAACCATTCGTCTTATTATTTCTGTGGCTGTACACCATGACTGGCACATGTATCAACTTGATGTCAAAAATGCCTTTTTGTATGGTGATCTCGATGAGACTGTCTATATACAACAACCACCAGGGTTTGAACGACAGGGGGAGTGTGGAAAAGTGTGCAAACTGAAGAAAGCTATTTATGGACTCAAGCAGAGTCCTCATGCGTGGTTTCACAAGTTCTCTGAGGTAGTCTCAGAGTGTGGCTTTGCGAGATCTCCTCTTGATCATTCTCTGTTTATCAAAAAGACTTCTCGGGGTATCATCGTTCTAGTGGTCTATGTTGATGATATTATCCTGACAGGTGACTCCCATCAAGAAGTTTCTGATACAAAGTTATTTCTTCAAAAACACTTTGTGACAAAAGATCTTGGTCCACCACGGTATTTCTTGGGAATAGAGGTTGCTCGAAATAGAGATGGTGTCATTCTCTCTCAACGGAAGTATGTTCATGATTTATTACAGGACACTGGGATGCTAGGAGCTAAACCGGCTAATATACCTATGAATCCACGCATACATCTTCATGATGACCAAGGAGAATTAGTGGATTCTCGATCATATAGATTCCTTATTGGAAAACTTCTCTATGTTACTGTGACAAGACCAGACATTAGCTTTGCAGTGGGAAAGCTAAATCAATTTATGGAAAAACAAAGGAAAGTTCACTAGGATGCTGCCTTGATGGTGGTTAAGTATCTGAAATCATCTCCTGGCAAAGGCCTTTTATTCACAAAAGGCAAGACCTTGGAAGTGGAAGCCTATAATAATGCTGACTATGCTGGCTCAATCGAAGACATGAAATCTACCACAGGATTCTGTGTATTTGTGGAAGGCAACCTTATATCGTGGAGAAGCAAAAAACAAGGGGTGGTGTCAAGATCTAGTGCAGAATCCGAATATAGAGCTTATGGCTCAAACTGCAGCAGAACATACTTAGGCAAGATCCATGCTATCTAGCCTAAGTGTGTCGATTCCGCTTCCCATGAAGATGTATTGTGACAATCAAGCAGCCACATACATTGCAAACAATCCAGTTTTCCATGATAGAACGAAACATATTGAAGTGGACTGACATTACATTCGGGATCTCGTTCAAGATGGAACCATTGCCACTATTCATGTCCCTTCAAAAGATCAAACTGCAGATATCTTCACCAAAGCTCTCCCTATTGGTGATTTTTTTAGATGTTGTGACAAGCTGAGCATGTTTAATATGTATGCTCCAGCTTGAGGGGGAGTGTTGAATTAGAAGAGTTTATGTTTCTAGGTGGCTCTTTGTAATATTAAAGAGTTACAAGATCTCTTTAATATTTTCCTTATTTCTGTTTAGTGTAATATGTAAATCTCCTTTCTACCCTAATCTCTTTATAATAGAGATTAAGGTTAGTGAATGAAGTACGTTCCTTTCTCCTAGCCTTACGGCTGCTACTCTCTCTATCTCTCTCTCTCTCTCCACATCCAACGACAGGGCTCCAAACCTCACAGCTGCAACAAGAAGAACATGGCAACTAAGCATGAACCGACCACAGCGCAAACCATCCACTTGCCAAAATTCAAGGCTTACATGTTCCCTAATCTTTTCTTCTTTTGTAGAGTTTCCAAAAATAATAATTTTCTAACACACTTTAAAAGTTTCTTTGTTACCAAGGTGCAATACACTGGAAGTCACCTCAAGCACTATAAACAAATTCAAGCTACAAACATGAGAACAAGATAGTTCCAGAAACAAGACCACACATAATTCAAAAACATTTCATGGTTTTTATGCAAAATAACGGCAGCAACTGGCAACCGTAGGTTTAAATGAAGTCAGGGCCTGCAGCTCAATATTATCAGAATCAAACCGAAATGAATCGGCTGATTCAAATTGAATCAGTTCATGGTCGACCCAGAGGTGATTTTTAGCTAATTCACAACCAGTTCACTGAAATGGTAAGTCTCCCCAATTTGGTTCCTAAGCAGTAAGATAACAATACTCACTGAAGGATTCCTCACCTAGGCTGTTGTGATCAATGTGTAAAAGGTTAGATATCAAGCAACATTTTTGCAATTGAAAAAACTATACGCCATTCCACATTCCAAGTTTGTTTTCGTCCTTTCAGTCCTCTATGTCTTCCCCAGTGTTTTGAGCCATTTTATATATATGTAATATATAGATGGATGAAGAATATGTAAAGGTACAAGAATATGAAAAATCTTGAAATTTTATGAGCATCAATTATTGAAACCCTGTAAATCTAATTTATACATCCAATTTGCATCAATTTCTTTTTAAATTCTATAAATTTTAACAATTAACATCTACCTATGTAGTAGATTAAAAAAAAAAAAGCACTTGTACTGCTTCCGATGCAAGGTTGCGGGGAGATGGGTCTTCCTAGCCTTTACCAATCAAACAAGAGCTGTACCACAAAAACAAAAAGGACCAGGGTGGCAGAACTTGTACTGCTTGAGACCAGGAAGACGAGTTAAATTAGAAAGCAACCACAGAATGTCCCTATATATATTAGGAGGGATATTTTTCTGAGATCTAGTTATTGTTAACATGCTCCCTCCAATTTGCAATAAATCCAGTGTAGAAAATCCTTTGCTGCAACAGACCTTCTCTTAGATAATCATTTCACAATGTTTGAGATTGATACGTTAAGTACGTTTAAGTTATTTTTTGTTATGTATGCAACTTGAGTTTTTAGTTGTACTATATGGATTCCTTCTGCAGTGTTATATACTAAACTTGGATATTAGCTTTTACAAATGTTTCCCAAATATTTTTGGTCTTCAAATGGACCCAAATTTTTATAATAATAATCTGCTCCTAGTTTGCACCACGTTTTATGATCCCTTAGAAAATAACTTCCCTTATACCGTATTTATTTGAGAAGTTTAAAATTGGAGACAAGTCGTACAGAACATGGAAAGACTAATGGGAACTAGTGGGTCCAAGTCGATTGACTATAAATGAATAAACAAATGTAATTATATGGAAATAAAGACAAAAACATATATGACCATTAGAAGAGTTGCACACACACACACACATCCACATGAACACATTTATACAGGTCAAAAACTACCCGCTGATCAATGAATAAGCTAACTAATTAACTAACTTGGCCAACTTGTTGCTGGTATGAAACACAGGTTGGACGATAGTGGACTCAACCAACAGTCGATATTTTGAAAACTAAGCTTATTCCTAATCCTTCAAGTTACCTCCTACCAAAACAAAGTCTAAATCAACATTCAACAAGGTGACAACCTATCTGGCAACAGAAAATAATGAAACCCGAAAACCACAAAGTTCTACATACGAAAAAAAAGGAAGGCAAAACCAAAACCTGCACAAGCATTGCAAAGATCAAATCATATAATTACCTGTTTAAACACAAATCCAGAGACCAGTTTGACAATAAGACCCAAATAGCAGTGAGCAAAAAAGACCCTATACCTCATATTCTGACTCCAAAGCGTGATAATAAGACCTAAATAATAGTGAACGCAGAAGACCAGTACCATAAGGCAGCATGATGAATAAGACCCAAAGAAAGGTGGGTGTGGAGAGACTACACAGCTCCATTGCACTGTCTTCCAAGTTACAACTCCAGCAGCCAGAACAATGATAAGACTCAAATAACAGTGGACAAACAGTCAACACATAAGACACACTACCACCACCTGCTCCCTAACTTCAGAGGCCAGCTCGAAATGCTCAACAGACGGTCACCATAAAGGACACTATACCCCTCTTCCTAGGATACTAAAGATGCTGATAATTGATGGAGAGATCCTAACATGGGGCTCATCTATGGCAAACTTTCAGATATCATGCATAGACTCCATTTGTGGCTAATAAACTTCTAGTTGTGAAATTGTCGGCCCTTGTGCAGTGAATATAAACCCTTATGATTATGATGTCGGGGTGAAAGATACCAGCATCTACAGCTTGGATAATAACTTCTGCTTACCGTCAACCGTTCTGCTAAAGCCAAAAAAACATAAGTTGTTAGATGCAAATGAACATATAGACACAGAGACGCGTAAAACCCACAAAGTTCTCAGGTGCTTGACAAATCTCAATATGAACACTTGAAATAAGAACCTATTGTTTAAAATACTGGCTCTGCGACTCCACAGTGATAACTAAGTGTCATATAAATAGAAGTAGACATACTTTCATTTTAAGAACATCTTGAACAGAACAATATACTATTAAAATAGAAAAAATTTAAAGACCAGAATACACTATTGCATGATTAAGAAAAAAGGTGTCCATGTCTGATTAACTAATTCAGCCATGACAGAACTTTGGTTCAGTTTGTGTGAGGGACTCAGTAAGCACACAGGAACAAGATGAAAGAATACTTTTACCAGGTGAGACTAATTAAGCAGCTTTGGCTAACCGCTGCACCTCTGTCCAGAAGTTGGTGCCCTGAGTGAAGTTCATCGCATGTCATTCTAAGTCATCCTCATCGCCAGAAAGGCCATCAAATGACCTCAAATCAAGTTGATAGCGAAGGAGACCACCAATACCACCAAATCCTCTGCAGAACTGGGAGCCCTGTTGAGATTTGTTTGTAACAAATTGCAGAGTGCATCCAAAACGCTTGTACTCATCCGCAAACCACTCCAACAGAGGCATCTTATCAGCTACTTGAAGAACAGTTGATGAAGCCTTATCAATGAAGTTGTTCTGATCAGCCTCTTGTTCTTTAGTTAAATGCTTTATAATAACATCCCCAGTCACATTGTTCTTAAGTGTTAATCTGTCAATGTCCACATTCTCCCAAACAATTAGGGTGTCAACTGCACCCATTTCCAAAGCCTTCAATGTGTCATCCACACCAAAGACATATTTCCCCGTGTCCTGACTTATCTCCTCAAAGTACTTCCCTATCAATTTCTTTTCCTGTATAAACTTCACATTAGATAGGACCTCTGAAGACAATTCAATGGCTTGATTGAAGCCACTCTCCCCTCCATAAGAAACATCAACAACATTTAACACCTTTTCCTGTAGTCGTTGATCAAACATATGAGATTGGCTCAACTCTGTCTTGAAATC
Source organism: Nymphaea colorata (assembly GCF_008831285.2). Classification (NCBI taxonomy): domain Eukaryota; kingdom Viridiplantae; phylum Streptophyta; class Magnoliopsida; order Nymphaeales; family Nymphaeaceae; genus Nymphaea; species Nymphaea colorata. The sequence goes on along the minus strand of NC_045139.1, from coordinate 26,278,985 downwards.
TGCAGATCCAGCTAAAACAATACCAGCAACATTGGGCTGACTTTTAGCAGGATTAATGAAGAATTGTGTAGCATACTCTGCAGTCTTCCTCACATAATTATGGCGCTTCTCCATCCGAAGACGAGCAAAACGAAGAGCAGATTGTCCTCCTCTTCCATGCTTCTTAGGAAGATCAACCTGAAATTGGTGAAGAACCTCACGAGAGTTGCCACTTAATGTGCCAAAAAGTGCTCCATTTCCATCCATGACTATGAAACCAAACCTTTCATCAGACTCTATCAGTTCATTCAGTGCCTCAGTATGGAATTTGTTATCACAAAGATAAAGAGAAGCATTGATAGGCCTGAATGGTTCAAAATCAATTGTAACCTTCTTTTCTTTCCCATCTTGTGTGACAATAGTTCCAGTGTATAGTACCAGTCCATTTGGAGGAACCTTGTTGTAAAGTTTCAATCGCTGCTGAGCAGAGGTAATGGCACCTAATACAGACTGGCGGTTTACTCTACTCTTAATATTTGAGGCAGTTCCAAATTCATCACCTAGCATCTTATTAACTCGAGATATTTGATCCCGTGGTGGCATAATCAAAGAGATCATGCTGGTTCCATTTCCTCGAGCAGCTTCGAGAGCTTTAATCAGCTTTTTAACCTTCCATACTTCTATGTTCTTATCTGTTTTTTGAACGCCAGCCATTGCAAGAGAGCTCTACAGATAAGTTGAGTTCAGAGAAGCTGATTACTACCTTTTTAAAGTTAATCTGCATTGGCATAGTTAGGTTAAGCAATTGAGTCACAAAATTGAGAAGGTAATCTGGAACTGCAAAAAAGCGTTACAAACTTGACCACTTTTGCACAGCCCATCACCAAACAATGTAATGGCTATAGCTAGCTTGGAACACAAGAGGGAACCAGAGTCATTGAGTATACACTTTTCATATAATATCATATAGATACACATATTAGGACAGTAGGACACACGAACACACCCAACCATAACAACAGACATCATTTCAAAAACATACTAATAGAAACATCAAATATGCGAAACCAAATTGAAACCGAAACATGGTATGAAACACAGGTAAATTTAGAAGGGAAAAAAAATCAAGAGAACCGAGAGAGACATGCTGTCCTAATGCCATATAAAAAACAAAAATACAGATACTAGCAAAAATGTCCTCATGGCATAGCATGTAGCATCCAACAGGAAACCCTACGGCATCAAAATTTTTACCACTGCAACTTTAACAAGGACCAAGTCCATTTAAAAAAAAAATGAAACAGAAAACCATACGAATAACAAGATAATTGAAAAGTATTTCTTCAAAAAAAAAAAAGGGACCCCATGAAGAGATCATTAGCAATAGCCTCCGGTTAGTTTACCCAAAGCAAAAATAACATGTGCCAAAAAAGTGTGTTTTTTTAGAAGAAAGATATTTCTGTGCTAGTAACATGGACACCTCTACAGAGGCGTCGCACCTGTGTCAACTTAATTGGCTTTTTGTAATTTATAAATTATAAATCATGAACACAATCATGCATTTTTTGTTTGTTTAGAATCCTAATAAACATGTGTAGATATAGATAAATATATATATATATATATATATATATATATAAATATATATATATACACACATCCATATTTATTTATTTATTTACATCCATTTTTATGTATGGCCGTGTCCCTGCACCCATGATTATTGAAATTGCTCTGCACGTGTGTCCGCAACCCACACCCATATCCATATGATGTAGCTTCTCTGCTGCAAAATGTTCAGTTGATCTAAATATCCAAAGAAACAAGCTTAAATCCAACTAAGTAGAGATCATTTATTTATTACATCTTCAAACATTACTGGTATGACAGTACTTCAAGCAACGAAAGCCAAATGTACCTGACAGACCCCTTTTTCTTGAAGTTGAGCTTAGCCATATTCTAACCATTAGCATACCAAGTTGGCCATATCTTTAATTTTCTATTCACGTCACCATAATCAGAAGTCAGAACCAAGCAAAGACTCCAAAGTCCTAGAGAAATTAGACCATTTATAACTGCTGGAGGAACAATTTGAGTTACATTGATATGACATGAACAGAAGGGGACAGATTGTATTTAGTCTGCACAATTGTTCTCAGCAAACATTCTGATATTTCCTTTCAAAATATCAAAAAAGTTGGAAACTATAAGATGTCAAATTAAATTTTGCATTTGAGAAGAAAAATATTAATAACCGTAGAAAAAATCTCATGATGAACCTTAAAACTTGTGGCTATTTTGGAAAATCTCAAGAAGTGACGAGTTTAGGGAAAACAGAGGAAATGTTTAGAGAACTAAAGTAATGCAATCGGATATGGAAGAAAGAATAAGTTCGCCAGAGAATAAATAATATTATTTTTGTTTTACCCTTTCGTGATATCTTATCAAGATAACAGATATGGCATAAGGATGTATTTCACTCCCTTCAAGAAATATATTTTCATATTGGAAATAAATCTGGAGCAGAAGGAAGATGAGAAAACAAAAGGACAAGATGATAATAGAACAAAAAGCTCTTCTAATGGACACCAAATTGGCTATTCAAAAATCCAAATTACTCTATAATTTTTCTCTAGCAGAGATAGTTGCCTTTCTATTTCTCAAGTAAATATTAGTCAAAATCACCAGACATAGGCAAGCTCATCAATTGGCTTTGAGAAACGAGATACAGCGTCGCGCCAGCAGACCCAAGCATATAGACAGAGCCTGTAAAGGTAAGAAACATAAGCCAACGGAAGGATAGTGATTTCATCTCGGGAAACAAGTTTCGATTGGCATAGTAAATCACGTTACAGACTGAGCGAGTCTGCTAGCACGAAACAACCATCCTGACCCATACATAGCCATGCTACTGACAGGACTTTGATGGGTTAAAAAATCCTACTCGTATTTCAAACCAGAACTGTTGGCTTCTCCTTCAGTTCATCTGTTTCTCAAACAATAGGTATTTGAAGCTGCAGATGGTAAAGGTTTAAGTTTCATCTCCTAAAAGAGAAGACCACTAAGTCCTAATTTCAGTTAGAGAAACATTCATCATGAGAAACTCATGATTCCCAATCGCATAAGATAATAAGTCATACACAGGAAACATGAAAAATTAGCCGAGTTTTTTTATTGAACCAACACCGAAACAAATTCACCAGGTCACGCCAACTGCAGCCGATCGAGTGGCCTTCAGTTTGTAGACCCATGAGATCCTACCTGTCCACTAGATATTCCACTTAAGATGCTATCCGTTAGATTCAAATTTGTGCACAGGGACATTCCGGCTTCCTGATATGACGAGACCCGTGGCAGACGATCGGATATCTTTGCACACAGATCTGTAACTTTTGATCCTACTCTCCTCCATCAAACGGAAGTGCATGGAACTGAACACAGGAACTGAAGTAAAGATCCACAACACAAATAACTCACCGAACCATAAAAAGAACAAATGCACAACATAAAGTAACACACGCCCTCAGAATGTCATGGTACAGATAAAAGAACCATCAACGAAAACTGTACCAAACTTATAAGTACTCACCACCGCCTTCTTCTCCTCTTCTCCTTCTCTCTTCCCCGGTTGAGCTCAAAAACGTAGAAATCCCCACCCCCCACATTCTCTGCAATTTATAGGGACAAATGGCGGCAAGCAGGCAAAGAAGCCCGCAACACGTCTCTTTTCTTAAAGAATGAATTTATCTTCTTCATTAACAACTAGAGGACTTCTTCAAGAACATCCTTGGCTTGTGTAAAATTAACAAATCCAACCTTCCCATTGCTGTTAACAAAATACCCACATAGCAGAACATAGTTTTATCGTCCAGTGATATGATAGTATATTTAGACTTCACATTGAGTTTTGAACCTTTTCAAAGCCTCTGCGAAAACATAATGTTTTCAAAACACCTTTTCTTTGGATTTAAAACTTAAAATCCCACGATCCTTTTAAGAAAAAGGTGACGAAGTTCATCCGAATAGAGCCTTGATCGGGAAAGAAGATTTTTAGCTTGTAGCCTTCTGAGAAATTCTTCTTTCATCTCAAGAAAAAGAATGTGAGGGAACAACTCATTTCTCTCTCGCGGTTAACAAAGAGACGTGGTTGGTCATCTACTCCACTGAAGCATCGGTCTTGCTTTCTATGGATTAAAGCCATGTGTTGGCAAGCTGTGGGGAATTGGGTTCCGGACGGCGACGCGTGGTTGTCCAGAGAGACGCCGGAGGACACACCAACCAAGGCAATTGAAGGCGCAATGAATCAACTTTAAGTCGGCACCACTTCCCCCATCAAACAAATCCTCCTACATTCATATAAGAACTGCAACTTATCAAGAATGCAACAGGAAGGAAAGGACTGTGGCTCAAAACAACGACTGATTACAAATTGAGGTCATGAGTGTTTTCGAAGAGGGCCAAGAGACTGAATGTAAGGGACTTATCAGCTTCTAAAATACTTGAAAGTAGTTTGATTATCTTAGATTCTAAAGCCTAGTGAATTAAAATCTTGAGATGTTAATTTCGTTCTTTTCAATGTCAATTTCTGTTTATAAAAGCCTAACCATTTTAACTTAATTATGGGTTTGTGAGACAAAACCGTTTTCCATAACAAAAAAAAAAAAAAAAAAACAGGATAGGGGGAGGGAGAAACGAAAATTGTCGTCAAAAATAGATTTTTTCACATAATCAGTTTCGACTTTAACACAAACATTCTTTAAACTATGGATCTGATTTGGATCGAAATTGAATCATTCTGAAAAAATTAAGAATATAAAATGAAAAAAATCATATTTGATTAAGAAAACGGATTGGATTCAAATTTAGGAAGGACATCTGATCGGATTTAGATATATATAAATGCCCAATCAGATTCAGAATCAAATCGGATTTAGTTTCAAATAAATATCATACATCTAATGTCCCTAGGTTTTGAAAGTCAGCCTGATTTGGTTTAACATTTGAATTTAGATTTGGATAAGAATTTAAATAATGAATTTGAACCAAATTCAAATTGTTAAATTAGATTCTGGGTTTGAATTCAGATATGACTTTTGTTCCTAAACATCCAAACCCAAAATTTGAATATGAATATCTGCAGGTGGGAAGAAACAAATATGGTTAAAAAGTACATCTGATTGGATTCCGACCCGTTGATGTCCCTACCTTGAACATTGCTTTGGGGGCAAAATGATTGTTTTTGCTTTCAAATTATTATTTAATAATGCCACCCCACCCGACATACCCAAGGGTTCTAATTATAATCTCAATTATCTTGGACTTGAAAAAACAAAATTATTCAAGATAGTCTGTTTTTCTATCAAAATTTGATGGCGGCCATCACACATGAAATTTAAACTAGCGGGATAAAAATTTAAGAGGTTGTGCTTAAGCTCTAAAGTCTACCTCAGAAGCAAGCCAGCATTCGTTACACGACACCGCTACCTTCCTTTTCCTCCTGCTTCCGGCCACAAAGATTCAATCTCATGCATGTTCAAAGCCCCTTCCGTTCAACTCAAAACGTAGACTCTCTAGAGTTGCTTCTCGATACGACTTTTCGTGGATAATCAACCAACAAACGAACAGGATCGCAGTTGGAGCCAGATCCAAACTGCTAAATAAATACATCTGATCCAAACAAACAGGACAAGTAAAAGTGTGCCTGCTAACTGCAGATCTAATTGCTATTACACAACATGGATTTCATATCAGCCTGAGATTTCTAGCTATATATCAAACAATATCTAAAAGATGAATTAAAAAGTTACGAAACCATCGTCACAGATACCACAATATTTTCAAAAATATTGTGATATTAGTGAAGAACTATAAAGAAAAAAAACACCCGAAAAAGCATGTCTTTTTTTTTGAAAAAAAAAACATGAAACTTTATTTATTGTGTTTACATTGACTTTATTCGATTTTCTCTTTTTCACATTAATATCATGATTTCAAATTGATTTATCAATCATTTTTAGCATCATTAAAACAAAACTTTTATCATTTTATCTAGTTTTAATGTCCTTTTATTAGTTTTTCATTGATTTTATTTTACCAAATTTCTAGATTTTTATTTTATTTTTTCGATATTTTCTCCAGATTTTGCCAAGAAAAATAACTTCACCAAAAAAAATACCGAGAAAAAGAACGATAACCTCATGACCAGGAAAACATTAGTAAATCTCAGTATGATGGCACATGCCAACACAAATCCAAATCGACCTATCCTTGTCTTGTGTATGCGAGGACAGACAACAAGCAAGCAATCCAGATGAAACCTGACCAGCGATCAGCAGCAGAACATGATAACCTGGATATGAGCAACAGACATATCTCATTTGCTGGCCGCTTGTGCTTGATATTCACCTCCATGGCAGGGTATTGGAGTCTGACTTGCAGCACTAGTTTTGAAAAAACAATCAATAAACTAGCTGCAGACTTTCTTTGGGGGGACAGCACAGAAAGTAAGGGGATTCTTTGGATCAGTTGGGCCCCGTTATGTCTTTCAAAGAAGGAGGGTGGAGTGTACTTGAGAGACCCCATGGAATGAACTTAATCTAGACATCCTGGCTTTCTTCATGGGCTTCGATCATGAGAGAGCGGCATTGCCGCAGGAAGAGTCTAGGACAGTAGCGGAGCTACTGCGTCACTGATGTGGGTGACTGCCCATGCTAGCCTCTAAAATCTTGCATTGTGCTTAAGTTGGACCTAAGTTCAACCGGATGTGGTGACCATATTGAACCTGAGTCAGTGCCATGCAATCACTGATTCTCCTAAGCAAGAGATTGGTTAGTGCCTTTCAACCAATTTTTTTTGGCTTCACCACCACTACTGGATGCTAAGTTTGGTGGCAAGAGGGTGTCTGTCCCATTGTTGGAGACGAATCGCCAAGGCTTGGTGGCACCAGGTTAAAGGGTCTTGCTGGTTGGCAGTTAGTTGATGGGGCTGCAGCCAAATACTGGACTCATAAAACTCTGCTGGAAACCTGGTCCCAGTGGCTGCAATGGCGGCACAAGAAGGGATTTGCAGATAAAACTCTGCTGGAAAGACAGCTCCCGTTTGGCACAACTGGACGCCGAGGAATGAAGTGAAACATAAAGGTGTAGATCGATCTCCTGACATAGCCTCCTGGTTTTGTTAACTATAGTTGCTGACCTCTGGTGGAATTCTTCCTGGTTAATGCTCATGCGATGACTTTTATTAATGATAAATGTTTAAATTTTAACCATCCAGCCACTGTCCCGCACATGGCAGCATAAAGCTCCCTTATGAATGTACATATAAAAAAGTTGTTGAAATCATCATTTTGTATAAGTGGAGACATTTTCTGAGATCTTGTTATTATTTACATGTTTCTCTAATTTGCCACAAGTGCATGTCATAGAAATTGTAGAATACATTTTTTCTTATATTATTATTCAGAATGCTTTTGAGATCCATTCTTTAATTAGATTAAGTTTTGCTTCTATGCAACTTGTGCTTTCTGTTGTACTATATGGATGCTTTTCATTGTGTACAGTCTGCATGGCCTATACCTTTACTCCTATCTTGTCTTCCAACTCACATCTTAATAAGACCCAAAGAAGAGTGTATGTGGAGAGACTATGTAACCCCATCGCACTATCTTCCCACTCCAGCAGCCATAACCTGATTAATAACAAGACTCAAATAACATGGTAGACAAGCAATGAACATGTATGACATAATACCAGTCACCTATTCTTTAACTGCATAAGCCAGCTTGAAAGACTTGGCAGACAGTGGCCATAAAAGACATTGCACCTTTCTTCCTAGGCCATATTGAAGATGCTTATAATTGATAAGAAAGATCCTACTGGCAAAAACACTGGATTCGTCCATGGAAAGCTAACTTTTGGATATCATGTATCACTTTCATTTGTAGAAGCTGAGTGTAAACTCCAATAGCACACGTGAAACTGTGTGGCACTTCTTCATTGAATATAAGACTATCATATTATGCTACAAGGGTTCTAAATACCATCACTTCTTGTTAGTAATTTCTGCTTATTGCCAACCATTCTGCTACAACCAAAAAATATATAAGGTCTTAAATGCAAATGAATATTAATAAAAAAGGTGTTTGAAATGCACAAAGTTATAATGTGCTTGACAAATCATAATATGAATGCATGACATTTTACTTCATCCAAAAAACAGGTAGATGGAAAACATAATTTTTAAAGAAATAAAAAACTCGAAAAAACATAATATACTATCTCAAGAAGAAAAGATGCTCATGTTTAATTAACTAATTCAGCCAGGGAACTTTTTTTTTCAATCTGTCTGTGTTGGAGAATCAAAAAATTTAATTGAGAGAGGACTTTTACCAAGTTAGACTAGTTAAATATCATACTATTAGTCACCCATTAGCCGGCAGGCTCAAGTTGGGCCTGCCCTGGCTGAATCTCATTGCTGCTTGTCATTCTAGGTCATCCTTCAATGCATCCTCATCTCAGACATGCCATTAGATGACGTCATATCAAGTTCATATCCAAGGAGACCACCAAACCCTCTTGAGATTTGTTTGTAACAAATTGCTGAGTGCATCCAAAATTCTTGTACTCATCTGTAAACCACTCCAATAAAGGCATCTTATCTGATACTTCTATAGTAGCTAATGAAGCCTTATCAATAAAGTTGCTCGAATTAGAACCTTGTTCTTCAGTTAAAAGCTTTACAATAACATCATAGTCACACTTTTTTCAAGTGTATATGTGTTTATGTCCAAAATTTTCTGACTATTAGGGTCTCAACTGCACCCATTTCAAAAGCCATCAATGTGTAACCAATACCAAAATGTATTTTCCTTGTCCTGACTTATCTCCTCAAAGTACTTTCCTATCGTTTTCTTTTCCTGTATAAACTTCATGTTAGACATCATCTCTAATGACAATTCAATGTCTTGACTGAAGCCACTCTTCTTCCATAAGAAAAATCACATTTATTAAGGTTGCACAATGAACTGAGCCAACTTGGGCTCAAGCCGAACTTGCTTGAAAAAACTCGGCTCTTGCTCGACTCTTTTATAAACGAGTCAAGTTCAAGCTTACAAAGATAATCGAAATGATGAACAAGTCGAATTCGAATTCCAGGAACTCGACTCGTACAATGGCTACTCAATATAATATTCCTAAAACTGGTTCACCAAATCACCGGTTTTAACTTTTAGGAAAAAACAAATTTTTACAAGTTACATGAGTTAACACTTACACAAGTAAAACACTTACATGAGTTAAACAAGTTATATGAGTTAACACTTACACGAGTTAACACTAAACTAGTTAACACCTAAATGAGTTAAACGAGTCGAGTTCAAGCTCGAGCTTGCTATAAGGAGCTCAACTTGAGTTCGAGCTGGCCAAGCTCGGGCTCCACTCGGCTCATATGCAGCCCTAACATTTATCAGATTTGCCTACCTGTGTTGACCAAACATATCATGTGGCTCAACTCTATTTTGATTATACAGATCCAACTAAAACAAGATCAACAACACTGGGTTGATTCTTAGCAGATTAATGAAATACCATGCAATGTCTTCCTCACATAACTGTAGTGCTTCTTCGTTTGAAGTCGAGCAAAACAAAGAGCATATCGTCCTACTCTTTCATGCTTCTTAGGAAGACCAACCTAAAATTGAAGAAGAACCTCACAAAAGTTGCCATAAGTGCTCCGTTTTCATCCATGACTAGTTGGGTTCAGTTTTTCATGGACAGATGAGCTTACTCGGGAGACACTTGAAATTAGGTAGATTCAACAAACTAGACTATGCGGGTCCCACTGAGCTAAATTTAGCAAGTTTTGATGAAGTAAGACATGTGGGTTCTCTTGAGGCTATTTTGAGAAGATTTTTGGGAACTATACGAAAGCTATTTTTAGCAAGTTTGAAGAAAATGAGTTATATTAGGATCTACATAAAATATCAAATAGAGTTCACTCTTTAAATTTGGCAAACTCATGGGCCACTTCCTAGATGTTAACCTGATTTAATCAGAACTTGATTGAAAACCCGAAAAGAAAATATATAATCTGGGTTGATGTCACAGGAATTTTGTGATCTAAATTGGACATTGAAACTTAAATGGGAAGAAAAACTAATTTGGCTAATTCAAGATGGAATTTTGGCAAATTGAGTTGGGAGAACCCAGATCAATGACTCCCAAACCAGTATCAATCAAGAAATCAGAAAACTCTAATGAAAATCAAGCAAAATTGTGTGCAAAAATCAAAGTGAAGTGACTGTGAGCGAAGTGGATAAGGTTAGTAAATCTGTAAAGCTGAGAGTGTTTCACAACAAATGTTCTAGCTATAACCGAACCGAAAGAAGTTGGATCCACCAATGAAGAAGATATTCCCAGCTTTGTAGGGGTTGACCTTGCAAATTTGAATCAAAATTAAGAAGTTGTATTCAGATCCAAAAAAATTGTTTCATCCGACCACCAGTTTTTTTTTATTCTGTCCTTTGATATGATCTTTCATTATCTTATAGATTATTGTGATGGACAAATGGCATTTTGCATTATAGGTACTGCCATCCCTTTTAGAAAGAAGAAGCTAACAAAAGCTACAGGAGTATGAGAATGCCTCCATTAGTGCACAAATTGAATTATGTAAGGACTTGAGCGCATATTCTATTACTTCTAATAGCTAGTGGTAAGTATGTTCATTTAACATTTCTTTTGGTTACAGTTTCACCAAAAAAGAAAAAAAAGGATAAATAATATTGCTTCATATGTCAATCTTAGATAAGTTAGTTGATTGTAGAAGTTACCTAACCAAGCTTGAAATTCGATCAGAAATATGCATTATAGATATGTAGAACAAAATGCTGTTTTGGTTAGTTATACTGAAAATAACATATTTGAAACTATTAGCAATGAAGCGACCAACCATGAATTATAGTTGTTTGATTTGTTTCAAGAATTGGTCAGATTAATGACAACTTTTTTTTTCTCTTTCACTTTAATATTAATATACATTAGTGCTCCTCTACCAAAAATTTCTTATAACACCTTCAGCGAGGTCAACTACTAATAAAAGAATGAAAGAAGCTTCTCCTTCTCCACGCTTTTTTGTTTTTTCCCGACGACATGGCCCCATGGGTGACTTCTACTTTTTCTTGGTATCTTCTCTAATTTCCTTTCGTTCCATACGAGTGTGTAACGTGAAGAGTTGTACTCTGGTCTTAAAACTTTTGTGTTGTTCTGAATTTGATTTTGTAACTGACCCTAACCATTCTCCAAATCTCCCCATTATTTAACCATAAATTAAGGGTTACCTTCTTAATGTAAAGAATGCACCATATATTTATATTTTCAAAGAAAAATAATCTCAACTTCTTTTGACAACAACTTGATCAAAGTCTTGAGATTGAAATATGTTTTATAAAAAACTTTTTCAAGTTTCCTTTTCATTGAGGAAGCAAACAAAGCAATCTGTCTGCTGCCTACGGCTTTTGTGAGAAAAATTAAGGGCATGTCTCCGGATACACATGCCGTTTTGGAGGCAAAATTCCTGTTGGTTTCTTTGGATGGCTTGAAAACGGAGTTTTCGGAAAAATTGGTTTTCTGATAACACTTCTCCCAAGGGAACGAAAAAAACTATCCCCCTCATTCAATTAATCTAAAAAAATCAGTGTGCTTGCCCTTAGAAGAAAAATTCTTTACAAACGCAAGTTTCCTGAAAAATCACCAAAAATGTCTAATTATTTTCAACTTATCGCTAACAAACCAATGGCAAAGGGAAATATCACAAGAAGGCCTAATCTACTATAGTAATATTGCAATTAAGCTTAACATTTGAAAGGATAATAGCTGAGAAAGAGCATGCGCTCGATTTAAAAAACTCTAATTTCTTTGTTTAACGGCTTGAATTACAAATAAAAAAATGGTTAGGCAGAAGAAATTTATATTTAAGTATATTTCTTTTTATCAGAGAGCTTAACTAAAAGTTGTATTAAAAAATGAATCGACTATAATGCAAAAAGAAACTTAATAGTTTCATTTTCAAAATCGCGAGCGAAATATGCGGCTCCAATTGAAAATTTAACCAGAAAACGAAAGACCGCTTAGACCGGTACGAAACCAAATAAGGTGAGCAGCAAGAGAGAGAGGGGAGGAGATTTTTAGCCTGGAGGAAGCTTCGTGGAAGCTTCATCGCAGTGGGCAGTTCCCAAAATTCCAGAATTAATGGCGCCTCCTCCTCCTTCCTCCCACCTTCGCCCTTTCTTACTCTTACCTACTTTTCGCCTTTCGTCTGCGATACGGACATTCTTTGCCTTCCACTATTTTAATCTCCTGGCGCGCCCGGAGGCTCTTGGAGGGGGAGGAAGGAGCAGCCATGGCCATGAAGATCGGCAAGAAGATATCTTCTTTCGTTCGATCGTCTTCCAAATCTCGGTCGCCCTCCCTCTCCCGGTCGAATCCTTCTTCTTTTAGTTCGTTTTCCTCTGCATCCGAGCACAAGGAGACCCCCAAGAGCGTCCTCCCCGGGTTATGCCGATACCCATCTAAGGAGCCCGACGGATGGCCGGACTGCCCGCCGGGGGAGCTCCACTGCGACTTCGGCGAGGTGTTCCGGATACTCGATAAGGACGGAGACGGAAAAATCACGAGGCGGGAGCTCGAGGAGGTGCTTCCTAGGCTGGACTCGGCTCCGTTGACGGAGGAGGAGGTGGCGTTCATGGTGAGCCTTGCCGACGCCGATGGCGATGGCTGCGTGACGATGGAGGAGTTCTGCGCGCTCAGTGGACCAGCCGGAGAGTCGGAGCTTGTGGGGGCCTTCCGCGCGTACGATACCGACGGCGATGGCCGGATCTCCGCCGAGGAGCTCCACTGCATGTTGATGGCGCTCGGAGACGGCGGGTGCACCCTCGACGACTGCCGGAGGATCATTGAGAGCGTCGATTCCGACGGCGACGGATTCGTCGGCTTCGAAGATTTCGAGAGGATGCTGAGACAGCCCAAGTGAACCGCCCAACCGGAGCTTTTGGTTTGGCTCGTTAAAGCCTGCGATGCCTCTGACGGAGGTGGAAGAAACTGGGAAAGGACTCGGAAATAAGTAGACAGAGATATGTATTTGATCCACGTTGTGTTTGAAGCCCGGTCCACACACTTATTATTATTATTTTTTAATTATTTCTCAATATGAAACAATGTTTTGTGGTTACGTAGATAAATGAATTTATTTCATTCTATCTTCTGAGGTTATATATATATATATATATATATATATATATATAATAGAAAAATTGAATGTTGGCTCTCACTCAATTATCATTATTGTTTGATTTATCAGATGATAAAATGATAAAAAAGAATCAATGAGAAATAAGAAAAAGGTAATGAATATTTTTATCATTTAATATTATTTTATATAATTTTTCCTTTTATTTTTTCTTCTCTATCTATTTCTTTCAAATGAACGGCTTTGGTTAGTTATGGCCCACTTGACATGGTCACTCAATTATCATTATTGTTTGATTTATCATGATGGATGATAAAAGTATCAATAAAAAAAAGATAATGAATATTTTCACCATTTAATATTACTTTATATATTTTTCTCTTTTATTTTTTCTTCTCTATCTATTTGTTTGAAATGAATGACTTTGATTAGATATGGCTGAGAGATTTTGTGTGTGTGTGTGCGTGTGTGAGAATTTCAAAAGGTGTATTTTTCAAACTTTTCATTAGTACTAGGACACTTGAGGACTTTTAAAACTGAAAATAATCATCCAAACTACTTAATTGTATTTGATTTAGTTTGTTTTCTAATTATGTTTTCATTTTATTTTTAGAGTTAATTGTAAATGTTATGTGATGTAACTAGGTGAGTCGCTAGGCCCGTAAAGCGATGTGGAGCGTTTCAAAGCAAAGCGAAGTGTAAGCTTCGGAACCAAAACCGTTAAATATATAATTTTCAGAGAAATAATGATAAAATTAAGAACAACTATTAAAATGACCACATAAGTAATGAACAATGTGAAAAAACTTATTTGCTCATATTAATTTAATACAACATATCCTAAACAATACTTTGTATGTGCAGTTTTGTCGAACAACTGTTAACAATCTACTTTTATAAAGTAGAATAAAAAAAATTCAAATAGATATAGGGCCAAAGCAATGACAACTCTTAAAGATTGTCAAGCATGCACATTTTAAAGCCAAAGCAAGCATTTTCATGTAAAAAAGCATGGAATTGCATTTAGCAAATGCAACATGCTCAGATTCACAAAGTAAAACAAAAGAATGAGAAGAAGAAAAAAAGCGAGAGTGGAGGAAGGCTAAGCGAAAGAGGGGAAGGCTGCAAGGGCTTTTTCCTTTTTTTTTTTATTGGGCTTGTCCTTAAGGCCTGTGAAGTGTAAATATGCTCCAGTTTGACATTAAATAACAAAAAACAAGCATTATTTCATGTTATGAAAACAATATGCATGAAGTGTATGATTTAGGCACCTCAAGTACACAATACCGATGCCTGCACCTCACACTAGTGAGGCACACACATCTGGTAAAGGTGTGCCTTGCTTCAACGCTTCAATGCATTAAGGGTGTTGAAACATGTACTTCGGCATTGAAGCCCACATACTTAATGACAATGGTTGTTGTTCATTAATATGTAATGTTTTTATTTATATCATTTAAGTGTTGCTTTCATTTTGATTTTTTAAAATATTTTAATACATAGATATATATATTCTCTTGTATCCATTGTATCTACATTTTCTAAAGTTGTCGTATCTATATTCATACTTTCATACCCAAACCCATACTTGTAACCATGTGACTTAGCCCTCCATCCTATATTACATAAAATGTTACAGTGACATGTCTTTTTCCGTGCCACCAACCAACAAAGTTATGCAATAAGCAGTGACCCTCTAGGCCTAATTTTTAAACTTCAAAACATGTTGTCATGATAAGTTTTCTTTTTTAACTTTGAATTGAATAAATAAGTTGTCTTACAATTTACTTATATATTTGTTTATATTGGCATGTATACAAAATATTGCATCATTTCATTTTAAATCAGTATTTACAAATAACACACATGCACGATTAAAATGTTTGTATGTGTGGTTGTAATATATGCATAAGAAGATTTAGCCCCTCAATATACAAATCAAAATGATGTAAGAATGTAGAAGCAGCCTATACAAGTAAAAAAAAAAAACATGATATTTGGAAATAAAAGTTTGAAGTATTGGCTTTTGGTTAACCTTTAAGACATTAATGTATATGTGTGTGTGTGTGTGTATATATATAATATATATATATATATATATAAAACTACCAACCTTTCTTTGGTTTGTATAGTATGACTATTTTAACTTGATGCCACAAGCCTTTAGATTATGCAGTTTGGAGTATGTGAAAGTTTTGAATGCAAATCAATTGGTAAAAAGAAAGAGGAAGACCGAGTTCAAATGTTTTATGTCGAGTCATAGGGCACAAGTAAACAGGTCTATTGGATAAATAAGTACATAAACAGTCAAGGACTTTATACATACTTACTTGCACAAAGACTTAGGGCAGTTTCTGATGGCTTCCTTACTATTTTAGCAAGACATCACTTTGCCCCCAAGACAACGTTTAAGGGGTATTCGGTAACAATGAAAATTAGTTTTATGCAAAACCCAATTTTAACAAAATTGCCTTTTTTTAGAAGGGAGTGAATGAATGGTACATCCCTCAAGTTATTCACAAGAAAAATTGTTTTGTATAGTTATCCAAACACACAAATCATGTTTTAAACAAAAACTGTATAACCACAAAACCTTATTTTCACAAAATATTGTTTTTGAAAGTGTCATTCAAACACAAACTTACAAACTTTATGTAACTAAAGGTTCACGTAAACTTAAAAAGACTGTAATGCTACATCAAAACTCAACAAAAGTATATACACTTAGACTCAAAAGAACAAGTAGACATAAACATCATGTACATTTAAAAAAATGTTAAAATCTATTCTTACTTGAAAATCAAACATTAGCATAACTGAATATAGGCATGTGGTAGAACTGAACTACAATAGTGCTTGCATTTTTCAGGACTTGTTTTCATTTTTCCTTTTTAAATGCATAATTTTTTACTCAAGCAATTTTTTTATAAGACTAAAGTTTAAATTTTATTTTTCTTCTCCAATACCTTTGCTTCATAAGCTGCAAGTAATATTAGCAAACCCAATTATCATTTGATAGTCAAAGTAGTATAATTTCCAATCTAGTGTTACTAGAGCCATCCAAAAAGCTTACTTCTCTATTGTAGATCACATGGAAGGACTAATTGATCAACTACTCATATCTGTAGATGCCAAAGTTTTTTTAGCACAACACACGACAGCAACAAACATCAAATTAACATAGTTGCATCTTTATATTTCAAGCTCTTTGTAATACATTTGAAAGAATAAGCAACTTTTTCATTTTTTTTGAAAGAAATAGTTGCAGAAATTGAAGAATAAAATTGAGAACACAATTGCCATTGGAAATAGTAAACAATTGAAATAAAAACATCAAGAATAGCCAAACATTTTGCTTCTACTTCCAGTTAGATATAGTGAATTATGAAAGCAAGTTGAAATTCTAATCAATATACATCGTAGCATACATAGTTCATAGTTTTACATTTTATTACACTTTGAATTCTAGATTTCTGATCATGTGTTAGACCCAAATATGTTCTTCAATTGAACTTGGGACAATTATTCTCTCCATCACTACCTTTTTCCACATAAATAGTCCACCAAAAAGACAAATTTGAGGTTACTCCTTAAAATTTCATTGCAGGAAAGAAGAGTAACACCATAACTAGCATGCTCAACAACGCAAAGCAAAATGCAATTGACGCGAAGCAAAACACAACGGTTAGACAAATAAAGACTTGGATGACGAACATTGGCCTTGCTCAATCTTATCAGTAGAAGGACAAACTTCTTACTCATGACACGTTGCTTTGTTAATCAATTCAGACCATATCAAGGCCAAACGTGTTATCATAATTGAAATGATTAAACATTGTGAAAAAATTCAAATTGAAGGTAAACGAATGGAGGTGCAATGATTATTATTTAGATACACATGCAATGGAAATATCATTTATAAATGAAGTGACAAGTCATTTTCATCAAGCTATTACCAAATAGCACAAAGACAAATAAAATATTGAAAATTTAGGATGTATACATTAAAAATAGTATGATAATTATGTTACGAACAATAAGAACACACACAACCTAAAAATAACATTGGAGAGATAAACTGAAAAAGTTGAAATTTCGATAGTGCTACCCCAAAAGTAGGGAAACAAAGTTTATGAGTTTTATATATGAATAGATCCCAAGTACTTATGTATACAAATGCTTGATTGTTTTATAATGTACTTGCCTATACATGCAAGCACATATATATCAAAATTATGAAAAGTTGCGTGTTTTGCAAGCTCACTTCAACCCCCAATTCACCAAGATGAGAAGGTTTGTGGTAGAGCTGATGATCACAATGATGAAAGTAGAATTATAAAATGCAAAACAGAAAATTATTCAAGAAGCTTGAGTTGGAGAAAGAGTTCAAATGTGGACAAGAACTTCATACTACCTTTTTCTCTCACACGCCTACATTCGCAGAGCATCTGGCCAACACTAGTAGAATGGACTTTGACATCAATGGCAACATTATCACCTTATACTAAGAGGGATTTCAATTCTCAAGGGCAATTATCTCCTTAGTAGGAAGAGAGAATGAAAAATTATTTCACTTGTGGTCTTTTTTACTTTCAATATAAAAAGTATGCTATTCATTAATATTTGCTTCTACTTTGACCCAATATTTTTAATGCCCTAGTGGTGTATCAATTTGAAGAGTAAAAAAATGATTCCATTGTATAATAAAGATGTTCATTAGCTTGAAACCTTGTTCATTTTAGGTAAATTATTTGAATTTGTGTCTGCTTGTTTACCCCTATTGGAGACTATTGCATCAGGGGTAAAAACCAAACTCTTCAAAATTTATTGTTTGAACATTTTTTCTGCAATCCAACCATATAAATGTGATTTTAAGAATGTTTTGATGAGAAATATATATATTAAGTTAATTTTTTTACTAAAATAGTGTATTTATAGTAATAGAAAAATCAATGGCACCTCTTGCAACATCAAAACTTCACTAGTGAAAAAATCTATACTTTTTATATAATTGAAGTAATCGTTGCTTTATGTTGAGTTAGTGTTTACTACAAACATTGGCAAGAGCTATAATGCAAAGAGAGCTTTGGGTGTGGCTCTAACAAAGTTAGAGGTGGTTTCCCTTTTCCATCATGAGGTGTGGCTCTAACAAAGTTAGAGGTGGTTTCCCTTTTCATCATGAAAAGGAAAACAAAAACTAGGCTTAGAACCTATGGAGCAATTACATAATGACTTATAATAATTTTAATCAAATTTGACTGAAAAACCAATGATCCAAGATGGAATAGGAAAGGGAAAACCAAAGAGAGTGACAAATAGAACTCTTTTTAATTTTAACTAATGGTACATGAGACTATCCACATCAAGGACAGCAATCTAATCTATTACAAAATTTCAAGGTTTATCATCACTAGAACAAAACTCCAATTTTAAAACTGTTGACATGAAGTGAGTTGCTTAAATCTTGGAGAGGAGCAAGACCCAAGACTGAGTTGTTTAAATAGAACCAATTCCACATTCGGCTTTCCTCCTTTAGATCTTCTTCATGTAAATCACCAAGTACTTAAAGTCAAGTGTGCTTTTATCCTTGAAAAACTACAAAGAAAAAAAAATACTCATAGAAATAAAAATTGTTATGTATGTATAGAAGTTTGAAGTGTTGACACCTCTTTCAATACTCTCATACCCTCTCACCATTACGAAGAGGTGAAGTTACTTTATATAATGTTGTCACTACATATATGAAGATATTTTAGATTAATGCATTCATCTGTACAATAACACAAATCCTATACAAACTGCGCTTCTTCTTTAAATTCAAATTTGGCATCACCTTCGTCTCTTTTAATTATATCTTTGTTTCTATACTTCTTGTTGTAGTTGACAATGTTGCTTTAACATTCCTTCTATGTTTCATCATTTTTAGGGACTTGATTATTTTCACTTCTATCTTTATTTTTGATGATCTTATCATTCCTAATTCACTTTTGTTTATGTTATAGTTTGATTCTTGATACAATTCAACCTTATCCTTGGCATGGTCAACCTTATCTTTCTTGAGATCCCTCTGAAACTCAACTATGCAGGATGGGCATTGAGTTTGGATCTAACATCCTTAAAGTGGTATAGTTAGGGGTTTGGTTAGTATATCTATAATTTGGTAGGAACAAGAACATGCTTAATTGGCCATGGTTTTTGGATATCCTATTGTAAACAAGATGAGCAATGCAGTTCAAAAAGTTTGTTGTAATTATGGAAAGATAGGTGAGCTGATATATATGTAAGCAACAATAAAATGTAGAACAAACATGATTGGAATATGAAGTTCTTGAAGTAGATATTGAAGCCAAATTATTTTAGAAATAGTATTTGAAACAACACAATATTTATCCCTAGAACCAAATCTAGCAATGGTGTTTTGCTTATTCGAACTCCAAAGCAGAAGGATTGGACAAAGAAATATGACATATTTTCTATTGATTTCTCATCATCATGGCACCTAACCCAATTAATATCACAATATACATTAAGATCTGGAATTGATGCTGGTTAGAAGCAAATCATAATGAATGGAACCCTTGATGAAGCACATTTTTTTTTACTAAAGCCCAATGTTCAAAAAGTTAGTGCATGAATTAACAAACATTATTCACTAAGAAAGCGAAATTATATAATGTAAAAGTTAAATATTATAAAGTGCCAACCATGCTATGATATTTAGTAACAATATGTCAAAGCCATGTTGCCTTGTCCCAAGAATTTTGAGGTAGATGTAGTAGTAGTACGTGGTTTAGCTGAAATCATATTCACTTGTTGTGAACAATCTTCATTACATTTTTGTTAGGATAAAATGAGTCCTTAAATAAAAATGTTGTACGAAGTGGAGATACGAATGACATGATAAATTGGGTGTAATTGCCTATCATAAGAATGTAGAATAGTATGAAACAATGAATTTCTTTTTTCAAAACAAATAACAACATGTCCATTTTACAGGCTTAAAAACCACAAGAAAGCAATGTGATGCTAAGCTTTTGATATCATGCCTTTGTGGTTTTTTTGCTGCTATATATGACATTCTTAAATTTCCAAACACGATTCTCATTTCAAAAGCAGGGGAGCCACATATACCTCTTTTGAAGTTCACCATTGAGGAATTCATTGTGCACATCCAGTCAGCTTAGTGGTCAGTGAAAGTCATAATTGTGAGATAACTATTCCAATAGTAGTTGGTTTAACTATTGGTCTAAATGTCTCAAAGTATTCAACCTTACTTCTTAAGTGTGTCTTAAATAAAAGTTTATCTTTGCAACATTCTATGGAACCATTGATTATCCTTTTGATCTTAGATCTATTTAAACCTAACAATATTTTACATGAAAAGTCAAAGAACCAATATCTAGGTTTGATTTTGATGGTTCATATTCTATTGACATAACATTCATCTGATGATTATTTTGACAAGTGTATCTATAGATTGTCGTTTCAACATAATCTATTTGAGGGCTATAAGGCTCAAAGGTAGAGAATATAAGGTAATTTTAAAAAATCTTATGTACCTGAATTCCATCATTGATTTTGTGTTCATGGTGTGCATACAAGTTATTGGGAGACAGTGTTGAAAAGGATTATGAGTTGATGGAGACAAAAATACTTAACCAATTGGAGGGATTAGAATGGTTGATTTAAGTGACAAAGGTTTGGTAGGCAAATCAATAATAAGAGGAATGCAAACAATAGATGGAGATGGTTGTTGTCAAGCCTGATTTTGGACATTTTCAAATTAAAATATTTGCTTGCCAAGGACAATGTTTTTAGATACTATAACTTTCTTGGGGTGCATGTTAAGACAACAATATCCTTTGTGACTGCCATTATATATAAAAAAAGCATCAAATCTAAAATAGATTTTATTTTCATCATAGCATTTCAAATATGAAAAATATGTGCAACCAAATGCTTTAAAAGCATTGTAATAAAAAAATCATTGGCCATTTTTTCAAGTGAATTTTTCTAGTTAGTGTTGCAAGAAGAAAGCCGTTTATCAAAACTCTAGCAATGGAAAATGCATAAAACCATAATCTTTTAATATTGAGGCTTGACTTATGAGACTTATTTTCATTTCAATAATATGTTAGTGCTTCCTCTCAGTAGCATCATTTGGTTCATGAGTAAGAGGGCATAACATGCAATGAGTAAATCTCATTTGAGTCCAAGAATGACATGCAACGTATTCTCCTCCACCATCAGTTTGTAAAAATCAATTTCTTCTCAAATACATTTTCATGTTTGATTTTGAAATCTTCAAATACATAGTAACATTATATTTTTTAGCTATACAATAGATGTAAGAATATTTAGAGAAATCATCTACAAAACATACATAATGCTTAATGTTTATTTGGGCTCACATTTGGTACTAGCCTCCACATATGAAAAAATTAAGTACTCAAGAGGACTAAAAACTTTATTCAATGACTATAAATATGGAAGGTATCAACTTTTCCTCTTTGATAATCAACAAAAACATACTTTCCAATTTTTCAAAATGTGGCAAATCAAAGTGAAGAATTACCTAATAATCAAACTTATAAACTAGATTACAAAAACACTCATGCTAAATTTCCTTGGAAGCCTTTACAGCAACATACGCTACGACATTTCCAAATAACAATCTATTCATTACCTCGTCTGAGGCATCAAACCTAAATTTGTATAGCTCATTACATCTTGGCCCTTGCATAAGTTCTTTTTGAGTTGCTATACATTCCTTCATAATGTGCACATTTGGGTGAAATTTTATAATAGCATTATTGTCAGAACTGAATTTATTCATAGAAAGATTTTTTTTTTTAAATATGGGAATATGTCCTTAAGCAAAAACATAATTTCATTTGCTTTAAATAAAAGGCCGAACATGTATTGTCAAACCTAAGCCTGGGCACTGAGCCGGGCTGTTAGTGGGTAGGGCTGGGCATCAGACCAGGCTGGCCTGATAAAAACATCCAATTTTGAGCCTAGTTACTTTATCGGGCCAGCCCGACCTGTTAATAATCGGGCCAGATTGGGCTGATAATGGCCCTCAGGCTTGATCTTATGCCCGAGGCCTGGCCTAGCCCGACCTGATTATTAACGGGCTGGGCCGGGCTTTTTCTGGTGAATGACCATAAAAACAGAAAAAAACTTGTTCTTACAATTTCAAGATGCACCTGCACATGATACCAACTTGTTGGCTTTTTTTTTTCTAAAGCATGTAACAACTTGATTGAAGGTGCAGACCAAGCAGAAAGATACTTGTTCACAAAGTTTCCATAACTGCAAGATTAACTTGATTCTCTTGCAAGAGCTTTACCAAACCACAGATCACCCATTACCTAGCAGTCGAAAGAGGGAAATCGATCTGCAGCATGCTTAGCTACCATACCCACATCTATTGTGCATCTTTGAACATCTAAAATTCGCTTTCTAGGTTTCAAAAATTACAGGATCAGAATGATAAAGATCAAAGCAAAATCACACGCATTAATTTTTATTTACATACAAAAAGGTGGTGCTAAAACAGAAATTCATGGTAGCGGAGGGAGCATCCTTTTTGGCAGTCTATTGCACTCTCTTGCACAAATTTAGGCTCAAAATACCAAAGGGAGAGTAAAAAAAGTCTCTAGTACAAAGAATAAAACTGTAGCAAGTCAAAAAGACCCAAGTATAATTTCTGAATTCTGAGTAATGCAATGATGAGCCTTCATACCCATTTCTTAACATCGATTTTGTCAACCAACAACTAGGGGCAGTTCTAAACCTATCTAAAAACTGACAAAGTTTGTTGCTAAATAACATAATTCAAATGCAGAATGAAAAGTTTAAGATACACTCAACAAAGATTGTAGTCCTGCACTTGCAATGACTCAATGGCAAAATTATGGATGAACAAACAAGAGCAACATCTCTGTTTTTCTTCCCATTGAGCAAAATCTAGTCATGCTTTGTTATGCGATGTCCTTCTCCTTCAACTGTGATTTCACTGTAACAACCACACTCATTGCATTTGCATGAGAAAGCAAAGAGAAAAAGAGAGAGAGAGATCTGATATAGTGCAGCACTATGTTCATAGCATAAGAAACCATTATCATTCTAGAATAAACCAGCCTGGGTGTGCATGTGTGTCAAGGAGATTTTATAAAATGGCAAGAAAATATTATAACATTTTACCACAATAAAATATGAATCATGCTAATTCGTCACCAGAAGATTCCTTTTTATCTTCAAAACTACAAAAAACACATCACCACAAGCAAACTATAATGTTAGTATACCATGAAAAACGAAAGGAATGATTAAAATTTAACTTTTGACAGTGAACATCTTTCGTTTCTCGTGAGATATCTTCATCATGAATCCAACTCTATGTGCAAACTAGTGCTTCAACAGTTTCAAGAGTGGTTGAACATCAATAATCATTAATGATTCTTCTAGATCTACTGAATGCAGACTCAGATGCAACCGTAGATATAAGAATTGCCAATATATCTCGAGCCATTTTAAATAAAACTCTATATTTACTTTCAATTGCCTTCCACCATGATAATATATTGAAGTCTTCATAGGCCAAGATTGTTTTGTTGGAACAATTAAATATGTTTTCAGATCTATGAGAGGTAATTGAGGAGATGCAGAACTCATGTATTATGTGAATAAGGCATCTCTCAAAAAATCTCCATCTTCTTCAAATTCCACAATGGCGTTGTTTGCATTATCATTTTCTTCATCATTTGTACCATATACATTTTTGTACTCAGCATACAATTTATGAAGATTGCTCTCTACTTTTTCATATTACACCATTGCATCAACTTTATTTAAACTCTCAAACACATACTTCAAATATCCCTATTTGGACCTAGGATCTTAGACAAATGCAATTTCAAAGAGGACATTGTAATCATTTTTTCAAAATTTATCTTGCATTTTGTATGCTAATGACCTTATATAACCATTGTCTACCACACAATGTGTACGCAAATGTTTGCATACCTTTTGTATTTTTTCAAAAACCACATTAGTTGTTACATTTCTAGTGGTAGAGAAGATATTTGTAAATATAAAATAACTTCAAAAACTGGCACAAGGAAGTAACATAAGACGATTCATCATCAGAAGGTAAATTTATATAATTGGGATCTACAGAAGCCAAATGTTGAAATACATCTTTGTGGAACTATGCATCTCTCAACATGATATACGTAGAGTTCCATCGAGTTTGAACATCATAGGTTAATTTCTTTGTACCATTGAAGCTCACTGTTCTTGTACAATCCTTAAACATATGTAATCGCTTTGGTGACCCCTTTACTGATTTAACACTTTCATGAATTTTTAAAATTGTATCGTGCAGATCCTACATACCATCTTGAACCATAAGATTTAGAATATGCACACCACAACAAATATGCAAATGTTGCCCTTTCATTAGAATAAGATTTCTTCTTCCTAAGTTCCTCTTCAGTGTAGTTATTACACTATCATTCGTTAAACAATTGTTGGCAATAATAGGAAATATTTTGACTAAATGTTTCATTTAGAGATGCATTATGATAAAACCTCACCCAAACTATTTGCATTATGTGGTGAATGTACATGTACAAAATTAAACATATGAGCATGCAACTTCTAATATCTACCAATATATTGTTTTGTCATGCATAGATAACCCAATGTTTGCTGTGAAGCTGCATATCAAATGTCAATGAAACTCGTTGCGTTGAATCATTTATAAATCCTTCAAATCGGGCTTTCTTAGTTTTGTACATTGAGATAATTTCTCTTTTCAATGTTCTTCTAGAAAATAAAACAAACCTTGTATTGCAAGCTCAAAGAAGTTTGTTATGATATTTACATTCTGCCATATTGAACGAAAGTTCATGTGATATTACACACTTTGACATCAACATTCTTATAGACTCCATGTCAATTTTTTGTCGACATAAAGTAGTTGCACCAGAATCACTAATTGCAAGTGATAAAGTTCTTTGTTTTCCTTCATTGATTTGCCTATTTAAACAAGATTTTTTATGTCGACTTAAATGACTAGTTTCATTAGCATTGCATCCTTTCAGTCGTTCTCCACAATGTTTGCATTTGACAAACTATTTTTCCTTATATTTAACTAATCTAAAATCAATCCATACTTTTGAAGTCCTTTTTCTCTTGGAGACAACTTCTCTCTCGATAGATGAGTATGATTTGACTGATTCCATAATAGGAATTGGACAATATTCTTTATCAAAAGAACTATGCGACATAACTGACATAAGTTGAAATGACACATGTAAATAACCAAGACAATAAAAAAGAAAAATAAGATACACAATAGAGTTTGTGAGAATGGACTTATTGAAAATGTTGATAAGTAATTCATTGAAAGTTGAAACTTATTGAAAGAAACAAACATACCAAAATGTATCACATAGAAGACTGAGAGAAGTAACATGATATAAACAAACATACCAAAACATGATCTTTGTGTGCAGACCTAAAAGAGAAGCATTTCAAGAATCGAACATAGCCAACTGCCTGCTGCCTAGGCACTCACGAATACTCTAAAGCAATAAATCAATGACTCAAGTGCTACTCGATGTCTACTGCTTAGGCACTCATGCTGCAGCTTCATTTTCAATCCAAAATGCTGACAGTACTAGCCTACTAGGAAAAACAATGGTTCCATGCATTGGCAAAACACGGTTATGAAGTTGCAAAGATCACATGATGAAAACAGTTTTGACTTTTCCATGGTTCTTTACCATGCAAAGAGAGAAGCAATCTTTTGTTCAAAGGAAGTGGAGTGTCATATACAAGGAAGGTGGCAATATGATTTTAAGAATGAGGTTGCATAAATATGATTTTAAGAATGAATTTGCATTATCTAGTTCAGCGCCAATGCAAATGTTTCAGCGACATCAGGGCCGCAAAAGTGAAAACAAGCCATAAACAAGTAATAACATTCTCACTTATAAACCCTATTTTCCATGTATGGACAAAACAATCAAGCATCCCTAATAAGTTGGAGAAGCATCCTGGGCATCAACCTTTTTTGGCCTCTCATAACTAAAAGCTTTAAGCAGGTCAACCAGTACCAGAAACAATTGTAAGTGCCTCTCTTTGAGAAATATTGCTTTCTTTAGTAAGCTTTTTATAAGTGACCGGTTTGATTTATAGTCAATGAACACATTCATACTGGCTTTCCTTTTGGTGATAAATTCAGCCTGACTTTGTCGTGAGATACTTAAATCGAATGAAAATTAACCAATAAATACATTTAACCACGAGAGAGATGGCAACACTTAACGAGCAAACATAGACTCGTTAACACTTAACAACAACAAAAAGAAGCATGAACAAAAAGAAGCATGAATTTTGTTAAACTGCCAGTAAGGGATGAATCTAAAAGAACTTCTTTAACTAATTTGATGGGCATGCATAAAAGCTTAATAGATCAAAGAAGCAGATATATGTACTTTTCATGGTATTGAACCCCTCTTTGCAACTACAAAAGACTGTAATACCTACAAGATAATCAAACTTCCTAGATGTTGTAGTTTCCTCATGTAGGAAAAAGACATTGAATATGAGAATGTTCTAATGGAAACAACAAGGCATGCCATGAAAGTATGCAGGGGCATTCCCTATTGAACAAACTACTCACCCACATTTGAATTCACTAACCATTAGTAGGATCTTACTTGAGATTGATAAATCTTAGTCCTACCAAGCAGTAGAGGCCTGGATGAGTTGAACTTTAACAGACCAAGAGAAATGTGTTTGGATTCAATCATTTTTATAAGAAAAAATGCACATACACACACAGAGATGCCCATAATCATAAAGAATAAGTAAGAAGAGCATAAAGGAAAACAAAATTAAAAGGAAAAAAAAGAGAAAGCAGAATTAGATGAAAACAAATAAAACCATCGGTTTCTCTTAGTCGGTAACAACTGATTAATTTGGGGAAATCTCCAGCCATAGTCAAAATGCAAATATTTGTTAATGTTCGAAATTGTCTCATAAAGTTAAAGGCTTAAGCTGATACCCAAATCAAATGCCCCATGCCACAGCTCCATGAACCAAATGGGTGGTCTTCTACTCTTCTTTTCTCTTTCTCCCGGTTGAGCAAATGGGCAGTCTTCTTCTCTCTTTTCCTTCAACCGCTTCTAGATGAAGAGAGATCAGAGATATAGAGAGAGGGGCCAGTGACCCTCAATTCAGAGAGAGACACCTGAAACTGATATACACTCTGTTACTATGAGAGAGAGAAAGAGGGAGAGATAGAACATGGAATGTGCGATTGAAAAACCAACCTTCGACTGTGATGGCATGACGGTGATGGTGCGGCGGTGACGAAAGGAGGCAGTCGGCAATCGCAAAGCCAATGGGTGACGGGGAAGACCGGAGGAGGTAGTCAAAGACTCGGCACTCTCAGTCTCGCTGCTCTCGTAGAGCTGCAGAGGACTAGGTCACTAGAGGAGAAGGACAGACAGTCGAGTGTCGACGACTCGACGGGGAGAATGAAACTATGAAAGTATGAAATGAAGGTTTCACCCTACCCTAAGTTAATTTTTTTTTGAAAAAAATTATGTTTTGTAAGTTACTGTCGGGCTTCTCTGGCCCTCAACCGTCACAGTCGCAAACCCAAGCCCAACCATTAATTACGGCCGTGCTCGATAAGATGAGCCGGTTAAGCTTATTTTTAAGGCCCAGGCCTGGGCCCGAGTTGGGCCGGGTACCAAGTACCTGGCAGTGGCCCAGCCCGGTGCCCAAGCTTACCAGTGGGTACCCGATATCCAGCCCAACTCGGGCCTGACCCCTAACGGGCTGGGCTCGGTCTGGGAACTCTACCCGTCAAGGGCCGTTGCTGTCACCCATTGTCCTCTTACCTAGCCCAATTACTGTCATCGCTTGCCGTCTCCGCAGCTAACTCGCCCATGGACGTCGCCGCTTCTCCAATCACCACCACTATTACCAGACCGCCTACTGCCTAAACCAGCAAAAAATCCCAAAACCCATCACCATCATCCATCACTCTCTTGCCTCATCCAGTCGCCACTGCCATCGCTGCTTCTCCAATCACCACCACTGTTAGTTGGACCACCAATCCAAAAGCACCCAAAACCCATCACTGTCACCCATCGTCCTCTTGCTTCACCCAGTCGCCATCTCCACTTTGCTGTCACTGCTTCTCCAATCACCATCGTTGCCACTAGACCCCCTGCTGCCCAAGCCCAAGCAAAAATGCCGAAAACAGTAAAATGCAGACCACATCGTCGTCGTCCGTCGTCCTCTTGCCTTGCCCACCCGCCGTTGCCACCTCACCGTCACCGTTGCTTCCTCGCCGACCGCTGTCGCTACTTCTCCAATCACCATCACTATCGCCAGACCGCTTGCAGCCCAAACCATTGTAAAAACGCCCAATATGCAGACCACCTCTCCATCGCCCGACCGCTGGTAGGACCCTTCTTATTATTCTTCTTCTATTACATCTTCTTCCACTTTCGGTATGTGTTCAAGAAGTACTTTCTTTACAAATTTTCTTGGTCAGAATATTTTTCAAAATTATTCGAGGGTGTGATTTTTAAAATTGTTTTAGGAACTACTGTAAGTACCATGATCAAGCATACTAAATGTTGGTCATTTAAAATAAACCATGCAAATCACACTCATACAGTCAAGTGTTTTCAAGAAACATGTGCATCTACACTCTCATGTGATGGTGAATACATGTTATGATACATTCTTTTGACATGACATCTTTCAACATTTGGCTTATGTTGATTCCAATTATATAAATTTGCCTTCTCATAATGAATGATCTTATGCAACATCTTTATGTTAGTTTTTGAGGTTATTCTATAATGTTACAAAGACCTTCTCTGCCACTAAACATGTAACATATAATGTAATTTTTGAAGAAATACAAAAGGTACACAAATATTTGCATATCTATCATTTGGCAGACAATGTTTATATAAGGTCATTAGCATACAAAATGCAAGAAAATTTTGATAAATATTGGGAAAATGAGTATAATATCCTCTTTTTAATTGCATTTGTTTTAGTTCCTAGGTCCAAATTGGGGTAGTTGATGTATGTGCTTGCGAGTTTGAATGAAATTGATGCAATGATAAAATATGAGAAAATAGAAAGCAGTTTTCATGAATTATGTGCTGAGTACAAAAATATGTATGGCACAAACGATGAAGAAAATGAAAATACAGACAACGTCGTAGTGGAAATTAAAGAAGATAAAGATTTTTCGAGAGATGACTTCTTCACATATTACATGAGTTTGCATCTCTTCAAGTACCTCGCACAGATCTAGAAGCATACTTAACCAATCCAATAGAACGACATCGACCTAATGAAGACTTCAATATATTATCATGGTGGAAAGCAAATGAAAGTAAATATAATGTTTTATCCAAATTGGCTTGAGATTAGCAATTCCTATATCCACAATTGCATCTGAGTTTGCATTCAGTATAGCTGGAAGAACCATTAATGATTATAGATGTTCAACCACTCTTGAAACTGTTGAATTATTAGTTTGCACACAAAATTGGATTCATGATGAAGACAATTCATGTGAAACGTAAGATGTGTGTTGCTTAATGTTAGATTTTAATTATTTAATTTTTTATTGTGATATACTAACATTATAGTTTGCTTGTGATAATATGTTTGTTGTAGTTTTGAAGATACAAAAGAATCCTCTAGTGATGAATAATAGGTCGATGCATGATTCATATTTCATTGTGGTAAACCTTTTGCATTTTATGTGTTTCAGTTTACTATTTAATATCTGTCATATGTTATTTTTATTTGCTTTGTGGACTAACCGTGTTTTGTAGGATAAATGAAGAAATGAAGTCATATAATAGAAGTCTGGGTGAAAGTCAAAGTTTAAAATTGTTTTGTTAAACTATGATGTAATTATGTTGATAGTTGAGAAACAAAAGTTATTTAAATATGTCATTGTTATTGTTAGTCTTAAAACTGTTTTTGGATTGCAGTTTGTCTGATATTTTTAAGTTGGAGATATTGAATTAAAGATTTGAATGTTTTTTTTTTTGTGTGTTGATGGTATATGAATGGCTCTTGTTCTAGATGGGCATGTTGGCATGTTGGCCCCCCATATCATTTTGCTCATTGCCTAAACTGATGGTACACTTAAGTTCAAAGTGGTGAGATTCTTATATTCTAACTATATTTTTTTTCATCTTATGTTGGCCCCTTATTTCATTTTCCTTTGTGTTTTTTGGGGACTGTCTCTTAACCAAATTTATTTACCGCCTGGCCTAGCCCGTTAATAATTGGGCCAGGCTGGGCCTTCGACGTAGACTGCAGGCCGAGACCCCGACCTGTTCCGATAATGTTGACGGGCTAGGATTTGGATATTTTTATTGGACAGGGGTTTGATGCCCAGCCTTAGTCAAACCTACGTGTTGTTTCCAATCAAGCAGCTCAAGCATCGCAAGGGCTTCTTCTTTTCCAAATCCTCTCAATTTTTTTTCAATGAATGAAAACCTTCTTGTTATAGTGCCATGAAGGTTTAGCAAACCGGGATAATTTGTATTTGAAGTTGAGATACTAATGTGCATCCTCCATGGATGATGACGCGACATGAAAGGCATGAGGTAGAATAGATGACGTTGATGCCAGCACTAAGAGATTAGATCTTACTGAAGGTTTGACTTTGAAACATGTTTTTGCACCAAGTCCAAGATTGTTGAAATATTAGCAAATGATTCTTTCTTGTCTGTTGTAGTTTTGTTTTCCTCCACCCCTACCCTTGGACTGCTTTGAAATTCCTATGCTGGTTGTAAGAATCATTCTCAGGATTGTTAGCATAGTTTACTAATGGGGCACTAAGACCTTCTTCTTTTAATTTCGACATAGGCAAATTGAGACTCCTCGGTGAGAAGGAAAACATAAAGCTATATCAAGGTTATTTGCTCACTTGTAGTTCGACATTAATATTTTGATCACCACATAATCTTGAGGAAGAAATTGAATAATTGTACATCACCATATCTACCTCTTGAACAAGTTTGGACAGCATAGCTAATTGGGACTGCCATTTTTTTAATTTCAAAAATATCCCCTTGACAATTGCTCTTTTTTTTTTTTTTCTTTTTTAGGGTGAGTGGTTCATTCCACCGCCCTAAGAGAGGCCACAGGCCCCACCTCATCACCCTCCCCCCTGGGTTCTGAGCTTGCTTCGGGCCCTTTTACGGGCCAGGGACTGAAGCACGTCTGGAGTGGGCAGGTGATGCCCAAGGACTCGACCCGGGTTCTTAGCGGACAGAGCACTTCCCCCGCACCAGTGTGCTACAACCCCTTGGGGTTGACAATTGCTCTTTTAGTTTGACAACTTTAAAGCAAGAATAAGTAGTATAGGCATTTTTCAAAGTATTCCAAATTTCATATGATGTTTCTAATCCAACTATTTGTGGGCAGACAAAATTGGACAATGAGGAAATGACCTACTATATAAAAAGTTGGTTGAATATAACCTAGTTAACATGTTCTGATTTGGCAATGAAAGAAGCATATTTAAGAATAAACTTTTGCAGAGATGTCTTGGATCCATCTATAAGCCCAGGAAGATGGTACGAAAGTAAATTAAAAGAGAATAAACTAGCTTTCCTACAAGAAGAACTTATCATATGTAAGTTTAATAATAAGAAAATATTGAAGACTTGCTGGTGCAAGCAAGAAAGGGAATGATGTTGTACTTATCTAGGTCCTACTAGTAGAACTCTTCTTTTGAAATTGATGAATTATCATGAACCACGTTATGAAATTCATTCCAGGTGAACATGTGAAGATCAAATTATTTAAGTGTGAAGGGAAAAAAATTTTTGATTTTCTCATTTTGTTTCAAATTTTTCTCTCACACATATGATTTGTCTAGAGGCTTTTAATTATTATTGTTTAGTTGTAACAAACTCAATCTTTTCCTGTCTGAAATGATTATATACAAGACTATATATATCCTCTGTAAATGAAAGAAATTGTGTGCCTATGTTTCATCAATTATCTTTTTGTTTCTGAGTTACTTCGGTGCATTTTTGAATTTCTTTGGTTTTCTTCCTCTCACACATGGTATTAGGGTCATAGCATCAGTAGAGCAAGTAAACAACTCCACCAAAATTGGAATCTCACTTTGATCGTATTGTTTGAGACTTTGCTAACCCTTACTTCCTCCATCATTCTGATAACCTAGGATCTGTCTTGGTTTCTCAGCAATTAACCAGTGAGAACTATGCCACATGGAATAGTGCCATGATTATGGCACTATCTGCCAAAAAATAAGATAGCATTTGTAGATGGAACCTTACCTCAGCCGAACATAGATGCACTTTAAGTTCATTTTATAGAGACGCTGCAGTCATACGGTGCTCTCTTGAATCATTAATTCCATCTTTAATGAATGATTTATGTCACTAATGCTAGTGAGGTCTGGGTCGATCTCAAGGACCGTTTCACATAGAATACTACCCATGAAAGTACCAAATAAAACCATCCATTCATTGCATATCTCAAGAAAGCATGTTTGTGGTTGTTTACTTTACTAAGTTAAAGGCATTATGGAATGAACTATCTTTCACAAATGTTCTACCTAAATGCTCATGTGGAGCTTTGAAAGCGGTTCTAAATAAACAACAAGAGATATGGTTATTCAGTTCCTCATGGGACTGAATGACTCGTTTAACATAGTAAGGGGGCAAATTCTTCTCATTGAGAAATGCAAAAGATAAACTCACCAAGCAACCCCAATATTTCTGTAATTATTAACGCACCCCAAGCTACTCAAAAGACCGATGCTTTAAGTTGAATGGTTATCCACCCAACTCCAAAGGAGCAAAACAGATGTATGAAAAAGTGTCAACTGCAAACTCATTTGTAGGTGGAAACTCAACTATGGGTGACAAATTTGGTTCCATTGCTTTAATGGCTTCCAACCAGGCTAAAAAAGCCAACCAGGATGCTGCACTAACCTTAACACTAGATGAATATAATCAAATTAAGCAACTCCTTAAAGGATAGTCCACCCCTCAAATAAATTTTGCAGGTATGTGTTGACCTAAACCTCACATTTAGATTATTTACAGTGGTGTCAGCCATTATATGTCATGCACCTTTCATTCTGTGATTGACATTGTTGAGCTTGCTGTCCAATTTGCTATTAAAATTCTAAACAACCAAAGTATTAATGTTATTGATGTCAGTAGAGTCATTTTATTTCCATCAATTACTCTTGAAAATGTGTACTACCTGTCAAAATTTTCTTACAAACTGTTGTTGGTAATCAAATTTATTGTTCAAACCGGTTGTCTCATAATTTCACTTCATAAGGATGCTTCTTGAAACCCAGGACAATTATTGAACTGGGTGATTAAAGAAATGGGTTGTCCGTCTACAAAGCCTCCAACCCATCAACCTGCTGCATAACAACTAGTTTATATTAGTCTCAAACCACCTTCTGGCACCTAAGACTTGGGCATCCATCTCATTCCAAAGATCAGATGTTTCACAATATGATTCTACTATTAAATTGTCAAACAATTTATGTGAAGTTTGCAATGTAGCCAAACAATCTACACTATATTTCAAATTAAGTGAACCATGTTCTAAATAAAAGTTTTGATCTTCTTCACTGCAAACATATGGGGGCCATACTCTAAATCACCTTTTTCTGGTGCACAATATTTTATTATTATAGTTGATTTTTCTAGGGCCATGTGGACCTATCTGATGACACATAAAAGCGAGTCATGTGGTTTGCTGAAGAATTTTATAAATATGTGTGAGAAGCAATTTAAAACTAGTGTACGAAATATTAGAACTGAAATGGCATGAATTTTTTTTTCTACTGAAATGAAAACTTTCTTACTTGAAAGCAAAATAATTTATCAACACACTTGTGCTTACAGTTACATTATAGAAAGAAAGCACTACCACATATTACATATAGTGCATGCCCTTAAAATTTCTTGCAAATTTGCCATTGCAGTTTTGAGATCATTGTGTTCTGACTGCCACTTACCTAATCAATAGAATTATATCCAAATTTTTGAGCGATCAAACTCCATATGAAATATTGTACCAAAAAAAACCCACATATAGTCATCTCAAAGTATTTGACTGCCTGTGTTTTGCTACAAACATAAACCCAAAAACCAAACTTGATAAGAGGGCAAGTCGTGTCTTATGGGTTGTACATTTGGGTAGAAGGAAAACAAATTGTATGAATTGGAACAACAGAAATTTCTTGTATACAGAGACATAATATTCTATGAAAATATATTTTCCTTTAAGCAAAGTCTTAGTGTCCATGCGTCTTCAGTTATCCTTATTCCAACAGCTGATACTGATGAAAAGTAGACTTTTGGTTGATGGGAACCCTAGTTCATCAAACTCTATTAAAACTACTGCCATTGCACAACAAGCTGAATGCACCACCAATGAACCTGCACACTGAGTTGTCCTTGAAACCATAGCCAAAATTTCAATAAATGAACCAATCCAACTAACCATTTCAAATGAAGGCCTAGCCATGCAGCTTCCACCACTAAATGGTCGACCAGAAGAATCAGACCATCAGTCATGTTAAGGGACCATTATTGTGGCACAACACAAAATAAATCATTCGACTTATCGTCATCAGGAAGAAGGACATGTACAAGGTCCCCATTGTCCAAAGTCATGTTGTTCTCTTTCCACTACTCAAAAAAACTTCTTATTAAATATCTATCCCCAAACAAAACCTACATCTTTTAGTCAAACATTAAAAAATCCAAATTGGAGAAAGGCCATCAAGGACAAAATTAAGGTGTTGGAATCAAATGAAACCTGGACTCTAGTTATTTCATTAGCAGGCATCAAACCCATTGGATGTAAACAGATATTCACATTCAAGTATAAATCAAACGAAAGAATCGAGGGGTATAAGGTAAGAATATTCACCAAAGGGTATACACAATAGAGGTCTTGGACTACCATGGGACTTATGCACCCGTTGCCAAGCTAGCTATTAGATGTCTATTTTTTGTGGCAACCAAGTGAAATTGGTTCCTTCACCAAATGGATGTGCATAATGCCTTCTTGAATGATGAATTGGAGGAAGAAATACATACAAAACTGCCGTCAAGATATAGTGAAAGTGGAGAAACCAGAGTATGCAAACTTAAAAAATCTCTATGGGCTCAAGCAAGCTTCTTAGTTCTCCAAATTGTGCAACCATCCTACTCTATGGGTTTATGCAATCTAAGTCCAGTTACTTTTTATTCACTAATCAATGCAAAGGAACATTTGTTGATGTGGTGTACATGGACTACCTCATCATAGCAGAAAATTGCCTAGAACAGACAAAAAGGTTTAAGAATTATCTAGGCACAAGGTTCTACATGAAGGATTGAGGGACCTTGAAATACTTCCTTGGCTTGGAACTTGCTTGAAGCCAAACAAGAATATGTCTATCGTAAAGGAGTGACATCCTAGACGAGACTGGTTTAATTAATGATAATCCCTTAGAAGTTCTAATGGAGTGCCGATAAACTTCATCAGCCAATGATGGTGAAGAGATAAAAGACCCTTCAGCATACAAAAGACTAGTGGACATTAGTTACCAGACCTAAAATTGCTTTTTGTTGTTCATTCTTTAAATTGGCACATGCAAAAGCCTACTGTGATTTACTACAATGTTGCTCTCAAAGTCTTGCATTATCGAAAATCACAACCTGGTAAAGGAGGTTTTTTTTCCTTGCAAATGAAGACTTTCAGATCACAGCATATTGCGACTCTGAATGGGGAGCCTGTAAAGGCACAAGGAGATCAATTTTAGGCTATTCTGTATATTTGGGAGGAAGCCTAAACTCGTGGAAAATGAAGAAGCAGCACACTGTGTCTAGATCATCAGCAGAAGTGGAATACTCCTCTATGGCAAACACTTGTGAATTATTGTGGCTGAAATACCTCTTAGCTGATTTGCAGGTGTCTCATACATCAGCTGCTGTACTACTTTGTGACAACAAATCAGCATTACCAATAGCAGCAAACTTAGTCCTACACATACACACAAAACATGTACCATTACCTAGTATGAGATTTGATAACAAAAGGAACAATTGTGGCAAGACATGTTTCATCTAAACTTCAGTTGGTGGATTTGTTCACTAAGCCTCTCACAATGGAGCAGTTTACCTTTTTAAAGTCCGAACTGGGCACTTGCAACCTCGATGCACCAGTTTAAAGGGAGCATCTTATGAAATTCATTCTAGGAGAACCTGTGAAGATCAAATTGTTTAAGTATGAAGGCAAAAATATTTTCTATTTTCTCATTCTGTTTTAGATTGTTCTTCGACACGTGTTATTTGTCTAGAGGCTTCTTATTCTTTTTTTTTTTAATTGTAACGACTTTATTCTTTCTCTATCCAAAATGATTATGTAGGGGGCTGTATATATGCTCTGTAAATGAAAGAAATTTTGTCTCTGTTTCATCAATTCTCTCTCTGGTTTTTAGTTACTTTGGTGCATCTTTGAATTTCTTTGTTTTTCTTCCTCCCACACACAACAACCGCAATGAATAGTAGAAGACACTTAAACAAAGAAATAGAGGAAAGTAGGCCTTCAAGGATTAGCTGACCAACATCGAATGAAGTATCTAACGAAATGTGCTCTAATACCATATCAATAATCAAGATCCCAAATGGAAAAGGAAATTGACACATGTATGTATAGAGATTTGGTGGCTTTTGGCACTATATCTGAATACTCTCACATTGTCTCACCATTGGCACGAGAGGTTACTTTTTGTAATGCTCTTGTTAGAGATATGAAGATGTTTCAAAGCTAATGCATTTAGATATACAATAAATTGAATCTTATCCAGATTTTGTTTCTCTTTGAATTCAAATCCAGAGTTACCCTTTTCTCCTTTAATTTTTGTATTTATTTCTATATATACCTGTTGTTGTAGCCAATATTGTTGCAGAAATCTCCCTTAATTCCTTGTTTCTTCATTCGTAGGGCCTTGATTATCTTCACTATTGCCTTCACTATTTATGCTCTTACCATTCAAGATTTACTTTTGTTGCTACAGTTTAACTCTTGATATGTTGCAACATGAGCCTTGGCATGGTCATCCTTAGTTCCCTTGTCTACACCAAGGCACAGTAGAAACACACCCAGCCGTCAGCTCATCCACAATGACTGAGCCAAAAGATGAAATGCATGCAAGTCACTAATCTGCCTGATAGTTGAAGTGTTCTTCAATATGAGAATCAAATTTGTGCCCCCTTTGATGCTTAACTCGCAAGCTGCCTCAGAAGGTATATAGTTGCTTTTAATGATCTCCTGCTGCATATATCCAAAAAAGGCAACAAGTCATGTGGACAAATCAAACAATTTTGAAGAAGCAAATGAAATGAGAGAGGCGAGACGCTCTTTGGGATACATGAGTGAGAGTTTTTTTTTTTTAATGCAATTTTCTTTCCTCTCCAATGGGTTTTGGTAACACATTATTCTGATTAACTACTAACATTGTAAAAAAAAAATTGTTAATCACTAACTCTCTACAGAAATTAAATAAGCCATATCTCCGTCTCTTGTTTGCATTTTCCTTAATTCCCACATAAATACCTTTCCTTATCATCATCCTCTCTCCACATATAATATTTAAATAAGGGATATTCTTATCCTTCTTATTGGCACTCCTAGAGAGGAATACTCTACGAATGTTATATGCGTAACAGTTGCCTTGCTAGCCACATCAAAAGCTTGGTCCAACACTGAATTCACCTAGCATTTGCAAACGAATTAAGTTTAATGCATCCACATGGGTCAATTTACATGAACTTAACAACCTAAAACTAAAGATTATGAATCCTAATTTCAACTAAAGGGAAGATTCGTCAGGAAATAGAAGTCCAATATTCGATTGTTTGAATGGAAGCTAATCAAATGTAAGGTTAAAAATTAAAAAGCAACACAAGCATAATTATCTGTCTTTTCACACTATAACTTCCATTAGTTTGTAAATTATCGATCAGCCACAAGAAAAAATAAAATTAAGATTGTTCTTAATTAACGTCATCTATCATCATAATATCATTTGTGTGTGTCTGTTTGTGTGTGAGAACTAAGCCATAAAAATGGAGCGAAGATTTGATATTGGTGACCTTATTTATTATGCAATGCATGAAAAACAAGGAAGAAAGTATTATTAATTACTATAGTTTCTTGGTCGAGGTGAGTATAAGATAACAGGAAGGTGAAGACGGCAACGAATGGGAGAGGAAGGAAAGAGAAGATGGAGGAAAATAGTTGGAACGCGATCAGAGCCGGAGGACGTTCAAGAAACGCCCTCTTTGTAGTTACCAAGCGAAGCGGTCGTGCACGAATACAATCGATTTGACCTGATCTGCCAGTCTTGTAAAAATTAAACGAGCTGAATACGTCCTCTGGTACAATTTGAATATGTGGTAATGTGATCATTTGATTCACGGACGGCCAATGCATATAGACCAAGGCGAAACATGCCGACCACTGGTACGTACTTATTATTTATTAATTTTGAACAAGTTCATGGTTTTCTATTTCTTCATTTTTTCTATATTTTTTTATGTATTCTTTCAAAATCATTATGGTATATGTTCTTCCGTCAATTGACAACTCATTACTCGGATCGTTGAATCAGTCATTTCCTAATTTTTCATATATATTTTTTATGTATTCGTTCTAAAGAATTAATATAACATATATTGTTCTTCAGTTGACAATAATTTACTACTTGAATCGTTGAATCAGACAATTCACTGAATCAGTTACCCTACAAAATTTCATTTAGTTTTCCTTTTTAATAAACCCGTTCATAGTATTAATCAGACCCAGCTAGCAGCCTAGCTGTCTCGGTCTCTGTTTTGCACGGGAAGATACTGTAACTATTGTAACTATGATCACAACACATACCTCCCGGCCCCATTCAGAACTTTATATATATATATATATATATATGAATGTCTGATTCGAGGAAGGTACCCTTCATTTTCTTTTGCCGCCATTATTGGTCAACTAGCAGTGCATGATACCCACTAATTTTCAAGCTCTAGAGCTTATGCGGAAGCTGCTCTGCACGTATATCTCCATCCGTGGACTTTTGGCTTTTTTGTACGTAAGTATGTGAATTTAATTATTCAGTTTTCAACTTCATCATCCTTATAAAGATATTGATGCTTTCTTGCCAGCTTGCAATATTTCCCTTGTTACACAGAGCAAGGGAGAGACCGAAGAGAGAGAGAGAGGGAGGGGGAGAGGTCGCCATGAGCGGAATTAGAGAGGGTTTCAGTGGTTTCGGAGGAGACACGAAGCCATTCAGTGACAGCGTGAGGATGTATGAAGAGCAAGAGAGGGTGACGTTCCTGAAGAAGAGCCGGAAAAGGATGGCCATCATCGCCATCTCTTCCGTAGTTCTTGTCGTCGTCGTCGTGGCCACCGTCGTCGGGGCGTGCCTCTCCCGAGGGAACGACAGAGGGGAGGACTCGTCCCAATCGTTTCAAACGCCGCAGGAGTCGATAAGGGCTGTCTGTCAGGCCACCTTGTATCCTCAGTCGTGCTTCTATGCCCTCAATAGTTCGATCGCCGGGCGGAGCATCACCAACCCGGTGGAGCTTTTCATCGTGTCCCTCGAGGTCGCCATGAACGACTTCCTCCGCATCGTCGACTTGCCGACGAACCTCTCCGTCGGAGTTAACGGGACGCTGCTCTCCACCGCATTGGGTGATTGCCAGCTTCTTATTCAGGACTCCATCGACAACCTCAACGCCTCCATTTCAGCTGCTCAGACGGTGAGCTTGTTTCTCCTCATCTCTCCGATGATACATTATACATATACGCAGGCGCGCGCATAGCTAAATCTGACCAAGTTGATTGACAATTAAATCTTTTAACTCCTTCGTCTCTCTCTCTCTCTCTCTCTCTCTATATATATATATATATATATATATATATATAGGAAAATTATATCATGCACTGGGTAAGATGATTAAAAATAAAAAATTATCATTAAAATCACCATATATTATTACTAAAAAGCATATGAACGTTGCTGCATCATAAACCTTAATTGATATTCATATGATGGCTATTTTTTAACGACAAGTTTTTAACTTTTAATGGTGTGTGTGTGTATATAAAATTTCATAGTCATCCAAATCATTCATGAGGGCAATCTAATCTATTATGATGAATGGTTAAAAAAACAAATAAGGAGAAAAAACATTTTCTTCATCTAATATTATTAGTTGACGTATTTTTTCCTTGTTTTCAATCGTCCATTAAAATAGATCGAATCACTTTCATGAGTAACCTAGGTGATAACAGAGTTATCATCTTTTATATATATATATATATATATATATATATATATATATATATATATATATATATATATATATATATATATATATATTCATTTTACATTCATAAATAAAATTATATACTATTAAACAAAAAAAATCAAAAGGTGAGTCTGCTGTGTCAAACTGATGTTATAGAGATACGGTGCCCATGACACAAGTAACGTGGAATTCGGAATGCAGAAAATGCACGTCCGCGCATTGTCTAAACTATTATGAACTATGATAGAAAAACCGAATACATGGGAGAACAGACAGGTGAAGAAATTAGAACAATGTTTCTGCTACTTCAATTATTAGTCTATAGTTACTCCAAAAAAGGACGTCCTTTCGACGTCGTGTTCCACCCATTCCAAGAACACCAACAGATCGATCATACTCTAATCTGCCAGCTCCAGCTTTTATTAGCTTTATCTTTTTGACGATTCAAAGATTAAAGACACTGCTGGCCTCTTTTGTTGCCATCTTAGAGCCGCTGCTGGCCTCTTTTGTTGTAGTTATGAGAGAAATTAAGCTAAAAAGTTGAGACAATAAACAAATATACGTCGCAGCATAGAAAGTCCAAACGGGATTATATTTTATTACGTACAAACA
This sequence comes from Nymphaea colorata, assembly GCF_008831285.2. Lineage (NCBI taxonomy): Eukaryota > Viridiplantae > Streptophyta > Magnoliopsida > Nymphaeales > Nymphaeaceae > Nymphaea > Nymphaea colorata. Next base: position 26,237,703 of record NC_045139.1, on the reverse strand, counting down.
CTTCTTGCAAACCATTGTTCAATTTGAAAGTATAAATATATAAAATGTGATGTTGATATTCAATAGAAGACAAGTAGGAATATTTACTAGAAGGCATGTATGAACATATCACTTTACATTTTATATCGCTATGTGCTTTAAAGCGGTGAAAGTCAATGACTTGGATCACACGAAAATTTGATGGTGGAACAAAAAAAAAAAAAAAGAGAGAGAGAGAGAAAGAACTCCATCACTAAACAAATATGGCCAAAAAGCAAGGTAACGAATAAGCATATTCAAGAGTCACATTCAAGACAGCATTCCTATTTACATTTTTCTTTTCGGACATATGCCAAGGTGATATGGACGTGCGGCTATATATTAAGTTCTATCCTGCTTAATCACGGTGTGCTGTTGGAATATGGGAACCAGAAAACTAAGGGGGGCTTATGATCAATAACTGATATTTATAAAACGTATTACCGTCAATAACTGAGCTGGGCTAGTTGGAACTTCGCTCGGGTACTCCCTAGACTCACAGCTGGAGCTCGGCTTAGTATTAGGCTCGAGTAAGCTCGAGCAGAAATCTGACTGAATCTTAGCCGAGCCCTGTATTGAAAGATTTTATTTTTTCACAAGTGGGGACAGTGGTAGAGCCACATATAGACTGGTGTGGGCAGTTGCCTACACCAGCCCCTCAATTTTCTTTTACTTTTTACAGTAAGGTCTTTTAATATTTACTTTGTTAAATATGTAAGTGCCCCTTTAAGTATGAACATATGTGAATTAGTGCCCCTCCCAAACAAATTTTGGGCTCCGCCAGTGAGTGGGGAACAATGATGTTTCAATACTCGACCTGCTTTTTGCGGAAATTAACTCATTGAGACAACTTCTCGTTCTTGATAAAAAGCTGAAACATATTTTATATATTTTCTTCCCACAAGCTTAGAGGAGTTTGCTCGAGCCGACCTTGTTTAGCTTGAGTTCGATTCATTTATTTGAATTAGTAAAGTTTTTTATTTGAACTTGACTCGTTTATCAAATGAGTCGAACATGAGTCCAGTTTAGCCAAACAAGCTCGAGGCTCGAGTTGAGTCCAAGTTGGATCCCTGTAAGGATGTTCAAAGGGTCCAGCCAACTCCAACTGGCTTCATTAAAAATGGGTGCTAATATTACTCCTGCTCACCCAAAGAGATAATTTTGAGCGTCACATACATGCAAACCTTGAGCTGGTAATTTGACATGCATGTTTTATCTATGTAAAGTAATTGGCTGTTTGAACCCAGACAAACGTCTTAAGTGTGTTCGACACAAATTTGCCGTTTGTCCCAGATTCTCACAGCTTCAAATCTAGCAATTAACCTGCACATGGTCAGATTGGCTGCAAATATATTAGAATTTAATGTGTAGATCATATTTTGTAAGATCACAAAAATTGAAAGCTTTAATGTCATAAAATCTGGTCAACACGTCGAATTTAATGTGGAATTTTTTTATAAGCATGTATATGTGTATACGCTTGTTATTTTTAAGCTCATCATGATTAATTTGTGCATTTTTGGTCTACCATCTTTGTTTTCATGGGGGTAGAATGCCTATTAATTTGCCTCTAACAAAGCTCTATTAGTCTATTACGTACTTCTGAAGAACATTATTAATGTAAAATCGTTCGTCCTTCAAAGGCCAAAGCCATTATTTTATTGAACTTGAGGGTTTTAGTCAACCAATCGATCAATCAATGTAGGTTGTGGAAATTAATGCAAGGATGAACTTGGGAACAATTGAATTAAAAATTGAGGATCATTAATGTTGGGAATAGAAACTCTTCCATAAGCCCATCTTCTTCGCTCTTTTACAAAGATAGAAAAACTAGCTAGGATTCTAATGGGTAATGGCGAAGTAGTGGGGATGATCTTGAAGTTAAACTTTCATTTAGGCCACAGCAATTATTCTGCATTTATGCACTAAGGTTACATCTCTCTGTAGCCGACCCCTAACCCATATGACTTCGAAGGAGAAGAAAAAAAAAAAAAAAGACGGACGGACTTAAGATCATTTATAAGCCATGTAACTTGATCACAATCCTCAAATAATTTCCATGAGTTTTTCCTGAACTGATGATCAGCATTTGGATCCAATTGCAGGCGTCAGGTGGGAGTGGTGGACTCAACGGAACAGCGGTTGAGGACCTAAGGACGTTGTTGAGTGCGGCCTTGACCAACATAGACACATGCCTGGACGGGCTGGAGAACACGACCGGCGGCTTCCTGGAGAGGATGCAGGTGGCTCTGGGCAACACGACCGAGTTCACCAGTAACAGCCTCGCAATTGTCACCAAAATTCTTAGCATCTTGAGCCAGGTCAACTCGCCGGCGGCGAACCGCCGGCTTCTCGCCGTCCCCACCTCCAGCGATTTCCCCTCGTGGCTCTTGGCGGCAGACCGCAAGCTGCTGGAGGACGCCGGTGCGCCTGCCAAGGCGGACATCGTCGTTGCCTTGGACGGTTCCGGCGACGTCCGGAAAATCAACGACGCCATCGAGAGGGTCCCCAAGAACAACGCGAAGAGGTTCATCATCTATGTGAAGAAGGGCGTGTACGCAGAGCATGTGGAGGTTGACAAGAAGACGACGAACCTCATGATTGTCGGCGACGGCATGGATGTCACCATCGTTACCGGCAGCCTCAGCGTCGTAGGCGGAACGTCCACGTTCAGGTCCGCCACATTCGGTAAGCACACTCTTCTCACGACTGACCACCGATATCGTAGTCCGTTTTTAAACATTTTAAAAGTCGCATAATTTTTTTGGAAAGGAAGCTTAGGCCACCCTTAAAATTTGTAGAAAATATGATAAAGGTTTCCTTTAAAAAATTTGTAAAGAATAAGGTAGTAGTATTCGTGTTCGAGTCTTAAAGTAATCACTATCAGATTTCAAAACGAATTATAAACGATTCTAAAACATGCTGTTAAGGGCAAGGCAAGGGAATGAACCATTCACCCTTAAAAACAAAAGAAAAAATGAACCACTCACCCTTAAAATTAAAAGAATACAACAGTGTCTCTTCTAACATTTTTGTTTGGATGACTACATAACATATATAAAGGGGCTGTAAATATTATCAAAAGGCTAAAAAGTTCTATATGAGATCGTTTGATTATTCTAGATTAAAAATCTATAAATTTGATGTGTATTTTGATGTGCCATGCTTTTGTTAAGGCCACAAAAACATACATGGTAAAAAATCATGGTTCATCAAAATTAAAGATCTATTAGGGATCTTAAGTCATACTCAAGATATACACTTTAAATCCTTATTTTACTTCTTTATATTGAAAAAAGTCAGATTTAAGATCAAAGGAATGGATCCAAAATATGTGGTTTTGAAGATTTCAAATCCAACGCCAATCAAACGCCCCTAAAAGTATGTTACTCCAGGCATTAAAGATCGTTCGGTTTTTAATACAATGACAGTTTATTATATTTTTAATATGAGGTTTTTAGCGACGAATTTCATTTTTTTTGCCATTAGATTTCAGTTCTCCAAAGCCCATTGAATTCTCTGCTTGCGTGACGCATCACCGACCACGTCCACCATCGGCATCTCCCTTGCCCCTCTTCCAAGGAGCCATTACTCACATTTGGCGTAGTGACTAGTCGATTAATTCAAGTATATGTAACGATTAGGACTTGTAGCTTGCACGTACACATACATACCACTAACTAGTTTAATGAAACTTTGATGCAGCGACTGTTGGGAAAGGATTCATAGCGAGAGACATTGGGTTCAGGAACACCGCCGGACCACAAAACCATCAGGCGGTGGCACTCAGGAGCGGCGCCGACTTCTCTGTTTTCTACAGGTGCAAGTTTGACGCCTACCAGGACACTCTCTACGTCCACTCGAACCGGCAGTTCTACAGAGATTGCCTGATTACGGGCACCGTGGATTTCATCTTCGGAAACGCCGCCGTCGTGCTCCAGCACTGCCAAATCCGCCCCAAAGAGCCGATGCCCGGCCAGAAGGACACGATCACAGCGCAGGCGAAGTCTGACCCGAACCAGAACACTGGGATATCAATACACGGATGCGAGATATTGGCGCCGAACTCAACCACCATAAAGGCTCAAGTATTCCTGGGCAGGCCATGGAAGGTGTATTCCACCACCGTCGTAATGAACACAGTCATCGGAAGCTTGGTTGATCCTGCTGGTTGGCTTCCATGGACGGGAGATTCTGCGCCAAGCACCATCTTCTATGCTGAATTTAACAACACCGGACCTGGAAGTTCGACGTTGAAGAGGGTGAAGTGGAAGGGATATCATTCGGACATCTCTCAAGCACAGGCCTCGAAATTCACAGTTGCCACCTTCATTGGTGGGAGCAGCTGGCTTCCTGATACTGGAGTCCCTTTCACAGCCGGCCTGTAATATTGTTCTCTGCTTTCTTATGTATTGTATACGCGCCTTGATGTTACGTGATTCTGCCGATTGCTCCTTTGGAATCGGTGTATTACATTGATTTGTATTTAATTTGTGTCTTCTTTGACAATAAGTAAAAATAAAGATAGCGTGGTGTTTATTATTGAAGAGAAGTTTTCTCCATATATCTACTTGTGGTTCCATCTTTACATACCCAATAAGATTTTGCTTTTCCTAATTTATTTGAAAGCTAAACCCAATAAAAATTCAAAATTAATGTGCCATCACCGCTAAACTAGTCAGGCCAGAAGATGTCATTTTCTCCTTTTTTTTTTCACCTCAAACACTTCAACAAAAAAATTTGGATTAGGGATGTCGACATATTCAATTTACATTAGATGTCTGCTAAGATACCCGTTTTGAAAAAATGGGATATGGAAAAAAAATTAATATCCACTTAAGAAATCAGAACGGATTCGCATATAAGAAATGACATTTGGATTCAGATTCGTATAAATTCGAGTTTTCCATCATGGCCGCCGGCTGATCGTCTTCAGCATCCACCGGTCACTGGAGCAGCGTAGTGAAGAACGAAGGAGTGGACGTCGACGAAGAGAGAAAAAACTTTGAAGGGGTAGTTATATGTCAGTAAAATTTTTGTTCTCGAAAGAATTACATGATCACCCACGTCCTTTTCACAAATTTCAAAAATGGGTTCACATTCCAGAAGCCCAGAAGTTTTTCCCTCCACGCCCATCAAACAATGGAATATGGTTCACCCAAAACAAACACGAAGCCTCTGGTTTCTAATTCCAGCCATTCCAGAATCAAACTCATTCCAAATTCACATTCTGGTGGAATAAATATTATATAAGTGAAAAACAGGTGACATCAACTGACGAAGATGATGCTGTGGACCCTTGGAGTTGAAGTTTTCATTCAAGATGGCTTGGTAATGAGAAAATAAAATGGAGAGGAAGTTTATAAATTTTATTTGCTGTAAAGTATGTTGGAAGGTTTTCCTTTCCCTTTGTTTATCGATTACCTTTTTCATTTGGTTTATGTTTTAATGTAAAATTTGTCAACGTAAATATCGTTGTGCAGCAGTTAATGTGAATTAACTCGCCAGTCTCTAGATCTGATTTGAGTTTCGGTGGAATAGCTTCGAACGGCTCTTCACTTTCTCATCTCCTTCAATTCCTTTTGTGGCAATATTATGCTCCCATATAATCACTCCAACTTAAGTTCAAGAAAACATTAATGGATAAACTTGTTTTTTTTTTTGTTGGCAAATGATTGTGAATATAGTGTTACGGTGCAATAAACCAGCTGATTATAAATAAAAATAGTATATGTGGGAGAATTTGTTGGGATGAGGAGATTCTGTTGGTTTATTTGTTTGGATCTGATTTTCTTGGCATCCAAGGAAAGCTTATATAAGGAGATCGATGAGAGCTGACCTAAAATCGTGTGTAACAGCAGTGTGTTTATCTCCTTCATCTTTGTGGCTCTTTCCTTTCTCCCTTTACGCATGTATACAACAACAAAAATTTTGTAATCTCCTCCCAATAAAAAAAAAGCAATGAAAAGTATTCTCTTTCTCTCTGGATGTAGGCTTTCAAGCAGAACCATGTAAAATTGTCTTTATGAGTGTACTTCATGTGTTTTTTTATTGATTTTAACATGGTATCAGAGCATCAGGTTTCATCTACACAAATGTGATTGTGATTGTTGCTTGTTGGTGTTTTCTTCTATGTCTTTCTCCCCGTGGCCAAATCTGGTGGAAATCGTGGTGAAGGAGGGACTGCTGAAAATCACAGTTCCTGAGTTCCAAGACCTCCATCAATGCTGGCAACAGCAATAATGTCATTCTGAGAATCACCATCAAGTGAAGTCCCAACCAAATCAAGGTGCCACCATGGGGCCGCAGAGGCACGGCCACCTTCAAAAAAAGAAAAATTAAAATGTATATGTTAATTTTACAAAATTTCATTTATCTTATATAAAAATTTTGAAAAAGTATATCTCAGCCCACGTTAAAATTTGGAAACTATAATTCAGCCTCCCTCATGAAAAATTTTTTGGCTCCGCCCTACTGATTACAGAAGTTGTACCCATTGCAAAAAAGTTGGAACATGTTCATGAGTAATGTTGGGAAAAAGTGGATGTCCCACCAACGAGAAGTCAACTACAAAATCAAACCATGCCACAAATTTTGTGGTAAGGGATGACTTGGAAAATTTTTCCAGCAATTTTTCAAGACCAATCTTGTGTCCACTCACCCTATTAATTAAGATGTCAAATGAAGGTAAACATCACACCTTCCTTTCTCATAGTGAAAGTTCTCCTTGGATAATTGACTCTGGCACGATAGTCCATATGATATGACTAGTGATTCTGCTTTATTGGTCGATCTTTACAAATCCTAATACAAATTTCTTTTTACTATTGATGGAACCAAAATTGATGTAAAAGTGATTGGAAAAAATTAAGAAGGATGGAAAATTATCTAATATGCTCTATATACCTAAACTATTTCTCACCTATTGGAGTAGAATCACAACTGTTTTGCTGTGTTTTTTCCAAAGACTGATTTTTTAACACTTGAAAACGAAAAGGGAGATTGTTAGAGGTTAACAGGATGGGCTATATGTTATGGAATGGTATAACTTAAGCTTTCTTGCTCATATGAAGGGAGTGAAGGAATTTCTGGATACCATGTTTGCTAAGTCACCCAGACCCTTCTATTTTACTGCCTCACCCAAGTCGCATCGAGGCGGGTGTGCACCGGACATGGGTGCGGCTCTGACTCACACCCGAGCCTTGTTAAAATGTCATATTACTAAATTACTTATATAATATATGTTGTTCTGATGTTTTTCTATGCAATACAACTATTCAAGTATGTTATATACATTAATAGCTAAATTGTAATAATAATGTACATGCTTATTCTGTTATATATATAATAAATTTAAAATAATAATAATAAAATACCCTCACCGTACCGCTGCACCTAAATTTTTTGGGATGTGCCGCTCCGGCACCTGCACCCCGCACTCAAGTGACATAGCATGTTTGGCAATCATGATTTGGGCATGTGTTGGACCGGATCCTAAAGCAGCTCGTCCCGGAGTGACCGATGAAAATGGTGTGTATGATGCATGTGAACTTCCTAAATCTGCTAGGTTGTCGTTTCATAATAGTAGTAGAATTACTTGTACTAGATCTTCAGAATTTTTTGAAATTGTTCACTTCGATACCTAGGGACCAACACCAGAGAAGTCTTATTTGGGTTGTAACTACTATGTATCTTTCTTTGGAGACAAGACACATCTTGCTAGGATTTATTTTATTAAAAATAAAATGAAGTCCTTATGATTTTTGAAGAATTTTATTTAAAAAGTTCTTATTCAATTTGGCCTGAAAATAAAAAGATTGTGGTCTGATAATGGAGGAAAGTACATTAATGAAACTCTCCCAAGCTTCATGCGGCAAAAGGTATACTTGCTTAGGAAACTTGTGTAGGAACCCCTCAACAAAATGGAGTTGGCAAGAGAAGAAATAGACAACTCCTTGACATCGCCATGTCTCTCATGCTTTATATGAATGTCCCTCAATGCTTTTGGTTTGATGCCATTGCTAAGCATGTTACATTGCTAATAGATTTATAAGTGCTAGCATTGGGAAACAAAATAATTTTATAGGCTCCTCCACAATGACATCCATGTCTCTTAGCAATGGTCTTATCCATATAACCTCGCATGTAACATGGCCATGACTCTATATCAGCATTTGTGCTAAGACGAACAACATTTTGTTTTTTTTTTTTTCTCCTCCAAGAAACAATATTTCTTGCCATGAATGTACAATAGCCAGATGAGAAAGCATAGTCAGCATCAATATATCCAGCAACATCAATCATTTGACCTCTCCTTATCAATATTCCCTTTCCTGTAGATGCTTTCAAGTATTTCAAAATATGATGAACAGCTTCAATGTGAATAGGCATTCCTTTATGCATGAATTGACTTATAGCATTAACATAAGTAATATCAATCTCGTCACAGCTAAGTATATGAGTTTGCCAACTAATCTTTGAAAGTTCTGCCATTTTCAACTTCTTCATCTTCCTCTTATTTTACTTTATAGTGAATCTCCATTGGTGTGTTCACAACCTTTTCACTTAAGCATTTGATCTCCTTCAAAAGATCCAAAACATATTTTCTTTGGCACAAGAAAAGTTTTTTGTCGGAGTGGGTGACATCAATTGCCAAGAAGTACCATAATTTCCCCAAATCATTATCAAGAAGGAAACACAGAGTTTTTTTTTTTTGTTTGGAACACAGCCTCTTGGTCTTCTTTCGTTATAACGATATTATCTACATAGACATGAAGAATAGTAATTTTTGACAAATTCCTTTTTCACGAAAATAATATAGGTCATTTTTGCTTCTTTTAAATCTTTATTTCAGGAGTTCATCAATTAGGTGTGAAAATCATGTCCTAGGTGATTGCTTAAGGTAACACAAGGCCTTTTTTTAACCTGCACACATAATCTCTTTCATTTTGCACTCTTTGTAGCACTTACAAATAGAATTATTGTGTTCATCATGCAGAAGCACATTTTTAGCATCTAACTACATAATTTCTTAGTTTATATTTGTCACTACAAAAAAATAGAGCTCTCACCGAATTCACTTTGGCTGCAAGGGGAAATGTTTTGTCATAATCTATTCCTCCAGTCTATCTAAATCTTTTGTAATAGTCCTTTCCTTGAAGCTTTTAATAGTGTTGTTCATATTGTACTTTATATAGTGCACCCATTTGCAACCAATGACTTTTTTTCCTTTTAGTAGAGGCACTAGTTCCGAGGTTTGGTACTTTTCAATGACAGACTTTCATGGCTCTTATCCAACTAGGGTTTTGGTTGCACTACAACAAATAATGTTATTGGCTAGGGCTGCTACCGTGGCCAATAACCAACTTGTCATTGCCAAAAACTTTTTTGGCAACGACTCACACCTTAGCCATTGCTATGGGATACCCTTGCCATAGGCCTTGTGCCAAAAAATAATCGGAAAGGCAAGAGTCGTTGCCAAAAGGTTTTTGGGTACGACTCACCATTTTATTGGATACAATGGATGTCATTGCCAAAAAAGCTTTTGGGCTTGCCTCATTTTCTTATTGGATACAGTTTATGCCGTAGCCAATGATACGTCCACCCTCTTCAACACAGCATCTGTGCATCTTGTTGCACACATTGCCAATTAGAAGTGAATGATTTGCCAAGAACTATCAAGCCTTTGAATGACAGCAACCATAGTTCACAATTCACTAGACAATACGAGAAACAATCTCTGATTTAAATAAATTTTAAGATATGTCAATGTTCGCATCTCCAAAAATTTTTTGGTATTTGGAGTGCTTCAGAAAAATGAGTTTTTGTTTTGAAAATGAGGAAGAAAGGGACTCACCTATCGGTACGAAGATTGACCGTTCCCAATGCCTTTACTAGGGGTAATCAATCCAAGAGCTATGTTGATTATTGATGCATTTCATTTATGCTTAAACATCCTTCCTATATGCGGTGTAAAAGAATATTGAAGGTTTGATGTTTCAAACATTTGAAAAGGTTCTTGAAGAGTTGTTTGAGAATGTGAAACATTTTGAGGAAAATGAGAGTTAAAAAATCTTTGTAAACATCATTTGGAAAGCTTGGAGAATCATTTTGGGAATCACTTTAGTGTTCTCTTAAGATTTTAAGTAGGTTTGAGGTTTTGCTCTAATTCAGTTACCACCTAATTGAAGCTCTATCTCATCTTGCTTAAGTTTTTTTAGAGATATGATTGTGCTCATTTGTGATATTAAGTAGAGGTGAATGCATAGATACATTGATTCTATATGATTGGAAGAAAGCAAAACATTCCTACCACAACATACATCTAAAAGCATTCCTACCACAAATGAGCACAATCAAGCATGAATCTAATATTGGGTTATTACTTGAGTTGTGGTCTTAGTGAAGTCGGTAAATGAAAATGATCTTAGAAAAGAAAAATGTCCAAAAGAATGCAAAAGATGCGATCTTTGATTGTAAGAAAAATTAGAGAAGGAGAATGAAAAAGAGATCTTGAAAATCACGAAATCAAAGATTTGAAAGAAAGAAAGATATGCATTCATATACATATATACATATACATATGTATGTATATATACATATAGATACAGAAAATGAAGCTTTCAAAAGAAAGAGAGAAAGAGAAAGTGATAGAAAAGATGTACACACATGTGTATATACTATCAAATATACACATATAAATGGAAGATTGTAAAAACTTCAATGATTTGAATAAAGAGAGAGATTTTAAAGGAAAAAAAATGGAGAAGTATATATATATATATATATATATATATATTTCTATATATATAAGAAATTTGTTGATGAAGGCATTTAACTTGAAAAGAGAAAGATTCTAGAGAGTGAAAGTAAGAGATTCATATATATATGCATTCATATTGATACAAAAAATTGTAAAAGAAATATGTAAACATAGAGAGAGAATAATAAAGAGAATCATCGTGTGCACATATATGTATATAACATGTATGTCTTCATGAGTCTAAAGATAAGTTAATCATCCGACTTCAAGTTTGATATAGGCCAGAGGGGTGTTTGGACTCATACAAGAGCCTAAGCTAAGTCTCCAAAGCCATATTAGAAATGAATCTTTTGAAAATATTTTGGAAAACATAAAACATTGTTATTTCATTAGTTGCAAAGGAATATGTTTCTTCCATCGTTGGGTATGGAAGAAACTCAAACCACACGATAGGGTGATCATTAGAGTTCTTAATCGGTCAATTAAAAGGAAACTAACACGAAATGATATGAAAATGCACTTTAACATGTACAAATTCGTGAAGGTTCTTCCCGAGTTGGACAAGTCTCAACCTCAAAAATTAATCAACACAATAATAAAGAGAGAATCTCAAACCACACTCTCATTTTCACCGTGCATTCACATATAAATGGAAAATTAAGCAAGCATGCATTGATAGCATGTAGACAATATTCAAGAAAGGAAAATGAGAGAGAGAGAGAGAGAGCATGACGGAGGGAGAAAGAGAGAGAACATGATGGAGTGAAGGAGAGAAAAAGCATGATGTAAAGAGAGATAGAACATGAGGTAACTATGAAATGATATACCATTCCATCTTTCCATGCTCCCGGTGCACTCAAGCATAGCCTCTTGTCTCTAAAATAGAGATTGAGTGCTATCTCCTTTAGCCATGGAGAAATAAGATGATAAGAAAATAGAGACAATGTCATATTTAATAAAATAGAAAGAATGATTTAAGCTTAAAATGAAAGATCATCTCATCTTTCCATGCTCCCGGTGCACTTGAGCATAGCCTCTTGTCTCTAAAATAGAGATTGAGTGTTATCTCCTTTGACCATAGGGAGATGAAGATGAGAGAACATGAAAAATGAAAGACAATGCCATATTTAATAAAATAGAAAGCATGATTTAAGCTTGAAATGAAATATCATCTCATCTTTTCATGCTCCCAGTGCACTTGAGCATAGCCTCTTGTTTTTAAAATAGAGATTGAGTACTATCTCTTTTGGCCATGAGGAGATGAAGATGAGAACAAAATAAAGAGAACAACAACCAAACTATATTCAAGACAAAGAAATGGCAATAATAACAAGAACATATTAATGAAGAGAAAGAACAATAACAACAATACTATAATCAAGAAAAGAAAAAACATGATTTAAACATGAAATGAAAGATCATATCATCTTCTTATGCCCCCGGTACACTGGAGCATAGCCTCTTGACTCTAAAATAGAGAGTGAGAGCTATCTCCTTTGGCCATGGGGAGATGAAGAAGAAAGGGAGATGAAGAAAGAAAGAGGTGAGATATCGATTACATACCTCTAGTGAGAATACCTTTTCGAAAAATGAGCACCTTAGCTTCGAAGATCCCCTTGAGTGAAGCTCCAAGATAATGCCACCAAGAGGGTTGTGACTTCATAAAGCTTGCTCCCAAGTTGGAGAGAAATGAAAAGAGGAAGAGGGAGAGAGAGATAGCTCAAGAGAAACTCTAAGTCATCTTCAAGTGAGAATACACTAGAATTTCTTCCAAGGGCCAACTCTTACCCAAGAGGGGGGAAGTGGGGGTATTTATAGAGGACTTTGGAGCCAAAACCCAAAATTTGAACTTTTTTGAATTTCACCCCATTTTCATATGAATTTCATATAATTTTGAATTATTTTGAAAAAGAAATGGTTTGAAATTAGTTTTGATTGGCCATTCGGTTTTTATATATATATATATATATATATATATATATATGAGTTGGGTCTTTGCCTACTAAAAAAGACTAAAATCGCCCCCTTAAAAGAAGGTTTTTTGTTAAAAGGAGGGGCAAATAGGTCTTGTCCACCCAAAAAGACCAAAATCGCCCTCAAAAATGAGGTTTTTTGTCAAAAGGATGGGGAAATGGGTCTTCCCACCAAAAAGACCACAATCGCCCTCTAAAATAAGGTTTTTTGTCAAAAAGGAGGTCAAATGAGTCTTGTCCACCAAAGAAAACAAAATCACCCTTTAAAATGAGGTTTTTTGGTTAAAAAGAAATTGCGAATGAGTCTTGCCCACCAAAAAGACCAAAATTGCCCTCTAAAATGATGTTTTTTATCAAAAGGAGGGGCAAGTGGGTCTGACATGTTTGATTTGGATTTGAACTTGGGTTTTGGATCTACGAATTAGATTTTGGGCTTGAAAAAATTTGGGGTGATTACAGTCAAAACATAGTATATCATGTTTTTTGGTTTGTGGTTCTCCGTAGCTATTTAGCATTGGTATGTGGGATCTGAAAATACTTTGTTATGAAACCATTGAAGCAACATATGTATGGATTTGTCCATAGTCTTTATAGAACACTTTATTTCTGCTTGGTGGCTCAATAATGGGTTATTGAAATTAAACCTATTCCAACTGTAGCAGATTTGTTGCTCATAAATAACATCTAGTTTGGTTAAATTTATTTTGATTAACTTGTTGGATCCCCTGTCTATTTAGGCCAAACATGAAATGCTAAGAGTAATTACTATGGGATGATGAGGCAGGAATTTACTTTTGATAGCATACTTTATTTCTAAGGCTGAATGATGACCAACTTTTTAAGAATAGAATCCCTATTGAATTCCATAGCTTCTTTTGTAACTTGTAACTGTACTTCACACCCACAAATTTCAAAATGACTTGAAATGTGGAGGGTTTCATTTAATAGTGCCACCCTCCATTGAGTTGTATGAATTTCATTTATCAGTTCAAAATAAGGATATAAACAAGCAATCTTTTTTATCGTCAATGTAGTTACTAAAGAAAACAAGAGAAGAGAGAAGGATGAAGACAAGAATTAACGTGTTTCGCTTTGGTTAAGCCTACATCCACGATCGGAAGGCACTCAAACTTGTTTTATTGATAAGAAGATAATCATACAATGCTGAAGTAGAGTCCCTTTTATAGGGAAAACAATTACGTATTATCATAGGCAAGATCATTCTTGCCTAGACTAGATGAAATCTCTATTTGATCCCAAGATTGTCACCTTTCCTTATCTTCTGATTTTTCTTCCTTTTTCATAGGATCACAATCTTCCGTTACGAGCTTGAAGTGTTTATCCAATTTCTTATTGTCAATTTTCTCTATAGCTGATTTGTCGTCTTTATCCTCCTTACTAATTCCGTTAACATTCCCCCTCAAACGGAGCCACTGCTGGAGGCTGAGTTTGTTTTTGAGAAGATTGATGAATGCTTTGATAAGCTTTTGGTAAAAAGATCGATGACTTGATTTTTGGTTGACATGTACTTAGTCTCAAGTTGTTTTTGAGCTACCCTTTCTCTTGCATAATGAAAATCAATTTGAATGTGCTTGCTTCGGTTATGAAACACTGGATTTGTCATCATATAAAGAGAGCTCTTATTATCACAGTATAAGATTGAAACTTTGATCATCTTAATTCCAATGTCCTTCATTAAGAATTGCATCCATGTAAGTTCTACTGCTATCGATGTCATGGCTCTATATTCAGCCTTGGTACTAGATCTAGCTACACTGTGTTGCTTCTTTGCACTCCAAGATACACAATTAGCTCCAAGAAAAACATAAAATCCTATGATGGATCACCTAGTTTGAGAACATCCTGCCCAGTCTGAAACTGAAAATGCATACAAATCAAGAGTGCTTTGCATCAATATGTTAAGTCTGATGTGTATTGATCCTTTGACGTACCTTAGAATTCTTTTGACCATTTGATAGTGAATATAAAATGGCTCATGCATAAATTGACTAACATAATTGATAGCAAAAGAGATGTATGGTAGCGTTAGAGTCAAATATTGCAAGGAACCAACTATCTGCTTGTAGAGAGTAGGATTGTCTGAGGTATTTTTTGACTCATTGGGGTGGTACTTGGTTTGAAATCCTCCAACTTTTCTCTTTCAAGAATGTCTTTATCGTACTTGGTTTGACATAAGAGAATCCCTTGTTCTGTCCAAGTCACTTCCACTCCTAAAAAGTAACTCAACCTACCAAGATCTTTAACAGGAAACTCTGTGTGAAAGTCATTAACCAAACTTTGCAAAAATATGGAATAATTTTTAGTTAAGATCATGTCGTCAACATACACAAGGAGCACAAGAGTTTTAGATTTTTGATGTAATGCAAACATAGACGGATCAGTCATACAAGTAGAGAAACCATAATCAAGAAGAAAACTGCTTAATTTAGCATACCATGCGCACAATGCCTGTTTCAGACCATCAATATCTCACTGCAAATTAGAAATATGGTCTGGTTTTGTTTTATCTTCATACCCGAAAGGCTGTCGAATGTATACATCTTCATGAATAGCACCATGTAAGAAAGCATTCTTAATATCAAGCTGCCTAGTTTCCCACCGTCTAACTGTAGCAATGGAAAGGACAATTCTAATAGCAGTAGGATGAACTATAGAAGAAAATGTTTCAGGAAAATCAATTCCTTCTTTTTGAGTGAACCCTCGAGCAACAAGTCTAGCTTTAAGTTTTTCCAACAACCCATCTGATTTGAGTTTGGTTTTAAATACTCATTTCAAACCAACTAGATTCATCTTGAGATCATAGGGTACAAGTCTCCAGGTTTTATTTTCCTCTAAGGCTTTAATTTCTTCGTCCATAGCAAAGAAAACAAGAAAAGAGAGAAGGATGAAGACAAGAATTAACGTGGTTTGGCTTTGGTTAAGCTTACATCCAGGATCGAAAGGCACTCAGACTTGTTTTATTGATAAGAAGATAATGATACAATGCTGGAATCGAGTCTCTTTTATAGGAATAGCAATTACGTATTATCATAGGCAATATCGTTCTTGCCTAGATTAGATGAAATCTCTATTTGATCCCAAGATTGTCGCATTTCCTTATCTTCTGATTTTCTTCCTTTTTCATAGGATCACAATCTTCTGTTACCAGTCTGACGTGTTTATCCAATTTCTGATTGTCAATTTTCTCTTCAGCTGATTTGTCATCCTTATCCTCCTTACTAATTCTGTTAATAGTTACTAAGACAACCCTTAAGTGTGCGGAAGAATAACTAAAGGTTTTCATCCAAAAGCTTGTTTGAGGGCAATCAAGCCACTGTACAAGTGCATTTTTATCAACCCTGACAAGATGAGCTTGCTCGGCCACCTGAATGCTATTGTCTCAGTGAAGCATAGCATGTCAATGGTGACACCTGAAACATCTCTAGTATACATGGTCTTCAAACGACCTTTCTTTTCATATACTAACAATGACTACTGGTTTCAGGAGACAATTTTGCTTGATTGATTATTTTTTTTAGAAAAAACATGATTGTTGTGTGGATTGGTTTCTTTTTTTTGTCAAAGATTTCGCTTGCAACATCACAATGTTCTAGTTCCTTATGTGTTTAATTTTTTTGTCCATTCTTTAAATCTTTTTGTTGTACTCCCTGAACTGAAGCTAGCGGTGTTGCTCTCCCTCTTATGGAGCTTTAACCACTATAGCCATCCTCAACAGCCACCCAAGCACCCCTCCAACCACCAATCACCAAGAATGTTCCATTGTTGTCCTACCCAACTCTCTTTCTTGCTGGAAAAATGGAGAAATTGTATTTCTCAAGCTGCTAATCCTGAAAACATCACCAAAAAAAGTATAGAAGTGAGAAAATGAAAGAAAGAGGGATCAAGAAGGTGTGTGGTGGAGGATGAGTGAGGGTGTAAGTTTGGAAGAGGGTATGGGCCAGAGAGAGAGAGAGAGAGAGAGAGAGAGTATGGATGTGTAAACGAGAGTGAGCAAGAGGGAGAGAGAGCATGAGCAAGAGAGAGAATGAGAACGAAGGAGAATATGGGAGATGGAGAGAGTTCAAACGGGGGGAAGAAATTGAGAGCAAGGAAGAGAGCCGACAAGCAAAATGAAAGTTTGGGAGAGAGTTTAGACGATAGGTAGGGAGAACATGGGAGAAAGCAAGAGAAAGAATGAAAGAGATTGAGGGGGAGGAGAGAGATAACCTCTGTTTTTTTTTTTTTTTTGCCACCTCCTTCTTCCTCTGTCATCTGCCTCTTGTTTGTTCCCTGCATCCCCTGCCGTCTCTCCTTCTTTCATAGTTCTTCTTCCTCCTCTCTTCTTTTTTTCCTATGTTCTTCCGCCCCAGCTTCCCCATTCTTCTTCCTCATTTTATGCCCTCTTTGCATCTTCCTCTTCTTCTACCTTCTTCGGCTCCACCAAAGATGCTGAGAAGCCTTTGAGCAATTGGACTCCTTTCTCAGCTCAAATGGGCATTATGGGGAGGGCTTTGGGTTGGATCTGGACTTTGATCCAGATCAGCCCATAGCTTGCTAAAATAAAAACATTAGGCATTACACCATGTATGTTTGAGTTGCTAGCCTTAAAGTTTAGATAGGATATTTTTATTGAGTTTGGATTCATTGAACTTTTTAGTCGTTAAGCTTTATGTGGCTCTACTTAAGCAATAAAAGTTACATTAATTTGTTATTTCTCTTCTCAATAATATATTTTTTGAGTTGAACCTGATATCCACTGCTTGTGGTTCCAATAAAATACTATTTGTATATAGTTTCACTTTGTATTGCAATGATGAAAAAAAAAAAAAGAAATGAAGGGGATGATGATTATATACCTCTAATGATAAATGACCTAAGGAAGGTAAACACCTTCACTTGAAATCCCCTTTGAGTGAAGCTCCAAGATGATGCCTTCAAGAGGGTTGTAGCTTGCTCCAAGTTGGAGAGGAAAATGGAGAGAAGAAGGGGGAGAGAGAGAGCTCAAGAAAAACTCTAAGTTTTCAAGTGAGAATACACTAGAGTTTCTCCCAAGGGTCAATCTTGTCCAAGAGATGGGGGAATGAGAGGCATTTATAGAAGATTTTGGAGCCAAAACCATAAATTTGAATTTTTTGACTCAAAAAGACTAAAATCACCCTCTAAAAGGAGGGTTTTGGTCATAAGGAGGGGCAAATCGGTCTTCTTTACTCAAAAAGACTAAAATCACCCTCTAAAAGGAGGTTTTTGGTCAAAAGGAAGGGTAAATCAGTCTTGTTTACTCAAAAAGACTAAAATCACCCTCTAAAAGAAGGTTTTTGGTCAAAAGGAGGGGCAAATCTGTCTTATTTACCTAAAAAGACTAAAATCACCCTCTAAAAGAAGGTTTTTGGTAAAAAAAAAAGGGCAAATCAGTCTTGTTTATCCAAAAAGACTAAAACCACCCTCTAAAAGGAGGTTTTTGGTGAAAAGGAGGGGCAAATCGGTCTTGTTATCCAAAACGACTAAAATCATCCTCTAAAAGGAGGTTTTTGGTCAAAACAAGGGGCAAATCGATCTTGTTTATCCAAAAAGACTAAAATCACCATCTAAAAGGAGGTTGTTGGTCAAAAGAAGGGGCAAATCGGTCTTGTTTACCCTAAAAGACTAAAATCGCCCTCTAAAAGGAAGTTTTTTTTCAAAAGGAGAGGCAAATCAGTCTTAAATGCTTGATTTGGATCTGAACTTAGGTTTTGGATCTAATTTAGATCTGAAAGTTGTATTTTGCATTTAATTTGGATCTAAGAGTTGTATTTTGGATTTGAATCTTGTGCATAAATTTGAGTTTCGCACTTGGATAAAACATCATAATCTTTTAGAAAAATTTGGGGTGATTACAGATGCCCCTCTTTGTTAACGAAGATAAACACCACAAATTTTTCAAACAAAACATTTTCATAGAGATGTTTCAGGCTTTAACCCTTACTTGAATGGGTTGTTTGAGCTTAAATTGCAGTTTTAACCCCTTACCCGCACGGGTTTGCCGATTTTAAATTCAGGTTTAACCCCCCTGAATGGGTTGCCTTGACTTGCATCACAAGTTGAACCCTTTAACTGTGTGGGTTGCTCTCAAGCCCTGAGTGATAATAATAATAAAAAAAATGCCCCAGTGTAATTGTCATATTTTAAGTCTGGGAAGAATCTAGATTGAATAATCGATGTGAAAACACAAACGTTTGACATTGATTGGAAAATGAATACAAGAGAACTAGACATAAAATTTCTTGAGGTGAAGGGCATTAACAGGATCGGCAAGTTCCACTCCATCAGCATCAATTAGTCGGTATGAATTGTGGGGCAAAGCTTCCTTAATGACATACGGGCCTTTCCAATTTGGCGCCCACTTGCCTCGTGGTCGTCTTTTAAGGTACACCGCAGATCGTAGGACCGAATCATTCACTTTCAACTGTCTCTCGATAACTGACTTGGCAAATTGTCTGGCCACCCTTTAGCGATAAACTTCAGTATATTCAGCCACTTTTAGCTTGTTTTTATCTAGCAAATCGAGCTGCTTTAGCCTTTTCTGCTGATATTGAGTAAGAGGGAGCTCTATGAGAGAGGCGAACTTAAAAGCAGGTTTCAACACATGTAATGGTAGAACCACTTCTTCCATATATTATCTCTGCTGGAGTGGCATTTGTTGGAGTTCTCATAGTGGTCCGATATGCCTATAGAGCGTTATGCATCTTTTCATGCCAATCTCTTCCAGTTTCTACTGTCCGTTCCAAGATGCAGATCAGGATCTTGTTTGTAGCCTTCGCTTGTCCATTGCCTTGGGGGTAATAAGGAGCTGAAAAATGGTGCGTGATGTGGTACCTGCTGCACAATTGTCTCATCTTTTCATTCTTGAAATGAGTTCCGTTGTCAGATACTATATCATGAGGGACTCTAAATATGCAAAGAAGATTTTTGTGAATGAATGACACTACATGACGTCCTTCCACTGTTCTGAGTGTGACGACTTCTATCCACTTGGTAAAATAATCCGTTGCAGCAAGAAAATACTTATGGCCGTTAGAAGCTACAGGGGTTATCGGTCCCACTACGTCAAAGGCCCACATTGAAAATGGCCAAAGAGATGTCACATAATACAAGTGAGAGGCTGAGGCATGAATCACTGGAGCATGCAGTTGGCATTCTTTGCATCTTTTGACAAATTGGTGTCAATCTTTTTGCATGGTAGGCCAATAACACCCTGCTCGAATTATTTGTTTGGTAAGGGTTTGGTAACCAACTTGGCCCCCACAATCTCCTCGATGTGATTCTTCGATTACTTCTTTTGTCTCATTTTCACCAAGGCACCGAGAGTATTCAGTGCTAAATCCACGTCTGTATAATACCCCTGCAAGAATAAAGTACCTTGCTGACATACGTTGTATTGCTTTTTGTTCATTTTTGAGCATTTCAGTCGGGTATTCTCCACTTTCGATATACTTTTTGATATCATGGTACTAAGGCATATTCCCCCCTTGGATATGATGAACATGCGTCATCGTTTCAAACACAGGGTGTTCTAATCTTTCAATCTCAAAAGAACGGATTGCTTCATTGGTTCGAAAAGTGATGGTGGATCCTAAGCTTGCGAGGCCATCCACAATAGGGTTACCTTCTCTCTTTATGTGAGCCAATTGTACTTCTTCAAATTGATGGATTAAGGAGGTAGCGATTTCTTGATATAGCACCAACTTTTCGTCTTTGACTTGCCATTCTCCATTCACTTGGTTTATAATAAGCTGAGAGTCGCCGAAAGCATGCACTCTTTTCACTTGAAAACTCAATAAAGAACAAAGTCCTTGTATGAGGGCTTCATATTCAGTCATGTTATGGGTACATGGAAAATCAAGTTTCAAAGAGTACGGGATCATTTCATTTTTCGAGTGATAAGTAAGATGCTGATGCCTGCTCCCATCACATTTCTGGACCCATCAAAGTACATCTTCCATGCCGGAACCGTTTCCAATCTTAGTACATGTTCATCTGGAAACTCATCATTTGTTCTGATTTCTTCGTACTGAGGAAAGTCTGCTAACTGATCCGCAATTGCTTGTCCTTTGATTGACTTTTGAGACACATATTCAAGATCATATTGCATCAACAGAACTTGCCATTTGGCGATACACCCATTAAGGAATGGTTGTTCCAAGATGTACTTGAGAGGATTTAGTTTGAAGAGTATCTTGACCTCACAAGCTAATAAATAATGTCTCAACTTCTGACACATCCAAACCAATGCCAGACAAGTTTTTTTTATTGGAGAGTACTTCTTTTCGTACTGAACAAAAGTCTTCCTAGTGTAATAGATTGCATGTTCGATGCGACTTCATTCCTCATATTGTGTCAAAAAGTCGCCACATGCTGACTCATTCACTGCGATGTAAAGCAGCAATGGTCTACCCAACGTTGGTGGTTTTATAATTGGTGGATTTAGAAGGTATTTCTTGATCCTTTTGAATGACTGTTGGCATTCAAAACCCCATTCAAACTTAACATCTTTCCTCAACAGCTGGTTGAATGGCTCGCATCTCATAGCCAGATTGGAAATGAATCGTCTGATGGATTGGATTCGTCCTTGCAAGCTTCGCAACTCCTTGATATTGGTAGGTGGTGGCATATCGATTATTGTCTTAGCTTTGGTAAGATCCATTTCAATCCCCTTCTTACTGACCATGAAACCTAAGAGTTTGCGTGACTCAACCCCAAACACACACTTTTGAGGATTCAGGCGAAGCTTGTACTGTAAAAGCCTCTCGAATACTTGGGCAAGAGTTTCAATGTGATCTTCTTTCGTCTTGGATTTGATCAATATGTCATCGATATACGCATCCATGATTTTATGCATCTGATCATAGAAGATAGCAGCCATGGATCTTTGATAGGTTGCTCCAACATTCTTCAACCCAAATGGCATTATCGTGTAACAAAAAGTGCCCCAGGGTGTAGTAAAAATGGTCTTAGGTTGATCTTTGATTGCTAATTTGATCTGATTATATCCCGAATATCCATCCATGAAAGAAAACATTGCATGGCCTGCAGTACTGTCTACCAACATATCAATGTTTGGAAGAGGATAATCATCCTTCGGTGTGGTTTTGCTCAAGTCTCGAAAGTCGATGCACAACCTAACTTTACCATTTTTCTTGGGGACCACCACGATGTTCGCCAACCATTCGGGGTAATCAACAGCACAAATAAATTTTGCATTTAGCAGGTCCTCTAGTTTTTCTTTTACAGGGTTTTCTGGTCGAGGGTCAAGCTTGCGCAATTTTTGCTTAATCGGCTTGCAATTAGGATTTAAAGGCAAACGATGTTCGACCAACTGGGGGTCTAAACCTGGCATATCTTCATAAGTCCAAGCAAAAGCTTCTTGGTTACTTATAAGAAAGTCCACCAATTCTCTCTTCTCATATATTAACAAACTGGTGCCAATTTGAAGAATTTTAGGATCTTCACTGGTTCCAATATTAATCTCTTCAATTGGATCATTAACCAAAGATGAGGGATGTTCTTGTTTCTGAATCTGAGTGAATTCTGGCAATTATGACTCGGGTATTGTCGTAGAATCCCTTTCACCGACTACTTGTTCGATAAATGCTTTCTGGGGGGACTTCCGTAGAAAAAGAACAAACTGAGAGATATTGAGTTTTGACATCCTGTAAATAGGATAAAGGAAAGAGTTGGACGAAATTAAAATTGACAACAAAAGATTATTTGCATTGCATATAACAAAAAAGTTCTTAGTTCATAGAATGGGTCCTCTCATGAGACCAGACAAAAAGATGTTTAAAATTACAAAATTCATGGGAGGATTTGAAACAAAAGTGAGTACTATTAGCCCCAAAGATCTTCTTCAAATTCCTTCATGATATCTCAATCCTCTCGTGTTCATCTAAAAAGGGATGCTAATCGGCTGCAAGATGCCATTTTCATTTTTTTCGAGGCCAGTGAATGGACGGTAGCCACCTTTCAGAAGCAACTGAAAACCTTTAGGATTTTTTGTGAAATGAACAATATATGAAGTTCTTGGTAACTTGCATGATTGCTCAAAACAATATGGGCACTTTCAAATGATTCACCTATCTTTATGTTCTGCATCCATTCTTCCAAAGATTCGTCCTTTCTTGTTCTTATGATGGGTACATTCACTGGATCAATTGGCCTAGGGAGCATTGGTTGCACTAGCATTCCGGTTGGATCCTCAGCACGTATAGTGATGACTGATGTGCCCAAATTCCATTTGAAGCATTGATAAAGAGTGGATGGGACTCCTCATATTTGGTGGACCCAGGGTCGTCCTAAAAGTAAGTTATATGATGGTGGCACATCTATCACATGGAACATAATGTGATGGCTAGTATTTTCGATGGTCACGTTCATATCGAGAGTGCCTTCGTTGTTCATGCTTCGGCCATCATATCCGTAGATCTTGATATCATTTGAGTGATATTTGTTTTCACGAAACCCCAATATTTTAGCCGTGCGATCAGGACAAATATTCAAACCACTTCCTCCATCAATCAAAACATGTGGCACTGTCATCCCATTAACCTGAACAACGATGTAAAGAGCATCTTCATAGAAATATCTCCATTTTGAGAGGTATTTTTCTGAGAAGGTAATTGACTGATTTTTAGAAGCTTGAACCGAGTCTCCCTCATCCATATGCTCTTCCAAGGAAAGAACCTCCAAATAGCATGGATCTTCATCTGTGGAGTCATCTGATGATTCGTCGCCTTGTAAGATAAAAGCCTTCGGAATCATGGGAAGTTTCTTGGGCAAACTTTCTATCATGCCATTCATCATAGCAATGAAATCCAGAGGTTCCTTTCTTTGGTCTACCACCATGACTTTATGTGAACTGCTCCCAATATAAGGTTGAATGTGCTCTTGTGGATGGTACGGAAGTGGAGTGCCTGTAGTGATCATGGCCACTGCCGCCTTTCCGTGGTCAGGGAATGGATTCCTTAGTATCTCAGGGATGCTATCATCACAAATCTTGAGATCTTTGTTGATGAAGTCTTGAATAATATTTTTGAAGACAAAACAATCTTCAGTGTCATGACCAGGGGTACGATGAAACTTGCACCGTTTTTCTTTATTTCCTCCCATCATTTTCGGAGGCTCTGATACTTTTGGCAAGACTATAGTTCCTTTGGCGAGAAGGTATTCCAGGATCTTCTCCCGAGACTAGCTCAGAGGAGTGAATTTCCGGTCGTAGCTCCAACCTGGGTGTTTGTTTTTCCTTTCATCATTGCCTTTGAGAAACTGCGTGTTTTTCTTGAAACTGACTTCCTTGAAATGCTTGTAGTTATTGCCATGGTCCTTTCTAATGCCAACATTGGCTATGAAGTGTGCAGGTAGTTGTGTCTTTCCTCCTTTCTTCCCATCTTCTTTGTACTTAGGAGCAATAATTCCATCAAAATCTCCTTCCTCAATCCCTTTTTCTATCGAGTTCGCTTGTTCAATCAACTCAACAAATGTTTTGATCGGGGCGTTGCGGATGAGACTTTCAAGGGTTGGGCAAGATTTTTCCTAATGAGTGACAAGGCTTGTGTCTCAGAAATGGGGTCCTTCATCTTATTGCATTGAATTCTCCATTTTTGGATGAATTCCCGAGCCTTTTCTCCTTGTTTCTGATGAAGACTGCAAATGGCACTGAGAGTTGAAGCCATGGGAACATTTTGCTCAAATCTTTCAACAAACATGTTAATCAACTTGTCAAACTCCTTCAGCTCGATTGGATTGACATTTTCTTTGTACCATTGTGTGGCAATGCCTTCAAGATTTCTTGGAAAATATCGAAACAAAGCTCTGTTATTTGTCCGAATTTTGTAGCAATCATTGAAAAAGGTTGAAAGATGAACGTGTGGGCAAGTGGTTCCATCATATCTGATGAATTCTCTGGACAGGCCTTTCACGTCTTCGTCCCCTTCAATGCCAAGGTAGTAGTCCTCACATGAATATGAACGTTTCCCCTTCCCCCTAAGCTCAAGATTGTTCACTCTTTTTTCTATTTCATAGAATCTGCGCTTAGTCGGACTTTCATCATCACTTGATTCGACCAATTCTGGCTTGGTCTTTTTCTTCTTACCCTTTATCTCCTTTACTTTTTCTTCAAAACTCTCACTATCTGAGCTACTGCTAGGGATGTACTTCTTGGTCTTTTTGCCTTTCTTGGTAGACTTTCTCTTTCTTCTGGGCTTCTCTTCCGAACTTTCAGTGGTGATAAGACTAGGTGAGTTGCTTTCTATCATAATTTCTTTTCCCTTTTTGCTTTTCTTTGTTGTCTTTTTCTTTTTGAGAGGAAGCAGTTCGAGTTTTTCTTCCTTACTAATTACCGAATCCGAACTCAAATAATCTTCATCCTGATCTGTAGGAGAGGACTTGTTCTTCTTCTTCTTTCTTTTCTGCTTGGCAGCCTTTTCATTCTCTGGCTCTGGAGTAACCATCAAGGCCTTTTGCTATTCTTGCTCTTTCATGAATCGCTCCATGAACAAACAGAACATATGGTAAGCTTCTGGCTCGATTGCTGGTAGGCCAAGTGTTTCTGGCCGGAGTTCAGAAGATGAAGCCTCGTTTTGAGGAGCTTGCTTAGCTTGCGATCTAGTTTCAACCATCTTGTTGGCTTTCAAGTATTCACCTTATGACACAAGAAAATAGAGTTATTGGACGGAAATGATGACAAAATGAAGGTTCATATTGCATTACAAGTTTTAAAACTTACATCCAAAGATACTAATAAAGATGACAACGATAGAAGAAATACAAAGTTGACAACATAAAATTTTTAGGGAATGATGGATGATGGTCAGCTGGCATCCCACCACTCATCATATTCCCTCTTCACCACTGGGCGTATGAACCAAGTGTATGACATCTGTGTCTTCCATTCTTGTCGAGCTACTGCAAACAATGCCGTTCATTGAGGAGAACTAAGGTCAAATTCGGGAATAGCTCCAATTGGTGCATGCATAGAGACCATCTTCTGCCTTTGAGAGAACTGTCTCATACATATATTAGCACAATAATCAACTATGAAGTAAGGGCCCAAGAGTGCGGTACGCCCATGATAATGGTGAGTGTATCGGGGTAGGTTCTGCCGATGATCACAATAGTTCCAAATGATCTCTCCTTCATTCAATTGCTTGATCAAATGACGGTATTGCTCCAAGGTTGTCAATGATCCATCAGTGTTTCTGAATAGACTGGCTTGGGGTCCCGCATGCTTGAGGAACCACAATTGTAAAACATATGTGCATCCTTCTATGAAGTCGATACCTCCAATGGTAAAGTAGGTGAGTCCTCGGTAAAGGAAGGCTAAGGCTGTCATTGCTATTGACAAGTGTCGAGTCCCTCTATGCCCCCATACCCAGAAAAGTTGGGCAATACAGACATCTAAAAGGTCACTTCCATCGGTAAAAAGGGTCACTCCTACTGTGCAGAGCATCATACAATGTTTAATTCTCCCTATGGCTTTTCGAGGTAGGGTAGAAGGTTCAACATAGGTTCCAAATTCTTCATACAATTTTTTCATGTTGATGCTTTGATTTTCATGGTTTTCTGCTAAAGGCCAAGTTTTTCGTCCAGCAAAGTGAGCAATGAGGTCATTTGCATTGACCTTGGTTGGGTTTATAAGGAATTATTTTTTCAATAGATCATTTGGGTCGCAAGTTGGGGTAAGGAGGTCTAGTATTTCGGCAAATTCATCTAGTAATATTGTTACTTCTCCCCATGAAAACCAAAAAGAAGAGGTCCTTGGGTTCCAATGCTCGGCGATTGCATGTACCAAATTTCCATCAACTGACTGCATTCCTCCAGCTGCCACTGTCTAGCCCATATTCTTCAAAGTAAGAAAGAAACATCTGAGAGAAGGTGGGATGCCAAGTCCGATACCATTCGGGAGCCAAAGGTTTAAACTCAAGAGAAATGTAGGTGGATCGTTCGGGACCTTCCCAAAAAGGATGGGATCATAAGGGAATGTGACACCACATTGGAAAGAATACATCTTGAATGATGACTCTAAAAGATAAAGATTGAATTAGTGGAAAACATTGACTAAGTTGACAAAGACAATATGAAGTAGTTGTGTGGAATGAGGTTGTAAATCATCACATAAGGTTTCACGCACATCAACATCTATCATGAAATAATTTTTTTTTTAGAAAATTGGGTATAGGAACCTAATTGACATAATTTTGTGTCACGGTAATCCAATGTCAAGTTATGCTTTTATACCTTAGCCAAATGGCTTAGTACGAGCATAGATTCTTCCTTAGGCAACTAAGTGTATGGTTCATCAACTTCTTCTTAATCACTCGTCGATATACCATAAATTACAACTCATGGTACTAACGAGGGGGGTTTCCCGCCCAAGGTGTGGTCTAGTTGTAAGGATTAGTATTGTGCTACCGTCAAAGACCAAGCCCGGCATTATGATGACCGGGACAAATAGGTATGAGGAATTTTGAAATATGAGAAATCATATAAAATGAGTTGTCTCTAATGCAATGTTGCCTAAGTTTCATGATTAAAATAGAAGAGCAAACATGGTTTTCAAACAACTTCTAAATTGAGAAGGGTGGTATGTGATCATAGATATATGTGAACATGATTGATCCTCCTCAATTAGTACTATGTGCAAGAAAACAATCACAATCACCAAACAATGCAATGAAATGTCAATGGGGTCGAGGCCAAAATAGGGGACATGCTTTATCATTGGCAATATATGAGATGTTCAAGTTTGTAGAAATGCATCAATTATAATCATAGTCAAACGATGACGGGTCCCATCACGGTCGCCATCTGTTTGCATCTCAAATTTTATTGCATTTGGAGTGCTTCAAAAAAATTGAGTTTTATTTTGAAATAAGAAAAAAAAGGGACTCGCCCGTCGGTACGAGGATCGACCGTTCTCGGCACCTTTACCGGGGGTAATCAATCCAAGGGCTATGTTTATCATTGATGCATTTCGTTTTAACTTAAACATCTTTTTGATTCTATATGCGGTGTAGAAAATATTGAAAGTTTGATGTTTCAAACTTTTG
Source organism: Nymphaea colorata (assembly GCF_008831285.2). NCBI lineage: Eukaryota > Viridiplantae > Streptophyta > Magnoliopsida > Nymphaeales > Nymphaeaceae > Nymphaea > Nymphaea colorata. The sequence continues at coordinate 26,209,870 of NC_045139.1, read as the reverse complement.
AAAAGATTCTTGAAGAGTTGCTTGAAAATGTGAAATGTTTTGAGGAAAAAGTGGAACTAGTAAATATCATTTGAAAAACTTGTGAAATTCATTTTGAAATCACTTTAGTGTTCTCTTAAGACTTTAAGTAGGTTTGAGATTTTGCTCTAATTTGATTACCACCTAGCTAGAGCTTTATCTCATCTTGCTTAAGTTTTTTTGGAGAGGTGCTTGTGATCATAAGTGAAACAAAGTGGGTGAGAATGCATGGATGTATTTATCCTATATGATTGAAAGAATGTCATTCCTACCACAACAACATACGTCTAAGATTTCGTTGTTATAACTATTATATATAAGAAGGAATTTTTTTTTTTTTTGAAAAGGGATAGGGATAGTAGACCATCAAGCATGATTCCAATATTAGGTCATTACTTGGTTTGTGGTCTTAATGAAGTTGGTAAATGAAAAGTTCGTGAGAGGAGAATGTTAAAAAGAATATAAGAGATAAAACACTCTTATGAAAAGAAAGAGAGAGAAATAGAGAAAGACATGCATACATGTGTACATACCATCACATATAAAAACTTAAGAGAAAAAGATGTATTGATTGGAAAAGAAAAAGAGATTTTAGAGGAAAAGAAAAATATCATATGTATATATGAGTATGAGAAATTTTATAAGAGAAGATATTTGTCTTGAAAAGAAGAATAAATATTTGAAAGAGAAGAAACGGAGCATATGTACATACGTGTTCATGCATATATGAAATTTTATAAAATGGAAAGTGAAAGCATAGAGAGAGAAAGATGGGGGTCATCATGTTGGCATAGATGTATATAACATGTGCATACATCTATACCTTCACAAGATTAGAAATCAAGGAACAACTTAAAATTATCAACTTCAAGTTTAATATGGGCTGGAGGAGACCTTAGACTCATGCAAGAGTCTAAGCTAAGTCCCTAAGGCCATGTTAGAATATTCCATTTAAAAATGTTTTGAAAAATAAGCATAGAATGTTATTATTTAGTTTGTTGTAAGGGATATATTTCTTCCACCGTTGGGTATAAAAGAAAACAAGCAACATAACGAGACACTCGTTAGGGTTTCTAATGGGATGATTAAGAATGAAACTAGCGCAAAATAACATGCAAATGCATATTAACATGTACATTTTCGTGAGGGTTTATCCCGGGTTGGACAAGTCCCAACCTCAAAAATTAATATGAAAATAAAGAGTCCCCAAACCACACTCTCATTCCTACCATACATTCACATATAAGTAGAAAACCAAGCAACTATGCATTTGGCCATGGTGAGGAGAGGAGGAAGAGAGAAAAGAAAATAACAAGAACAAGGCTATATTGAATAAAGGAAATAACAATAACAACAAGAATATATTCATGAAGGGAAAGAACAACAACAACAAGAATACTTGAAAGAGCATGATTTGATTATAAAATAAAATATCATTTCATATTCTCATGCTCCCGGTGCACTTGAGCATAGCCTCTTGTCTCTAAAAAGAGGTTGAGTGCTATCTCATTTGGCCATGGGGAGATGAAAATGAGGAAAAAAAAAAGAAATGAAAGGGATGATGATTACATACCTCTAATGAGAAATGACCTACGGAAGATAAACACCTTCACTTGAAATCCTCTTTGAGTGAAGCTCTAAGATGATGCCTTCAAGAGGGTTGTAGCTTGCTCCAAGTTGGAGAAGAAAATGGAGAGAGGAAGAGGAAGAGAGAGAGAGCTCAAGAGAAACTCTAAGTCTTCAAGTGAGAATACACTAGAGTTTCTCTCAAGGGTCAATCTTGCCCAAGAGGGGGGGAATGAAAGGTATTTATAGAAGATTTTGGAGCCAAAACCCTAAATTTGAATTTTTTGACTCAAAAAGACTAAAATCACCCTCTAAAAGGAGGTTTCTGGTCATAAGGAGGGGTAAATCGGTCTTGTTTACCCAAAAAGACTAAAATCATCCACTAAAAGGAGGTTTTTGGTCAAAAGAAGTGGTAAATCAGTCTTGTTTACTCAAAAATACTAAAATCACCCTCTAAAAGGAGGTTTTTGGTCATAAGGAGGGGCAAATCGGCCTTGTTTATCCAAAAAGACTAAAATCATCCACTAAAAGGAGGTTTTTGGTCAAAAGGAGGGGTAAATCAGTCTTGTTTACTCAAAAATACTAAAATCACCCTCTAAAAGGAGGTTTTCGGTCAAAAAGAGGGCAAATCGGTCTTATTTACCCAAAAAGACTAAAAAATCACCCTCTAAAAGGAGGTTTTTGGTCAAAAGGAGGGGGTAAATCAGTCTTGTTTATCCAAAAAGATTAAAATCACCCTCTAAAAGGAGGTTTTTTGTCCAAAAAAGGGGCAAATCGGTCTTGTTTACCTAGAAAGACTAAAATCACCCTCTAAAATGAGGTTTTTGGTCAAAAAGAGGGGAATGATTTGCCAAGAACTATCAAGCCTTTGAATGACAGCAACCATAGTTCACAATTCACAAGACAATACGAGAAACTATCTCTGATTTAAATAACTTTTAAGATATGTCAATGTTCGCATCTCCAAAAATTTTTTGGTATTTGGAGTGCTTCAGAAAAATGAGTTTTTGTTTTGAAAATGAGGAAGAAAGGGACTCGCATGTCGGTACGAGGATTGACCGTTCCCAGTGCCTTTACTAGGGGTAATCAATCCAAGACCTATGTTTAATATTTATGCATTTCATTTATGCTTAAACATCCTTTCTATATACGGTGTAGAAGAATATTGAAGGTTTCATGTTTCAAACGTTTGAAAAGGTTCTTGAAGAATTGTTTGAGAATGTGAAACATTTTGAGGAAAACGAGAGTTGAGAAATCTTTGTAAACATCATTTGGAAAGCTTGGAGAATCATTTTGGAAATCACTTTAGTGTTCTCTTAAGACTTTAAGTAGGTTTTAGGTTTTGCTCTAATTCGGTTACCACCTAATTAGAGCTCTATCTCATCTTGCTTAAGTTCTTTTGGAGATATGATTGTGCTCATTTATGATATTAAGTAGAGGTGAATGCATTGAAGCATTGATTCTATATGATTGAAAGAAAGCAAAACATTTCTACCACAACATACATCTAAAGGCATTCTTACCACAACATACATCTAAGATTTTTGTTTTATAGTTAAAATAAACATTTTTACAAAGAAAGAAAAGTTTTTTTTTTTTTTTGACATTGGATTGAGATTGTAGACCATCAAGCATGAATCTAATATTGGGTTATTACTTGAGTTGTGGTCTTAGAAAAATATCCAAAAGAACGCAAAAGATGCGATCTTTAATTGTAAGAAAAATTAGAGAAGGAGAATGAAAAAGAGATCTTAAAAATCACGAAATCAAAGATTTGAAAGAAAGAAAGATATGCATTCCTATACATATACACATATACGTATGTATATATATATATATATACGTATAGATACATATATGTAAGTTTATGAAAATGAGGTTTGAATTTGAGTAGAGAAGGAAAATGAAGCTTTCAAAAGAAAGAGAGAAAGAGAAAGTGATAGAAAAGATGTACATAGATGTGTATATACTATCACATATACACATATATGGAAGATAGTAAAAACTTCATTGATTTGAATAAAGAGAGAGATTTTAGAGGAAAAGAAAAGGATAAGTATATATATATATATATATATATATATATATATATATATATATATATATATATATATATATATATGTGTGTGTGTGTGTGTGTGTGTGTGTGTGTGTATGTGTGTGTATATAAGAAATTTGTTGATGGAGGCATTTAACTTGAAAAGAGAAAAAGATTCTAGAGAGTGAAAGTAAGAGATTCATATATATATGCATTCATATTGATACAAAAAATTGTAAAAGACATATGTAAACATAGAGAGAGAATAATAAAGAGAATCATCATGTGCACATATACGTATATAATATGTATGTCTTCATGAGTCTAAAGATAAGTTAATCATCCGACTTCAAGTTTGATATAGGCCGGAGGGGTGTTTGGACTCATACTAGAGCCTAAGCTAAGTCTCCAAAGCCATATTAGAAAGGAATCTTTTGAAAATATTTTAGAAAATATAAAACATAGTTATTTCATTAGTTGCAAATGAATATGTTTCTTCCACCATTGGGTATGGAAGAAACTCAAACCACACGATAGGGTGATCATTAGAGTTCTTAATCGGTCAATTAAAAGGAAACTAACACGAAATGATATGAAATTGCACTTTAACATTTACAAATTCGTGAAGGTTTTTCCCGGGTTGGACAAGTCTCAACCTCAAAAATTAATCAACACAATAATAAAGAGAGAATCCCAAACCACACTCTCATTCTCACCGTGCATTCTCATATAAATGGAAAATTAAGCAAGCATGCATTGATAGCATGTAGACAATATTCAAGGAAGGAAAACGAGAGAGAGAGAGAGAGAGAGAGAGAGAGAGAGAGAGAGAGCATGACGGAGGGAGAAAGAGAGAGAACATGATGGAGTGAATGAGAGAAAAAACATGATGTAAAGAGAGATAGAACATGAGGTAACTATGAAATGATATACTATTCCATCTTTTCATGCTCCCGGTGCACTCAAGTATAGCCTCTTGTCTTTAAAATAGAGATTGAGTGCTATCTTCTTTGGCCATGGAGAAATAAGATGATAAGAAAATAGAGACAATGTCATATTTAATAAAATAGAAAGAATGATTTAAGCTTAAAATGAAAATCATCTCATCTTTCCATGCTCCCAGTGCACTTGAGCATAGCCTCTTGTCTCTAAAATAGAGATTGAGTGTTTCTTCTAAAATAGAGATTGAGTGTAATCTCCTGGGCAGGCCATGGAAGGTGTATTCCACCACCATCGTAATGAACACAGTCATCGGAACCTTGGTTGATCCTGCTGGTTGGCTTCCATGGACGGGAGATTCTGCGCCAAGTACCATCTTCTATGCTGAATTTAACAACACCGGACCTGGAAGTTCGACGTTGAAGAGGGTGAAATGGAAGGGATATCATTCGGACTTCTCTCAAGCACAGGCCTCGAAATTCACAGTTGCCACCTTCATTGGTGGGAGCAGCTGGCTTCCTGATACTGGTGTCCCTTTCACAGGCGGCCTGTAATATTGTTGTCTGCTTTTTTATATATTGTATACACGCCTTGATGTTACGTGATTCTGCCGATTGCTCCGTTGGAATCGGTGTATTACATTGATTTGTATTTAATTTGTGTCTTCTTTGACAATAAGTAAAAATAAAGATAGCGTGGTGTTTATTATTGAAGAGAAGTTTTCTCCATATATGTATGATGTATCTACTTGTGGTTCCATCTTTACATACCCAATAAGATTTTGCTTTTCCTAATTTATTTGAAAGCTAAACCCAATAAAAATTCAAAATTAATGTGCCATCACCGCTAAACTAGTCAGGCCAGAAGATGTCATTTTCTCCTTTTTTTTTCACCTCAAACACTTCAACAAAAAAATTTGGATTAGGGATGTCGACATATTCAATTTACATTAGATGTCTGCTAAGATACCCGTTTTGAAAAAATGGGATATGGAAAAAAAATTAATATCCACTTAAGAAATCAGAACGGATTCGCATATAAGAAATGACATTTGGATTCAGATTCGTATAAATTAGAGTTTTCCATCATGGCCGCCGGCTGATCGTCTTCAGCATCCACCGGTCACTGGAGCAGCGCAGTGAAGAACGAAGGAGTGGACGTCGACGAAGAGAGAAAAAAACTTTGAAGGGGTAGTTATATGTCAGTAAAATTTTTGTTCTCGAAAGAATTACATGATCACCCACGTCCTTTTCACAAATTTCAAAAATGGGTTCACATTCCAGAAGCCCAGAAGTTTTTCCCTCCACGCCCATCAAACAATGGAATATGGTTCACCCAAAACAAACACGAAGCCTCTGGTTTCTAATTCCAGCCATTCCAGAATCAAACTCATTCCAAATTCACATTCTGGTGGAATAAATATTGTATAAGTGAAAAACAGGTGACATCAACCGACAAAGATGATGCTGTGGACCCTTGGAGTTGAAGTTTTCATTCAAGATGGCTTGGTAATGAGAAAATAAAATGGAGAGGAAGTTTATAAATTTTATTTGCTGTAAAGTATGTTGGAAGGTTTTCCTTTCCCTTTGTTTATCGATTACCTTTTTCATTTGGTTTATGTTTTAATGTAAAATTTGTCAACGTAAATATCGTTGTGCAGCAGTTAATGTGAATTAACTCGCCAGTCTCTAGATCTGATTTGAGTTTCGGTGGAATAGCTTCGAACGGCTCTTCACTTTCTCATCTCCTTCAATTCCTTTTGTGGCAATATTATGCTCCCATATAATCACTCCAACTTAAGTTCAAGAAAACATTAATGGATAAACTTGTTTTTTTTTTTTTGTTGGCAAATGATTGTGAATATAGTGTTACGGTGCAATAAACCAGCTGATTATAAATAAAAATAGTATATGTGGGAGAATTTGTTGGGAGCTATTTTTGAGGAGATTCTGTTGGTTTATTTGTTTGGATCTGATTTTCTTGGCATACAAGGAAAGCTTATATAAGGAGATCGATGAGAGCTGACCTAAAATCGTGTGTAACAGCAGTGTGTTTATCTCCTTCATCTTTGTGGCTCTTTCCTTTCTCCCTTTACGCATGTATACAACAACAAAAATTTTGTAATCTCCTCCCAATAAAAAAAAGCAATGAAAAGTATTCTCTTTCTCTCTGGATGTAGGCTTTCAAGCAGAACCATGTAAAATTGTCTTTATGAGTGTACTTCATGTGTTTTTTTATTGATTTTAACATGGTATCAGAGCATCAGGTTTCATCTACACAAATGTGATTGTGATTGTTGCTTGTTGGTGTTTTCTTCTATGTCTTTCTCCCTGTGGCCAAATCTGGTGGAAATCATGGTGAAGGAGGGACTGCTGAAAATCACAGTTCCTGAGTTCCAAGACCTCCATCAATGCTGGCAACAGCAATAATGTCATTCTGAGAATCACCATCAAGTGAAGTCCCAACCAAATCAAGGTGCCACCATGGGGCCGCAGAGGCACGGCCACCTTCAAAAAAAGAAAAATTAAAATGTATATGTTAATTTTACAAAATTTCATTTATCCTATATAAAAATTTTGAAAAAGTATATCTCAGCCCACGTTAAAATTTGGAAACTATAATTCAGCCTCCCTCATGAAAAAATTTTTGGCTCCGCCCTACTGATTACAGAAGTTGTACCCATTGCAAAAAAGTTGGAACATGTTCATGAGTAATGTTGGGAAAAAGTGGATGTCCCACCAACGAGAAGTCAACTACAAAATCAAACCATGCCACAAATTTTGTGGTAAGGGATGACTTGGAAAATTTTTCCAGCAATTTTTCAAGACCAATCTTGTGTCCACTCACCCTATTAATTAAGATGTCAAATGAAGGTAAACATCACACCTTCCTTTCTCATAGTGAAAGTTCTCCTTGGATAATTGACTCTGGCACGATAGTCCATATGATATGACTAGTGATTCTGCTTTATTGGTCGGTCTTTACAAATCCTAATACAAATTTCTTTTTACTATTGATGGATCCAAAATTGATGTAAAAGTGATTGGAAAAAATTAAGAAGGATGGAAAATTATCTAATATGCTCTATATACCTAAACTATTTCTCACCTATTGGAGTAGAATCACAACTGTTTTGCTGTGTTTTCTCCAAAGACTGATTTTTTAACACTTGAAAACGAAAAGGGAGATTGTTAGAGGTTAACAGGATGGGCTATATGTTATGGAATGGTATAACTTAAGCTTTCTTGCTCATATGAAGGGAGTGAAGGAATTTCTGGATACCATGTTTGCTAAGTCACCCAGACCCTTCTATTTTACTGCCTCACCCAAGTCGCATCGAGGCGGGTGTGCACCGGACATGGGTGCGGCTCTGACTCACACCCGAGCCTTGTTAAAATGTCATATTACTAAATTACTTATATAATATATGTTGTTCTGATATTTTTCTATGCAATACAACTATTCAAGTATGTTATATACATTAATAGCTAAATTGTAATAATAATGTACATGCTTATTCTGTTATATATATAATAAATTTAAAATAATAATAATAAAATACCCTCACCGTACCACTGCACCTAAATTTTTTGGGATGTGCCGCTCCGGCACCTGCACCCCGCACTCAAGTGACATAGCATGTTTGGCAATCATGATTTGGGCATGTGTTGGACCGGATCCTAAAGCAGCTCGTCCCGGAGTGACCGATGAAAATGATGCATGTGAACTTCCTAAATCTGCTAGGTTGTCGTTTCATAATAGTAGTAGAATTACTTGTACTAGATCTTCAGAATTTTTTGAAATTGTTCACTTCGATACCTAGGGACCAACACCAGAGAAGTCTTATTTGGGTTGTAACTACTATGTATCTTTCTTTGGAGACAAGACACATCTTGCTAGGATTTATTTTATTAAAAATAAAATGAAGTCCTTATGATTTTTGAAGAATTTTATTTAAAAAGTTCTTATTCAATTTGACCTGAAAATAAAAAGATTGTGGTCTGATAATGGAGGAAAGTACATTAATGAAACTCTCCCAAGCTTCATGCGGCAAAAGGTATACTTGCTTAGGAAACTTGTGTAGGAACCCCTCAACAAAATGGAGTTGGCAAGAGAAGAAATAGACAACTCCTTGACATCGCCATGTCTCTCATGCTTTATATGAATGTCCCTCAATGCTTTTGGTTTGATGCCATTGCTAAGCATGTTACATTGCTAATAGATTTATAAGTGCTAGCATTGGGAAACAAAATAATTTTATAGGCTCCTCCACAATGACATCCATGTCTCTTAGCAATGGTCTTATCCATATAACCTCGCATGTAACATGGCCATGACTCTATATCAGCATTTGTGCTAAGACGAACAACATTTTGTTTTTTTTTTTTCTCCTCCAAGAAACAATATTTCTTGCCATGAATGTACAATAGCCAGATGAGAAAGCATAGTCAGCATCAATATATCCAGCAACATCAATCATTTGACCTCTCCTTATCAATATTCCCTTTCCTGTAGATGCTTTCAAGTATTTCAAAATATGATGAACAGCTTCAATGTGAATAGGCATTCCTTTATGCATGAATTGACTTATAGCATTAACATAAGTAATATCAATCTCGTCACAGCTAAGTATATGAGTTTGCCAACTAATCTTTGAAAGTTCTGCCATTTTCAACTTCTTCATCTTCCTCTTATTTTACTTTATAGTGAATCTCCATTGGTGTGTTCACAACCTTTTCACTTAAGCATTTGATCTCCTTCAAAAGATCCAAAACATATTTTCTTTGGCACAAGAAAAGTTTTTTGTCGGAGTGGGTGACATCAATTGCCAAGAAGTACCATAATTTCCCCAAATCATTATCAAGAAGGAAACACAGAGTTTTTTTTTTTTGTTTGGAACACAGCCTCTTGGTCTTCTTTCGTTATAACGATATTATCTACATAGACATGAAGAATAGTAATTTTTGACAAATTCCTTTTTCACGAAAATAATATAGGTCATTTTTGCTTCTTTTAAATCTTTATTTCAGGAGTTCATCAATTAGGTGTGAAAATCATGTCCTAGGTGATTGCTTAAGGTAACACAAGGCCTTTTTTTAACCTGCACACATAATCTCTTTCATTTTGCACTCTTTGTAGCACTTACAAATAGAATTATTGTGTTCATCATGCAGAAGCACATTTTTAGCATCTAACTACATAATTTCTTAGTTTATATTTGTCACTACAAAAAAATAGAGCTCTCACTGAATTCACTTTGGCTGCAAGGGGAAATGTTTTGTCATAATCTATTCCTCCAGTCTATCTAAATCTTTTGTAATAGTCCTTTCCTTGAAGCTTTTAATAGTGTTGTTCATATTGTACTTTATATAGTGCACCCATTTGCAACCAATGACTTTTTTTCCTTTTAGTAGAGGCACTAGTTCCCAGGTTTGGTACTTTTCAATGGCAGACTTTCATGGCTCTTATCCAACTAGGGTTTTGGTTGCACTACAACAAATAATGTTATTGGCTAGGGCTGCTACCGTGGCCAATAACCAACTTGTCATTGCCAAAAACTTTTTTGGCAACGACTCACACCTTAGCCATTGCTATGGGATACCCTTGCCATAGGCCTTGTGCCAAAAAATAATCGGAAAGGCAAGAGTCGTTGCCAAAAGGTTTTTGGGTACGACTCACCATTTTATTGGATACAATGGATGTCATTGCCAAAAAAGCTTTTGGGCTTGCCTCATTTTCTTATTGGCTACAGTTTATGCCGTAGCCAATGATACGTCCACCCTCTTCAACACAGCATCTGTGCATCTTGTTGCACACATACACACACACACACACATAGACAAAAGTTAGGAGAAAATTTTCACAACTAAAAGTTCATTAAAAAAGCTTCAATAATGTATCTGATATACACAAAACTTACAAACCCAAAGATTTATACACAAATTTATCCAGTATCCGGCTTTGAAAAGTTGAATATCGGATTGATCAAAGGCTGGTCCCATTGATTCAGTGACTTCTCTACCTTACATCTTCAAGCAATTTATTTTATATTTCTTCTATTTTCCTTTGAATTTCTATTATCTCTTTAAAATCCAAGCACTTCTCAACTCTTTTCTGTATAGCTTCTTCCACTCTCCAAGCAATTTCCTCCTCCAATAGTTTTTACTATGATTCTTGTTTATGCCTAATAGAAACAAGGAGAAGTTTAAGCAAGTGTACTGCTTTTCCAGCATAAGCTAGATTGCACATCTCAAGAGCTTCTTTAAAGATGCAAATAATCTTTTAGTCAACAAGTTAAAAAGCAACAAGGAGACTTTGTAATGTGCCAAACAACAAAGAGAAGTGTAGAACAAAACCTTCGCAAGCATTTTTTGCCTTTCAATGGCCGAAACAGATGGATGCCTTGGATCCAAACACATGAAAGCTAGAATTAAGGAGGGAGAAAGGCCTCAGGAGAGCGTTTGGTTTGCGTAACGCACTGTTCCAAAGACATAATGTCCTTAGAAAAGTGTGACACCACCAAACACTAGACAGAAAATTACTTTGGACACATCATCCTTTGTCCTTTAGGAACACAAAAATGTGTTCTTATTTGGAATGCCCTCCCCACTAGAACGCAAGTTCCTTTTTTTTGAAACCCCTCTTATTCAAAACTTTCACAATCTCTTGCTTGCTGGAGGTCATTTCATTTCAGTCTGTGATCTCTCTTGCAATCTCACTCTCTTTGTTGTTCACCCATCTCTCTCTCTGAGAGTCTCATCCTCACAGTGCAAAGACGTTGTTCAAGAGCCTTTTATTCACACAGAGTATTGGTGATGGAAGAGCCGAGTTTGTTGGAGATGCGCTTGATTGAAAAACAGTGGTGAAGATAAGTGGGAAAAGTTAAAGGGTGGATTGAGAAAGGGATTGACCGAGAGAGCTGCTGTTTTCTCTACTTAGTTTCTTCCCTGAGTTTCTTGTTCTTCTTCCATTACTCTATGCTATCCTTCTTGTTCATGTAAACATCTCTCTCGTTTTTCTCTGTTTCCCTCTCTCGGTTTTCCTTCCTTTCCAGATGAGGTCTATGTATCTAGAAAAAGTGTATCTCTCAATTAGGTATGGGCTTAATTCCTTGCATCCACAATGCCTTTTAAATCCTAGGCAACTCACCAGGATAGGTTGAAGCACATGGGCCTATATTGAGAGGAGAAATGTTGGCGTCATGAGTGATCAACAACTATAGCTTCCAATTGCAGTATAGTTGAATGTTTGATGGCTTTGTTGGGACCTTCATTTGTGTGTCTTATAAAGAAAGACTGTGAGGATAATGCAACAAGAGGTCCATGAGCCAGATCAGCAGGAAGTTGGAGACCCAAAAATGTAACAGTCCATGAGGAAAAGCAGCAGCATTTGGAGGATCAAGGGAAGGAGTTTCGGTGGCCGACAGTTGGGATCCAAGGAATTACTTGAAGGTAGAAAACGAGCTTTGGTTTCTAAATTATGTGGGTGCATTTCTGGAATTAACTCCTTATTTGATGTCATATAAAAAGGAGAAATGGAAGGTTGATGTGGATAGAAAGGCATCAACGGTGGGGTTTGAATGGATAGAGATTAGGTTGGCTCTTCAGTTTGTGCAGAAGTAAAGGAGTAGAGTATAGATAGACTGCTGGAATCAAGGACAAGGGCAGTGGTGTTCCGAGAGAAGGTAGTCAAGTGCGGTCTAAGCCACCTGAATCTAAATTAAACAGATGCAAGGTTCTGATGTTCGAGTGTGATGATATGGTAGTTCAGATAATGCAAGAGCAGGTGAAAACAAGAGGACAAGGCAAGGATGAGGTGATGAATATTGATGCTAGGAATAAATACATATATATATATGGATGAGATCAACACCTAAGCCAAAGTTGATCATGCTTTTCTTGCCTCAAAGATCTGACCAAAATATGCAGCAGGAACTTTATTGTGTTTCTGTTAAGTAAGGGTGAATTTTGTCAATCGTGATTCAGCTCGATGTGACTACGAAGCTTTCATTGAAGATTGTAGTGATAGATCATGTACATTTTCCCATTTAATGAACACATTGAAATGGTCATAATTTGCCACAAGTTGGAATATGTGTCCCACTGTTTTACATGAGCAAACTGGCAAAACGCTTTGAAGTTCTACATCTATGCAAAAGACTTCACGTTAGATAGCTTTCACATTTTACAAAAAAAAAAGAGGATTTGATCAATTAGAAGTGAATGATTTGCCAAGAACTATCAAGCCTTTGAATGACAGCAACCATAGTTCACAATTCACTAGACAATACGAGAAACAATCTCTGATTTAAATAAATTTTAAGATATGTCAATGTTCGCATCTCCAAAAATTTTTTGGTATTTGGAGTGCTTCAGAAAAATGAGTTTTTGTTTTGAAAATGAGGAAGAAAGGGACTTGCCTGTCGATACGAAGATTGACCGTTCCCAATGCCTTTACTAGGGGTAATCAATCCAAGAGCTATGTTGATTATTGATGCATTTCATTTATGCTTAAACATCCTTCCTATGTGCGGTGTAGAAGAATATTGAAGGTTTGATGTTTCAAACGTTTGAAAAGGTTCTTGAAGAATTGTTTGAGAATGTGAAACATTTTGAGGAAAACGAGAGTTGAGAAATCTTTGTAAACATCATTTGGAAAGCTTGGAGAATCATTTTGGGAATCACTTTAGTGTTCTCTGAAGACTTTAAGTAGGTTTAAGGTTTTGCTCTAATTCGGTTACCACCTAATTAGAGCTCTATCTCATCTTGCTTAAGTTCTTTTAGAGATATGATTGTGCTCATTTGTGATATTAAGTAGAAGTGAATGCATGGATGCATTGATTCTACATGATTGGAAGAAAGTAAAACATTCCTATCACAACATGCATCTAAAGGCATTCCTACCACAACATACATATAAGATTTTTGTTTTATAGTTAAAATAAACATTTTTACAAAGAAAGAAAAGTTTTTTTTTTTGGACATTGGATTGAGATTGTAGACCATCAAGCATGAATCCAATATTGGGTTATTACTTGAGTTGTGGTCTTAGTGAAGTCAGTAAATGAAAATGATCTTAGAAAAGAAAAATGTCCAAAAGAATGCAAAAGATGCGATCTTTGATTGTAAGAAAAATTAGAGAAGGAGAATGAAAAAAAGATCTTGAAAATCACAAAATCAAAGATTTGAAAGAAAGAAAGATATGCAATCATATACATATACACATATACATATGTATATATATATACATATAGATACATATATGTAAGTTTATGAAAATGAGGTTTGAATTTGAGTAGAGAAGGAAAATGAAGCTTTCAAAAGAAAGAGCGAAAGAGAAAGTGATAGAAAAGATGTACATACATGTGTATATACTATCACATATACACATATATGGAAGATTGTAAAAACTCATTGATTTGAATAAAGAGAGAGATTTTAGAGGAAAAGAAATGGAGAAGTATATATATATATATATATATATATATATATATATATATATATATATATATATATATATATATATATATATATATATATATATATATATATATATATATATATATATATATATATATATATATATATATATAAGAAATTTGTTGATGAAGGCATTTAACTTGAAAAGAGAAAAAAATTCTAGAGAGTGAAAGTAAGAGATTCATATATATATGCATTCATATTGATACAAAAAATTGTGAAAGAAATATGTAAACATAGAGAGAGAATAATAAAGAGAATCATCATGTGCACATATATGTATATAACATGTATGTCTTCATGAGTCGAAAGATAAGTTAATCATCCGACTTCAAGTTTGATATAGGCCGGAGGGGTGTTTGGACTCATACTAGAGCTTAAGCTATGTCTCCAAAGCCATATTAGAAAGGAATCTTTTGAAAATATTTTGGAAAACATAAAACATAGTTATTTCATTAGTTGCAAAGGAATATGTTTCTTCCACCGTTGGGTATGGAAGAAACTCAAACCACACGATAGGCTGATCATTAGAGTTCTTAATCGGTCAATTAAAAGGAAACTAGCACGAAATGATATGAAAATGCACTTTAACATTTACAAATTCGTGAAGGTTCTTTTCGGGTTGGACAAGTCTCAACCTCAAAAATTAATCAACACAATAATAAAGAGAGAATCCGAAACCACACTCTCATTCTCACCGTGCATTCACATATAAATGGAAAATTAAGCAAGCATGCATTGATAGCATGTAGACAATATTCAAGGAAGGAAAATGAGAGAGAGAGAGAGAAAGAGAGAGAGAGAGCATGACGGAGGGAGAAAGAGAGAGAACATGATGGAGTGAAGGAGACAAAAAACATGATGTAAAGAGAGATAGAACATGAGGTAACTATGAAATGATATACCATTCCATCTTTTCATACTCCCGGTGCACTCAAGCATAACCCCTTGTCTCTAAAATAAAGATTGAATGCTATCTCCTTTGGCCATGAAGAGATAAGATGAGAAGAAAATAAAGACAATGTCATATTTAATAAAATAGAAAGAATGATTTAAGCTTAAAATGAAAGATCATCTCTTCTTTCCATGCTCCCGATGCACTTGAGCATAGCCTCTTGTCTCTAAAATAGAGATTGAGTGTTATCTCCTTTGGCCATAGGGAGATGAAGATGATAAGAACATGAAAAATGAAAGGCAATGCCATATTTAATAAAATAGAAAGCATGACTTAAGCTTGAAATGAAATATCATCTCATCTTTTCATGCTCCCAGTGCACTTGAGCATAGCCTCTTGTCTTTAAAATAGAGGTTGAGTACTATCTCTTTTGGCCATGAGGAGATGAAGATGAGAACAAAATAAAGAGAACAACAACCAAACTATATTCAAGAAAAAGAAATGGCAATAATAACAAGAACGAGAAAGAACAATAACAGCAATACTATAATCAAGAAAAGAAAGAACATGATTTAAACATGAAATGAAAGATCATCTCATCTTCTTATGCCCCCGGTACACTCGAGCATAGCCTCTTGACTCTAAAATAGAGAGTGAGAGCTATCTCCTTTAGCCATGAGGAGATGAAGAAGAGAGGAAGATGAAGAAAGAAAGAGGTGAGATATCGATTACATACCTCTAGTGAGAATAGCTTTTGGAAATATTAACACCTTAGCTTTGAAGATCTCCTTGAGTGAAGCTCCAAGATGATGCCACTAAAAGGGTTGTGACTTCATAAAGCTTGCTCCCAAGTTGGAGAGAAATGGAAAGAGGAAAAGGGAGAAAGAGATAGCTCAAGAGAAACTCTAAGTCTTCTTCAAGTGAGAATACACTAGAGTTTCTTTCAAGGGCCAACTCTTATCCAAGAGGGAGGAAGTAGGGAGTATTTATAGAGGACTTTGGAGCCAAAACCCAAAATTTGAACTTTTTTTAATTTCATCTCATTTTCATCTGAATTTCACATAATTTTGAAAAAGAAATGGTTTGAAATTAGTTTTGATTGGCCATTCGGTTTATATATATATATATATATATATATATATATATACACATACATATATATGTATAATATAGATAAATGAGTTGGGTCTTTGCCTACCCAAAAAAACTAAAATTGCCCCCTTAAAAGAAGGTTTTTTGTCAAAAGGAGGGGCAAATGGGTCTTGTCCATCCAAAAAGACTAAAATCGCCCTCAAAATGAGGTTTTTTGTCAAAAGGATGGGCAAATAGGTCTTGCCCACCAAAAAGACCAAAATAGCCTTCTAAAATAAGGTTTTTTGTCAAAAAGGAGGTCAAATGAGTCTTGCCCACCAAAAAAAACAAAATCACCCTTTAAAATGAGGTTTTTTTGTCAAAAAGAAAGGGCGAATGAGTCTTGCCCACCAAAAAGACCAAAATCGCCCACTAAAATGATGTTTTTTTATCAAAAGGAGGGGCAAGTGGGTCTGAAATGTTTGATTTGGATTTGAACTTGGGTTTTGAATATACGAATTAGATTTTGGGCTTGAAAAAAATTTGGGGTGATTACAGTCAAAACATAGTATATCATGTTTTTTGGTTTGTAGTTCTCCGTAGCTATTTAGCATTGGTATGTGGGATCTGAAAATACTTTGTTATGAAACCATGGAAGCAACATATGTATGGATTTGTCCATATTCTTTATAGAACACTTTATTTCTGCTTGGTGGCTCAATAATGGGTTATTGAAATCAAACCTAATCCAACTGTAGCAGATTTGTTGTTCATAAATAACATCTAGTTTGGTTAAATTTATTTTGATTAACTTGTTGCATGCCCTGTCTATTTAGCTAGCCCTTTCAGTTACTTTGGAAATCACTCTTGGTTATTTCAGCCTCCTACTTGTTAGGCCAAACATGAAATGCTAAGAGTAATTACTATGGGATGATGAGGCAGGAATTTACTTTTGATAGCATACTTTATTCCTAAGGCTGAATGATGACCAGCTTTTTAAGAATAGAATCCCTATTGAATTCCATAGCTTCTTTTGTAACTTGTAACTGTACTTCACACCCACAAATTTCAAAATGACTTGAAATGTGGAGGGTTTCATTTACTAGTGCCACCCTCCATTGAGTTGTATGAATTTCATTTATCAGTTCAAAATAAGGATATAAACAAGCAATCTTTTTTATTGTCAATGTAGTTACTAAAGAAAACAAGAGAAGAGAGAAGGATGAAGACAAGAATTAACGTGTTTCGGCTTTGGTTAAGCCTACATCCACGATCGGAAGGCACTCAAACTTGTTTTATTGATAAGAAGATAATGATACAATGCTGAAGTAGAGTCCCTTTTATAGGGAAAACAATTACGTATTATCATAGGCAAGATCATTCTTGCCTAGATTAGATGACATCTCTATTTGATCCCAAGATTGTCGCCTTTCCTTATCTTCTGATTTTTCTTCCTTTTTCATAGGATCACAATCTTCCGTTACGAGCTTGACGTGTTTATCCAATTTCTGATTGTCAATTTTCTCTCTAGCTGATTTGTCATCTTTATCCTCCTTGCTAATTCCGTTAACATTCCCCCTCAAACGGAGCCACTGCTGGAGGCCGAGTTTGTTTTTGAGAAGATTGATGAACGCTTTGGTAAGCTTTTGGTAAAAAGATCGATGACTTGATTTTTGGTTGACATGTACTTAGTCTCCAGTTGTTTTTGAGCTACCCTTTCTCTTGAATAATGAAAATCAATTTGAATGTGCTTGCTTCGGTTATGAAACACTGGATTTGCCATCATATAAAGAGAGCTCTTATTATCACAGTATAAGATTGAAACTTTGATCATCTTAATTCCAATGTCCTTCATTAAGAATTGCATCCATGTAAGTTCTACTGCTATCGATGCCATGGCTCTATATTCAGCCTTGGTACTAGATCTAGCTACACTATGTTGCTTCTTTGCACTCCAAGATATAGAATTAGCTCCAAGAAAAACATAAAATCCTATGGTGGATCTCCTAGTTTGAGAACATCTTGCCCAGTCTGAAACTGAAAATGCATATAAATCAAGAGTATTTTGCATCAATATGTTAAGTCTCATATGTATTGATCCTTTGATGTACCTTAGAATTCTTTTGACCATTTGATAGTGAATCTAAAATGGCTCATGCATAAATTGACTAACATAATTGATAGCAAAAGAGATGTATGGTCGCGTTAGAGTCAAATATTGCAAGGAACCAACTATCTGCTTGTAGAGAGTAGGATTGTCTGAGGTATTTGTTGACTCATTGGTGTGGTACTTGGTTTGAAATCCTCCATCTTTTCTCTTTCAAGAATGTCTTTATCGTACTTGGTTTGACATAAGAGAATCCCTTGTTCTGTCGAAGTCACTTCCACCCCTAAAAAATAACTCAACCTGCCAAGATCTTTAACAGGAAACTCTATGCGAAAGTCATTAACAAAACTTTGCAAAAATATGGAATAATTTTCAGTTAAGATCATGTCATCAACATACACAAGGAGCACAAGAGTTTTAGATTTTTAATGCAACGCAAACATAGACGGATCAGCCATAAAAGTAGAGAAACCATAATCAAGAAGAAAACTGCTTAATTTAGCATACCACGTGCACAATGCCTGTTTTAGACCATAAATATCTCACTGCAAATTAGAAATATGGTCTGGTTTTGTTTTATCTTCATACCCAAAAGGCTGTTGAATGTATACATCTTCATGAATAGCACCATGTAAGAAAGCATTCTTAATATCAAGCTGCCTAGTTTCCCACCGTCTAACTGTAGCAATGGAAAGGACAATTCTAATAGCAGTAGGATGAACTATAGAAGAAAATGTTTTAGGAAAATCAATTCCTTCTTTTTGAGTGAACCCTCGAGCAACAAATCTAATTTTAAGTTTTTCCAACATCCCATCTGATTTGAGTTTGGTTTTAAATACTCATTTCGAACCAACTAGATTCATCTTGGGATCATAGGGTACAAGTCTCGAGGTTTTATTTTTCTCTAAGGCTTTAATTTCTTCGTCCATAGCAAAGAAAACAAGAAAAGAGAGAAGGATGAAGACAAGAATTAACGTGGTTTGGCTTCGGTTAAGCTTACATCCAGGATCGAAAGGCACTCAGACTTGTTTTATTGATAAGAAGATAATGATACAATGCTGGAATCGAGTCTCTTTTATAGGAAAAGCAATTACGTATTATCATAGGCAATATCGTTCTTGCCTAGATGAGATGAAATCTCTATTTGATCCCAAGATTGTCGCATTTCCTTATCTTCTGATTTTCTTCCTTTTTCATAGGATCACAATCTTCTGTTACCAGCCTGACGTGTTTATCCAATTTCTGATTGTCAATTTTCTCTTCAGCTGATTTGTCATCCTTATCCTCCTTACTACTTCTGTTAATAGTTACTAAGACAACCCTGAAGTGTGCGGAAGAATAACTAAAGGTTTTCATCCAAAAGCTTGTTTGAGGGCAATCAAGCCACTGTACAAGTGCATTTTTATCAACCCTGACAAGATGAGCTTGCTTGGCCACCTGAATGCTATTGTCTCAGTGAAGCATAGCATGTCAATGGTGACACCTGAAACATCTCTAGCATGCATGGTCTTCAAACGACCTTTCTTTTCATATATTAACAATGACTACTGGTTTCAAGAGACAATTTTGCTTGATTGATTATTTTTTTTAGAAAAAACATGATTGTTGTGTGGAGTTGGTTTCTTTTTTTGTCAAAGATTTCACTTGCAACATCACAATGTTCTAGTTCCTTATGTGTTTAATTTTTCTGTCCATTCTTTAAATCTTTTTGTTGTATTCCCTGAACTGAAGCTAAAGGAAGCCGTGTTGCTCTCCCTCTTATGGAGCTTTAACCACTATAGCCATCCTCAACGGCCACCCAAGCGCCCCTCCAAGCACAAATCACCAAGAATGTTCTACTGTTGTCGTACCCAACTCTCTTTCTTGCTGGAAAAATGGAGAAATTGTATTTCTCAAGCTGCTAATCCTGAAAACATCACCAAAAAAGTATAGAAGTGAGAAAATGAAAGAAAGAGGGATCAAGAAGGTGTGTGGTGGAGGATGAGTGAGGGTGTAAGTTTGGAAGAGGGTCTGGGCCAGAGAGAGAGAGAGAGAGAGAGAGATAGAGAGAGAGAGTATGGAGGTGTAAACGAGAGTGAGCAAGAGGGAGAGAGAGCATGAGCAAGAGAGAGAATGAGAACGAAGGAGAATATGGGAGATGGAGAGATTTCAAACGGGGGGAAGAAATTGAGAGCAAGGAAGAGAGCCGACAAGCAAAATGAAAGTTTGGGAGAGAGTTTAGACGAGAGGGAGGGAGAACATGGGAGAAAGCAAGAGAAAGAATGAAAGAGATTGAGGGGGAGGAGAGAGATAACCTCTGCTTTTTTTTTTTTTGCCACCTCCTTCTCCCTCTATCATCTGCCTCTTGTTTGTTCCCTGCATCCTCTGCCGTCTCTCCTTCTTTCATAGTTCTTCTTCCTCCTCTCTTTTTCTTTTCCTATGTTCTTCCGCCCCAGCCTCCCCATTCTTCTTCCTCATTTTATGTCCTCTCTGCATCTTCCTCTTCTTCTACCTTCTTCGGCTCCACCAAAGATGCTGAGAAGCCTTTGAGCAATTGGACTCCTTTCTCAGCTCAAATGGGCATTATGGGGAGGGCTTTGGGTTGGGTCTAGACTTTGATCAGATCAGCCCACAGCTTGCTAAAATAAAAACATTAGGCATTACACCATGTATGTTTGAGTTGCTAGCCTTAAAGTTTAGATAGGATATTTTTATTGAGTTTGGATTCATTGAACTTTTTAGTCGTTAAGCATTATGGGATTCTACTTAAGCAATAAAAGTTACATTAATTTGTTATTTCTCTTCTCAATAATATAATTTTTGAGTTCAACCTGATATCCACTGCTTGTGGTGCCAATAAAATATTATTTGTATATAGTTTCACTTTGTATTGCAATGATGAAAAAATAATCAATTTTAAGAAGCTAAGTTTATTTATTTAAAAGCACATATCCAAAATTGCATCACATCCCTCACCAAGCTAACCCTTTCGACCGAGCTCTCCTTGACAAATGGAAGGCTTTGAGTCCTTGGCAGCCCATGGTGGTGCTCTTCTTCTCCTTTGAGCTTGCCAATCTCATGGCCTCTTGCTCTCCACAAAGTCTGATCCTCTTCTTCAATTTAGAAACTCCCACAGCTTAACCCAAGCAAAGTCGTTCTAGCCTTGGTGCTACTGCCGTGGGGTCCTCCATTTTATTCAATAGGTGTGCATGTATACTTGACAGCATGCCTCCTGGCCACACAAGTACTCCTACTAAAGGCTGAACAATCACCTTCGCCAGGGCTTACTTGTGTAATACCGTTCCTGTATTGCATATTGTCGACCACTCAAAAGGTATCACTAAAGCAACCGTTTGGCCAGCACATCCTACCAAGTAGGAAGATCGATCCTTCGCCTTCATTTGCCAACCATGTGACCACCTTCCATTGTCTACTTCGCTAACTACCCGTGCTCTATTTTCCTGCACAGCCACTATTGATCCAATCCAAAGAACTAACATCTTGTTTGGTAGGGGGAAAGCGAGATGAAAAGAAAGAAAAATTAATAGATGATGTCATTTGGATGGAAGGAAAGTGATAAGGCAAATGGAAGGATGACAGTAAGGTTGTTTGGATAGGGAG
The DNA here is from genome assembly GCF_008831285.2 of Nymphaea colorata. NCBI lineage: Eukaryota > Viridiplantae > Streptophyta > Magnoliopsida > Nymphaeales > Nymphaeaceae > Nymphaea > Nymphaea colorata. The sequence continues at coordinate 26,188,157 of NC_045139.1, read as the reverse complement.
GAAAGGATGGAGAAGGGACGGGAAAGTTGTGTTTATTTGGAATGCATCCAAACTTGAAGAGATTCAAAAGGAAATAGATGGTGTTATTCAAAATTACTCATCTTCCCTCATCACATTTGTGTCTGCATGAAAGAATCATTTGAGAAATAGCAGCAGCAACTCATCCTCACGCATACCATAGAGCTTCTAAGCAAAACAGTACTTGCCATCAGCAACACCAAGCTTCTAAACAGAATCCTCCTCCTCCAATACAATAGTATGTATGGTGTTCCTCTCTCTCTCTCTCTCTCTCTCTCTCTCTCTCTCTCTCTCTCTCTCTCTCTCGTGTGGTCGGACATAGGAAATTTGGTGAATGGCAGTCAATTTGAGGACACCACAATAAGGGTAGGCCATGTTGTCTACAATAAGGCCTCTAATGGTTGGAGGCTCTGTTGCAGATGACCCCACTTCTAGCACTTGAAACCCCATAGGAAACCCAATGGGTGGTCTCAATCGGAAACTAGTGCCCTTCCAGCTCATGGAAGTCTCCCATGGGCAGCCCTATTGTGTAGGAAAGGTGGTGGGTCATCCACCCCTTCACTGATGCCAATTTGAGAAGCATGAGAGGCCCCTATCTGAGCCATCTCTGTTTCTTTTATGCCATCGATGATGGGAAGATGCTTGGTCAGAGGCTCTATTGCAGATGATCCCACTTATGATGCATAACGAGGGCCCCATGGGAGACTTAGTGACCTTTCAGTGTGCGGGTAGTCCCCATTGGAGAACCAGTGCCCTTCTAGTGCATGGGATGTTCCCATCAACATCCCTTGTGCAAGGGAGGCAATGGGTCTCCCACGTCTGTTCTAATGCCAATTTGAAGAAGCACGGGAAGCCCAGATCTGAACCATCTTTGACTCTCTTCTGCCATGGATGACTAGAAGGCATTGATGGCTAAATCCTGCTGGTCGAAATAGGGTTTGGTCTATTCATTCCATCCTCTTCTTATTCTTTCTGTTCTTCTCTTCCCTCTTGATTGTCTTGCATTGTGGTGCATTGTGGTCATGTAATAGGAACATTGGTGTCTTTGGCTGCTTCTCAATAAGTTGTTGATGTCAATGACACTGATGCTTAAGATTAGAATAGATACATAAAATACCCACAAACACAATTAGTACTTCATAACTAAAAATTATCATATCGTTATGTATAGCACCAGTTGAGGTGGACTACTATTTTAGAAAAGAAAAATTTATAGAAAACCAGCAATTATAAAAGAAAAACACATGCCCAAATCTTTCACGAAGATGGCTAAATTAACCTTGTTTCTATGTGTGAAATACTCACAAACAGCAAAGTAGTGTTGGACATTGATTATCCAACACAATTTTCAAGCTTCAAGTTGGTTCATAAATAAACCAAGCTCAAGCTGATCACAAGCACTACGACTTGAACAATGTTGTCTGTCCAACTAACTTAGACATGTGAGGGTTGGAGGGTTAGAACAAAGAAGATGGTTGTATATGGATCCATGTGATTTCACTTGACATCCTTTTCAACAACAATTTTGATTAGTGTTTTTATTAATTATTGGATATGATGTTAACATTTACTTGACGGCCTTTATATTTAAGATGGATTCTCTTGATTACATATGGGGAGCAGAGTGAAGGAACCAGCCCAATTTCGGTAACTAAGGCAATAGAACTTGAAAAGGATGAGTAGGTTATGTTCATTTTTTGAATTTGTTAGGTAGCATTTGGAGGACACCCTGAAAAAATGGGTTTTGTGAAAACTTAGTATTGTGGAAACCAATTTTTTATTGAGTTTTGAAAACCTGGTTTTCATGTTGGGGTACTACCACAAAACCAGGTTTTGACATTTTAAAACTTGGTTTTCGTTTGGATGACAAAAAATGCAATTAGAAGGTGCCTTCAAAAACTAATTTCAACTGAATGGTAGTTAATTATAATTTCTAAATAAGAAAATGGCTTCATGATATGCATTATGTATTTGTGTTTATATTTCTATAAGAGAAAAATCATATACCAAGAAACAACCAACATGAAAGCCACTTATCCCATCATATAAGAGAGAATTAAAACTTACAACATCAATTGTCATAAAGAGCTGCAGATTATTGAGTGAAAAGAGCCCAAAAAACTTGAAATGAAAAATGCATTCAAGATGATCTCGTAGTCATAGGTCATTCATCAGTAAATATCTAAACCAAAATACAACAGAAAACACAAACAAGAGAGAAGAAATAGAAAGAAAATAGAGATGTCAAACTGATTCTACTTATCACCGATTGTGGATGATCAGTAAATCTCTCAACAAAAATACAATAGAAAACACAGGGAAGAAACAAAAAGAAAATAAAAAAGATGTCTAAATGATTATACTTGCCACCAATTGTGGACAATGCCCAAATTCACAAACTCAAACACCAGCAAAGTGAAAAATGCACAAAATATAGGATGAAGATGTGTAATTACAAAAGAAATTAGGGAAATCATAATGCCCCAAAAAGCTTCTGGATGGCTAATAAAGAATGATGCCCATCTGTTCTAATAAGCAACTGCTGCCCTGCAAAGAGACATTTAGTCGGATTTCTAACAAAAGAAATGATATGATGGATGATATGAAATCAATTTCTTCTATGTTATAAAAGAAGCACCTCATGTGTTTGCAGTTGCTTGTAGACCTCATTTGATACATTCCTTTAGGGGTTGATGCAGTCACCTAAACTTCTTGCCAAAATTTTCCTCACAAGTCGATTTTAGGATCATGGATGATTAAAACATAGTCAAACCTAGCTGAACTGCCATCGTCAACAATGTGGTCACCATCTTCAGGCACAACATCTTCTACCCACTTCATCTAACAAACAACGAAAAGCTACAACAACAAAAACATCATTTTTGAGTGAAAACCCAAGGGGCTGTGGGTTTTCATTCACAAGGCAAAACAAAGTTTTCAAAAAAAGCTGTTTTAATGAAACATTGTTTTGGGCTCACCCAAACGTGCTAAGAACAAAATTTTGGAAGCAAAATGTTGTTTTGATTCTAAAATGATGTTTTCAACGTGCATCCAAATGGCCCCTTAGAATTATGTTCAGTTCTATTTGTTATCCTCCATGCCTATTGTTGGCAATGTGGTTTGCTATCTTGAGTATCCACCTGGATGGCTTGCAAATTATTTGATATCTTATATAATTTATTTGCTGCTATCACTAAAGAATCATGGATACAACTTGGTATTTCTCTGAAGTATTTTTTAAGTACATCCACAAGCTACCAGTTTTCATATTCAAGAAAAAGAAAATATGAAAGACCAAAAAACTTATTATTACACAGCCAATTATATTCTCCTTATATTGGAAAATGTGCAGATATTGCTCCTTAATAACAAAATTCAAATTCTTACTCTTTCTACATGGCTGATAGATACTTGTCACTTTTGTAGGTGCAAACAAGAAATTCAAGAATTTGTAAGCCTTCTTAGTTGGTCTGTTTTTTCATCTTTATGTATTTATTCTATAAGTAGCTGATATATGTATGTACTCTATAAGTAGCTAATATATATAGTTTCTTGTACTTGCTTCAATTACCAACTATTATGCAACTGTTCTGAAGACTGTACTGCAATCAATGGTAGTGCTCATTGCATAATTTTATTTTAAATGCTTTATAAAACATAAGACATCTCAACAAGAGAGCTTTAATGACACGGATAGCATTTCAAGAAGCAATGAAAGCTCAAGAACAAGTTGTAGCTCTAATTTCAGATTACATTGCTTATTATTTCATTCACTGAAGATATGATAGATAAACCATGTGCACCAATCAATTTGGTTTTCATTTGAAGTGAGACAAAAATACTAGAGATCAAATCACATATAACCTAAAAGATGATATATAATACCACAACATAACACACATAAGGAATCATGTATTCTTCAAAGTGATGATGAACTATGCAGTATCATACACTGCAAAGTAAAAGAGCAAGTTGCCTTTTTTCTATTCACTTCTCAAAGTGTATCGATCTAGTTCAATTGGACCACATTTTTCAAATCAAAATACCTATGGAGCCACAGTGTTTGGACAGTAAGGCGGTGTTCTAAACATTCTTGGGCATGGAGAGGTCTCATGTGAGGATGGGAAGAAATGAGACAGGGTGACATGGAAACCTGAGACCGGAAAATTTGTCAAATTCTGGTCTGAAAATTGGGGCTGGGGTATACTTCAGTTCTTGGTCCAATATCCCATTATGAATTGGTATAAATCTACAAGTATAAGGTTTTTGAAATGCTGGCTTCAAGTTGACGAGGAAGGCAATTGGCTAAAAGGGCCTCTTGGATTGAGCATGTAATTAGACATACCTTTTTAGGGATTGAGGATGATACTCTTCAGTGGGATATTATGGAAGCCCATGAGATGAAGAGGAAGGAGATATATAATGCTATTAGAGTGGTAGCTCTGAAGCAGCCTTGGCACAAAGGGCAAAGTGGGTTCTCTTTCTTGCATTGGATGGTAGGCTATATTAACCTTGGATAAGCTTCAACACTTTGGAATAAGTATGGCGAATAGATGTGTGTTGTGTGGACAAAAAAAAACAGAAATTGCTGATCATCTGTTGCTGGAATGTGAACAAGTAAATCCAGTGCAGAAATCAGTGGCAGATAGGTTTAATATAACGTTAAACCTAAAGAATTCTATGAGAGGAACGATGGAATGGTGGTGGAGTCACAGTTTTCTAGCACTCTGGATGAAGAAATGTTGGAGAATGTCATTCCCAACTATGCTATTGAACATTTGGAAATTAAGAAATGCTATAGTTCATTATCAGGGTCAGACCTGTGGAAGAAATATGTGTATAAGGATTTGGAAGGACACTAAGACTTTTATGTATCATGTGAGTTGGTGCTCACGTTATAAAGAGGATGTAATAGCATAGATGCATTCATGTATACGACCAGACCCGTGGCTATTATGTTGTCATGAGACTGTCATCATCCAGTCAGTTTGCTTCTATAGCCAAGGCATTTAAAAACTAGCTTATGTGGTGCAGTCGCATAGAGGTGATCAGCTTACATCTAGGGTTAGAATTAGAAGGTTTGGAAAATGGGATGGTGACGACTTTGTTAGTTTTATCTTGAATATGAATTGGCAAGATTTTTAGGTCATCTGCTTTGTGGGTGAACCACCATTTTGGTGAAGAAGCCTGAGAGGATCTGTGAGAAGGTGTCAATATAAGGGCTGGGGTGGAATGAATGCGGTTGTGGTACAACACATCATAATTTTCTGTGACTGTAATCCAGCAAGGGATGTGATTGAATTGCTAAATCAGTATCGGTGTACTAATTTTGATGTAGGGAGATTATCCTGTCATTGCTGGTTCCACTAGCTTGAGTATAGGCTATGGGGAATGTTTCTCTTGTTAATTGTATGATGTTCCTTTCATTTTTGTGATAATGAGATGGGAAGGGAGCTCAACTCCTAGCAGTCTTGCATCAGAAGTCACCTTCTTTCTGATGATGTTATTTCATGTATATAAACATCATTCAGTTCAATTTTGGTTTCATCAGCCCACAAAGTCAATATCTTGGCATTTCCATAGAGCTTTGAGATATATGATTTCAATAAAAGAAAATTTTATACAACAATCTGATGGATAAACTCTGCGAAACAAAATTTTATTCTATAATAGATTCTATTCATACTTTCATGTAATAAAAAAAATAATAAGTTGTTATATGTGGTAAACTTTTGAACAATTCATTTATATTCATGTGTGTTTCAGAATTGTATTGGTACAATTGATCAAATACATGTTTGTGTTAAATTTTCCTCCAATGATGCACCAAAATATCATGGTAGGAAAACTCGCCAACTCAAAATGTATTAGTATCATGTCATTTTTATATGAAATTTACATATATATTAGTTAGATGGGAATAAATTGCTTTTGATTCGTGAATAATAAAAAATACATAGATGAGAGAATACAAATAAGATTTCTTGAAGGTAATTATCATTTCAAAGCTATATACTATAGTATTTTTGTCAATATGAATTCAGCAATGTCACTTCTTTTTGTGTTTTAAGTAAACATTATCTTGTTGATGTTGACTTTTTATTAAAGAATTGACTTATTACTTCTTTCGAAGGTGTGAGATATCATTTAAAAGAATATTTTAAACGAAGTCCACAGAATGTAAAAGAGTTACTTAAGCATCAACGTGCTTCTTTATGCAAAGTCATTGAAAGATCTTTTGGTATCTTAAAGAAAGAGATTTGTTATAGCTAGTTCTGTAGAGCTATTATACTCCTGTGACACACAAATAGATATCATTGTATCATGTTGTATTTTACATACATTATTTCTTCCTTATAAATCCAAATGATAGCATTATTGATGAAATTGATGCAAAATTTTAAAATCAACCTAATGATAATTTCCATACTCAAGTAAATGAAGATGAAGATTGTAGCATAAGAGAAATTACATAGTAGACTATATCTTCACCTATGTGGCGAGACTATCGCTTACAATTTCCAACAAACTGACTAGCTATATCACTATGATATGTTCATCTTTATGTTTATTTTGGTTTTTTTGATACTTCTCCTTTAGGTTGTATGTGAATCTAACTATTTGAACTTTGCTTAATGCTACAAGTCTTGTGAATCAGTCATGTGTTTTTTGCTCGGTTTGAAGTGCTTTCCTTTGTATTGATCTAGATAATGTTGATTATAAATTGAGGGAGTAAAGATTGTCTATATAATGGAGTGCATCTATAAATGAGGCACTAATCATGCTATATTGCACCAACAAATGATTATTAACAAGGTAAAATATCATTTTTACAATTACTACATATGATAATGTTGTGACAGAGGCAAATGACAAACTTGGCAAGACACTAACAAATGATCACATCAATAATCATATGAAGACATTGAAATTCAGCTTCAGCAAGTGTTGAGACATTTTTAAAAATGCTTTAAGTGAATTCAGCATTGACCCAATAACAAACATATGGACTGCTAAACCTAAAGTTTGGAAGACATTAATAGAGGTAATGGATTTTAGGTTAACTATTTAACTATATGTTGTTTGTGTAAATTCCTTGTATTGCTCATTATTCATGTTCTTTGTCATTTTTCTGTATTCTTACAAGCAAATCCCCTGTCAGAGAAAAGAGGACTACACCTCTCCTAAACAATTATGGCAAGGTACGACTTTATTTGGGCAAGATAGAGCAAGTAGATAAGGATCCATAACAATAAAATGAAGACTTTGTGAAATGTCATCATTGAATTCAAGTAATGAAACTCATGGAGATGCTATCCATCATATTAATGAGATGATTCTCACAATTAAGCAACATTAGAACCTTTTGTCCAACATAAGTGATGATTATGAAATGCTTGAAAGTAATCCTACTCCAAGTTCACAGAGAAAGTCTACTAGTAGTTGCTATTAAGGTAGAGCTCTCCCACAACCACAGAGAAAGTCTACTAGTTGCTATTAAGCTACATGACAAGCCATCCTCAAATTGTAGTAACCCAAAATTTTCTAGCAACATTGGGTTACACCCAAGAGAATGAGCACACTAATCATAGTAAGAGGCTTCCCTCACAACCACATTACCTTGCCAACGATGCTCTTCCAAGCTAAGGATAATCTCAACCAAGCATCTACTACCTCCCCTCGCCTCCTCCAAAGCTTTCTATTCAATTATGTGCAGCAACAGTAATGGCTAGCTTTGACCTTGCACTCTAAGGCCATGAACCTTTCTAAACACTTGCACAAGGTTTTTCACTTCAGCTATTGATGATGAGCCTAGCCATAGTTGATACCATCATTTGATCTCCCTCAGTTGTGTGATGCATCCCATGCAGCCCGCACCCATGGCCATGATAGTGCCCTAGTGCTCACTTCATTTGGCCATGTGAAAGACCTCATCAATGGCTGATCATGTCATGATCTCACCACTCATTGTGCGACATCATACATTGTTGAAAAGCCAAGCCCAGATGAACTCTTTCTTAGCAAGCAAATGCCTACAAAGATCGTCTCTGCTTGTGTAAGTCATCCTCAAATGAACCATTTTCTTGTTTAGTCTGTGTTTAGCACTTATTGTTAGAACTGAATAATCTCAAATAGAATACATATTCATGTTGAATCGTCGGGTTATAATATGAATTTATGTGGAAGTGTACCAAAATCTATCTCAATGAAAACATGGCAAGATCTTCCAAGGCCTCTACATAGCACTCAGTTTCTCTCAAATAAGGAAGAGATCAAATGATTAATTATACTCCTTACAATATCCTTAAGAGTCATGTTTCATCTTTCAGCTATACTATTCACTTTATGGGTATGCAGCATAGTATATTGAGGGGCTATGCCTTGGATATTATTCACTTGGTCCATCAAATTTGCCATAATATTAACTATCACGGTCAGATATGGTAGCTTTAACCCTCTTGCATAGTTGGTTTCAACTTCAAACTTAAAGCATTTGAACATGCCTTAAATCTATGACTTCTCATAAATTAGATATAAGTAACCATAATGAGATTTAATCATTTATGAATGTGATAAAATTAAGAACAACTATTAAAATAACAACAACATAAGTAATGAACAATGTGAAAAAACTTATTTGCTCATATTAATTTAATACAACATATCCTAAACAACACTTTGTATGTGCAGTTTAGTCAAACAATTGTTAACAATCCACATTCATAAAGTAGAATTAAAAAAAAAAATCAAATAGATATAGGGCCAAAGCAATGACAACTCTTAAAGATTGTCAAGCATGCACATTTTACAGCCAAAGCAAGCATTTTCATGTAAAAAAACATGAAATTGCATTTGGCAAATACAACATGCTCTCATACCTACAGGCATCATTACTTTCCATCATTCAATGGATGAACTTAAAGCCAAATATAACAAAAAAATGAGTTGAACCAGCAATAGCATGTACTCATAAGGTAGAACCTAGAAAACCCACCAAAAGAAAAGTTGAACTATCTTCTTCATTCCAACTTCTGACTTTATCCCTTTACCTCAGATTCACAAAGTAAGACAAAAGAACGAGAAGAAGAAGAAAAGAGAGAGTGGAGGGAGGCTAAGCGAAAGAGGGGAAGGCTGCAAGGGTTTTTCCTTGCTTTTCCCTTTCTTTATCGGGCTTGTCCTTCAGGCTTGTGAAGTGTAAATATGCTCCAGTTTGACATTAAAGAACAAAAAAGAAGAAATATTTCATACTCTTTTTTCAAATGAAAACAATATTCACTAGTGAGGCACACACATCAGGTAAAAGTGTGCCTTCAACGCTTCAATGTGTTAAGGGTGTTGAGGCATTTTGAGGCATGCACTTCAGCATTGAATCCCACACATTTGATGACATTGGTTATTGTTCATTAATATGTGATGTTTTTATTTATATCACTTGCTTATTTAAGTGTATCTTTCATTTTGATTTTTTTAAATATAAAATATTGTTGAACATTTTAACAAATCATAAGGAATGGACCACTAACATTTGCATAAATTAAGACGTCAAAAGCTTGATTGGCACATGTTTTCTTAGCATTTGTTTCTTTTCCCTTTATGCACTCAACGCAAGCATAAAAGCCTCCAAATTGATTGAATCAAGACTTCTATTTGACAGGCCTTCTAATTATCTTTTCAAAAATATCACCTAAGCACTTATGCCTTGACATAGCAAAATTCTTATTAACTAATTTTCATTTAGACAGGACTTAACATATGAGGTTTCGCGATAAGAAACAATTGTATTAAGCAAATAAATGTTATCACTAATGTATAAAGAACTAGTATCAATTAAATTTGAATTCAGAAATAATTTAAATTTACTATCTTTAAATAAACAAAGATAAACATATTTGTCTAATAAAGAAATATAAATTAAATTTCATCTAAAAGATGTTATTGCATAAGTCTCTGACAAATTCAAATAACATTCAATCTTTAATCATAACCAAAAATTTGTTATGGCTTTCCTCCACCCTCTTACCATTGCACTCATCGATAAAATCTTTCAGCATTACTTAGTAGTCAGCAATTTAAGCAACTTTGCATTAACAAACATATGTGAGCAGTGGCGCCTGAATTTATTCAACAAGTGTGTTTGAGTACTAAAGTCAAATTATCCTCAGAACAAACCAAAGTGAAAAGTTTATCTTTATTCTCACATCAAGCCTGGTACTTGGAACAATCCTTCTTCATATGGCCATCACCCTTGCAGAAGAAGCAACCAGATTTGTCCTTTTTAGGCTTCTTTTATTTTTTAAAGATTGAAGAGTCAATTACAATTTTTTTTAATTGTTTTTCCTTTCTTGTTTTTGGATGTAGTAGCAAAAAGCACTTTCAGTCTTGTCATGTCTGAAGCTTTCATCTCCTTCCACAAAGTGTAAAATGAGATCATTAAGTGCCTTCTTCTCCTTTTGGTGGTTATAACTAATTTTAAATTACCCGTACTATGGTCGAAGGGAGAGGAAAACCCTATGCACTACGAACTCTTTAGGTAAATTCATAACCAATGTCTTTAACTTTGAAGCAAAATAAGATATCTTCATGATGTGCTCCTTTATGTTCCCCTTGTTTTTATACTTTAATGTAACAAGTTTACTCAGATGAATAGTTATTCTAGTCTTCTTGTTCTTTGCAAAATGTTTTTCAACTTCATTGATGAACGTTTTGGCACTAACCACCTCAGAAGTAGTGCCGAAATTTTTCTAGGATAGACTTCATTTATCATGAGACTCCCATAGCTCAAAGTTCCAGTTACCCTAACGAGAACTTTCATATATCATAGCACGTGGCCCACTTCTCCTGATGTGCAAAATCCAAATCCATACAGCTCAGAATGATCATCACATTTTCTTTCTAAACCTTGAAATTTGAATCATTTAACTCAAGAATGGAACTCAAATTTGTAGATATTTGAAGCAGGAACCACTGTGATCTCTCAGAAACAAAAAACAAAAGTTTAATGATTCAATAAGAAACCTAGCTGTTAACACCTCAAATTTTTTATACAATTTCAAAATCTTACAAAAGAATTTTCTCTCATTGAGCACAGTCGACATGAGCTTACCTTTTGACTAAACTCTAAACCCACCTTGGGGGCCAAGGTGGAGGACGATTTTTTTTTCTCTCTTCTCCTTAGTTGCAGCCAAGAGGAAGAAAGAAGAAGAAGCCAAGAAGAAGCCAAGAAGAGGAGAGGCTGCCATCGTCCATGCTCTCTCTCTTTCTCTTATTCCTTGCTTCTAGATTTGCTAACCTAGGGTACTTTCAATGGACTCTTGCTTAGGATTTTTAGTATAAGGAAAACCCTCTTCATCTCTGCAATTTCCAGCAAGAAGACTCTCTTCTTTTAGATTTGCTAAGCATGACTCCAAACTTGGATTCTTGCTTAGGATTGCTTGACTTAGAGAACATGCACGGAGAAGCATCAAGCACCAAAGCCGACCACAAGGCAGATGATTCTACCTTATTCTCCATCTATTTTTGTTTCTTGCTATTTATCTTCAAGTTCAATATCCGTATGAGGGTTTTAATTTCGTTCTTATTCATAGCTGGAATGATGTCCAACTATGAAGAACTACGATCAATATACATTTTAATGCATGATGCATGCAAGAATCGGTTTTTTTTCTAAAAAAAAAAACCATGAATCAAGTTTTGTAAAGGCCCTCAAGGCCACGGCCCTTTCAAAATAGCTATCCTAAACCATTTTTAACTCCTTATCATGAGTGAATCCCACAGCAAGAGAGTAATTTATGTTTGCTGAAATATGTATATTTTACAAGTGTATTAGGGACAGATACATTCTGATGAATGTAATCCACCCTTGCATGGCGAAATCATAGACAAATAAGCTTGAGCAATCTCTTGCTTTCTTCCATTTTGTGTCATTTTGATTCATGCATTTTTTATTTAGATGATTAAGGGTGGTAGAGGGCACCTAGAAACTAGTTTTTAACATTTTCACGTAAAAGAACTCAGCTATGAATCATCATGATTCAAAAGCTAAGTGGTCCCTTGTCAAATATCCCATTTTGGGAGGCAATATATGCACACATATATTATTAATATATGTGCATGTATAACATCATATTAAAAATTATTTTTCTCTTTTAAAGTTAGGTTGGAACATGTTTCCAAACTATATGAATTTAAAAATTCATTTAATATTGAAATGTCAATTTCCAGCCACCAAGTGGCTATCTTCCATAGGACTTGACCGTAAGAATATTTTAAGAGTCATTGGTTTCATTCATATATTCTTAGATCTTTCATGGAATTAATTAACATCCCAAAATGCTTTAAAATCATATTCAAATTCTAATCTTTGTTTCTCCCAAAAGAGAAGATCACATATGCTGAAATCGTCCAAGAAATAGGTGAATTCTTTGGCATAAAAATCTGAAATCTAATTTGATTTTAGAAAAAAATAAGTTTTATAAAACGTCATGTGATTTCTCATCGTGTATATCTAACACCAATCAGAACATGTTCTCAAGATGAACATTCTTCTTGCTGTTTTAGAAGTTTAACTCTTGAAAAGTTAACCAATTTTAAATAGTTTGTCATCATATTCTAAGAAACTAGAATAATCATTTCTGATTTTTTGCCATTTAAATTAGTATAAAATCTGATTCTATGGCTACTTTGAGACAAAAATGGATGACATCCATGTCTCCTATACATTTTAAAGATTGACTTTAACTTCATTTACATGGTTCTCTACTATTGTCAAACTTCAATTCAAGCCTCAAGCTTGTGGACTACATCTTTAACTCTTTTGCTTAATAAAATGTTAAGCATATGTAGGGAAAGTCCTACATTTCAACTAAAAATCAATCTTTCTGTGTATGGATTACATGATCCATGTTTATATTGAATGAATGTTGAGAGATTATGAGAGAAAGAATAATGAATGTCTCATAGAGTTTCATTTCTTATTTCATGCATTCACATTCACCAAAATCAATTACACCACATGCATTCTCTAGAAATTAAGTGATCCCATTTCAGGTTGCAAAAGGTGACCAAGTCATATTGCAACAAGAATTTGAAATTTTACTTAGTTTCTAAAGAAAACACAAATAGCATCAGATCTTAATTTGGTCAAAATACTTTTGAAAAACAACATGTTTCCTAGCATTTTAGAATCTTCATCAAAACAGTCACTTTTACTTGCCCCCAACTCATTTGAAAATTAAGTACACATCTCTTAAACTAAATCACATGATTTGTCCAAAAGAACATTCAAAATCATTCACTTGCTAAAAAAGTTTAGCACTTTGTCCAAACTTTGGTCTATTTGCTATGTCAACTTAGCCATTTTTCTTAAAAGTTTGATCATAAGTTGATCTCAATTTCAATCCAAAATAATAAAACTCAATCACCAAAATCTTCAATTTTTTAATCCAAATTTTCAATTATCTATCACATTTCCAATTCAAATTATCAAGCAAATTTTCAAAATCTTGGGTCAAAACCTAAACCCAAACCAATTTTCAATATTCATGCCAAATTTTGAAATCAAATTCAAATGACACATTTTTTACCAAAATAATGGTCTTCTATCTTGCAAATTTTTCAATTTTACCCGAACTCCTAAAGGAAAATTGAATTTTCAAATAACTTGTCAAAACAAGTTAATATTTTCAACAATTGATCCAAATTTTATTCCAATTTGCCTAAAACAAGTTTAGAAATTGTTTGTTCAAAACCAAATTCAAAATGAATTTCTAATTTTAATTTCATCCCTCTATGCACAAGCATATACGATTGCATTAAATGACTTGTATATGATCCAAAAAATGTGTAGTTCTTAGTTTGATACCCTTGTTAAGGGCGGCAAGAATGGTTGGACCTCATATCGACGGGCGGACTACTTTCTCTTGAAATTTTTCCTTGAAACCCAATTTGAAATTCTTACTTATTCACATCGATGCCCCCAAAGATGGGCTGGGGTGCGAACAGATGGCGATCATGGTAGGACCCATTATCATTGTCTAAGGATTTCTTGTATCATATACAAGTCATTTTCACAATGCCAAATGTCAAGTGCATGAAACCTTTCATCACCACACCTATCGGCATTATATTTGTATGCATCTGGGACTAATTGGGGAGATTTCATGTTCCCTTTAATTCTATGAATTATCTTACCCCTCTCAATTTAGGAGTTGTATGGTGCCCATGTATGCTCTCAAATTTTCAAATCTATCTCTTAGTAATATATGCAATAGAGCCATCTATTTCATGTATCCTCATGAATTTTGAAAAACAATCCCTACCTATATGATGTCTCAGTCATCATGTTGGCAGGCTATTTCTAGGATATTAGTCCAAGATATAGCACCACCTGATTTGACTGAGAAGTCCTCTCATTAGTGTTGAAATGGACAATAGTCTCATTATATTGATGTGCGAACAATGAGAATTGGAGAGCCCAAATTTAGAAAACCCTTGGATGAGTTTATGCTAGTACCGTAGATTTGGTATATAAGCATACCTCAAATTTCAAATAAATTGTGATCAATTAATCTATTTATTCCTCATAGGTTCCAAGACCAATTTTTAAAATGATGCATATAAGCAAGAGCCCTAAGAAATGCATTACCAATTGTTTGATTTTTCTTCAACTGGTTGCTGGGATATATGAGATGGAATACCCTACCTTGTCTCCGAGTCCATATTTAAACCCAATGTCAAACTCCTCTAGAGTCTCTATTGGGTCAATTTATGTCAATATCTAATACTTTCTCTTGTCCAAATGGACTTGGAAAGCATTTTCCCGAATGATCATATTCTATCCGGGTCATGTCAAGGTTGATCCAGACTTCAACATCATCCCAAGTGAAGTCTATCTACCTCAGTGGTATCTCTCATGGTATCCAACCTTCTAGTGTATGTTTTCAAACCATTTAGATGATTTTGGTAATGAAGCAATCAATCTAGCAATGCTGCCCATAAATGGCAATCTAATCCATGCAATCAGCAAAAGATGAAATCCAAGAACCAACACATTTTAGTTCCCATGGGTTGAAATGACAATCACCCTAGATAAATTTTCCAACATCATGGGTTTACCCGAGCCAAAAGTGACCCAAGAGAACCAATTGAAGACCAATCCATTTTCAGTCAAGGTCAAATTAAAACTCTAGAAGTCATTTGTAAGCCCACAAGTAAACTAAGTTAGCTATTTCTAGAAAAAGAAGGACACCAATACCTTCGATTAGAAGAACTTGGTGAAGCATATTCCCAGTATGTTAATCTTGTTTCACTCTCTAGAAGTGCTGCAAACAAATATAGATTCCATGGTAACTTGTACCATGGGTTCCATATTCTTCTACAATGAAGAACACATAATAGATTTTCACACAGCTCACCTCTTAAAAAAAAGAGTGCACATCAAAGTCCTTCACATATCCATGGCAATGACAGCATTGGCATTCCTTTATTGAGGATTGACCAAATTTTCAATTGGGGATGTAAACTTAATAGAAGAATGTGTCTCTACTACAATCATGGTTGTACAAGCATGTGGAGCCAGAATCATGTCATTTTCAAGGCATCGTCAGTCGCTTATCCATTGTGGAGCATTCCCATGCAAAGACGGAGGAAGTGGAAGATTTCACTATCATTTGCAACTTCTTTGGCCGAAAAGTCATCAAATCATACACCTACAATCTAGTTAGAGGAAGCTTTCAACTGAGACCATTTTTCATAGTTGACTACCATCCAGAGCATTGCTTCAAACAATTCTCATAGTGTCAAAGGAAAGCATATCCAATTGAATCAGAGGAAGCCATTGTGGAGTTTGAACTGGATATCGAAGAGTGCTCTGGAATATACATACGCACCAAACAATATTGGGAATCATTTGCCCACTTGTACCTCATCATTGGCCCAAGCATTGGTTCAGAATATGTAAATTGGTGGAATGAAGTCCGCCCATTGACCCTTCTATCCAAGATCATCATGTCTAGTTTCAATAATGTAGTCAACCAAGTCAAATTTTGTCAAGTTATGTCAGACCTTGTCAAGTCTTTTCAACCTCATTTTTCTTGTATTATACAATCAAAATTTGCCATTTTCTTCAATTTGTCATCTGTGCAAAATTTTCTTCAATTTGTCATCTGTGCAAATTATCTCTCATCAAGTCAAACCCTTACATTTTCAATTTTCTTCTTACAATGAGAACATCTGCTTTATGGTGGAGACTAGATGCCAACAAAGAAAGATGATTGAGATGGAACAAGAGCAACCAATCACGAGAGAAGAATCTTTCTCAAGTACAACTCTCAGGATGGAAGCAAGTGATCCAGAGTATGAAGAATACATGAGATTTCATGAATAAATGATCATGTTCAATGAAGACCAAGCTCAGACAGAGAAAGCCAAAAAGAAAGGGAAGAAGACAAAGAAATCTTCCTCAAGCAGCTCTAATTTTTTCAAAGACACTACTACAAAATCAAGTAGTGAAGAAGAACAAAAGACTCCCAAGAAAAAAAAGAAGGAAGAATCCTGAAAGGCTAAAATCTAGGAAATTGAAAAAAGTTAAATGTAGCTCAACTCAAAGACAAGAACAAAAGAAATTTTACTTGCAAAGATTTCTACGAAATCTTCAAAAATGACAAGCATATCAAAAATTTGCCTAAGAAATTCATTAAATTTGGCCATGGAGACCTAAAGGCACACGTGGTCGTGTTCTTTGCGGAATGCTATACTTTTGTAACAATCATAGAATTCTCTTTCAATGCTTCCCTAGATGATTAGAAGGAATTACAACACAATGGTACAAGGAGTACATTAATCATGTGGAGCTGAAAATTTTTGACAGATTGATCAACATTTTCATTGAAAGATCTATTCACAATGTCGAAACTTTACCAACAATGACCACCATTGCTATTTGAAGCAGACCAGGTGAAAAAATTAAGAAATTTTATTCAAAGATGGAGGTCATTAAGGAGCCTCATTTCTAATGCTCCAACCAAATCTTTCATTGATCTTACTGAGAGAGTTGAATGCATCGATTTAGGGATTCAAAATGGAGCTTTTGATCTTGTTATCCTAGTAAAATTCAAAGGACATGTCAGGAAAAGCAGTAGAAGTTAGAATGCTCCAATCAACTTCATAGTCAGTGCCGCTACCTTCAAAAAAGAAAAGCTAGACTATTCTAAGAAAAAGGGAATAGCAAATAAAGCCAGCAACAGCAATGGCACCAAGAACAAACATTCTGGTTGGGGACATGACAGAAAATTTACCCTATTAGTGCTACGAAGAAATCATGCATGAGCTGGTTGAAGGAGGTACTCTACTTCTTCCTAAAATTTTCAATCCTTCATCAATGATGGGAAAAAACAAAGAGCAATTTTGCAAATTTCATCGTGCTTCGAGACATGATATAGAAGTTTTTCTTGTTCTCAAAAACATTGTACAAGATGCAGTTGACAAAGAAATAGTCAAGGTAGTCAGTAAACAGCTAGACATTCTCAAAAACCCTTTTCCTAAGCATGGGAAAGGAATGGTCATAATGGTCAGATTTCATACAAGCTCATCAAATCATGGTGGCAGATAGAAAGAAAAAAACATCATTGGATTTCTTTGGGTTGCTTTCTAGATATGACAAAGGATCTGGCAATGAACAGGTTAGATTGAGCAAGCATAATATTCAAACAGAGGTTAATCAAGAGTTTCAGGTATGAGATCTCGAACCTTTAGAGCAATCTTTGAGAAATTAAATTCTCCACCTCAAATCAAAATGCAGAAATTTATCCCTAATCGGGGAGATGAATGGGCTTTCAAACTATACAGCAATGGTCAGCTTATGTTCTGTGACGAAGATCTACCAAATAGAGGCACATTACATAATGATGCATTGCACATAGTGATTGAGACAATGGGTGTCAGAATTTATCATGTCTTAATCGTCGGAGGAGCTAGCCTAAACATTGGTCCACAATAGATAGCTCGCATGTTGGGCATAAAGCAAGCTGATTGCACCCCATCATTCATTTTCATTCATGGGTAGGATGGGCTGGGACAGCGTTGCGTAGGTTGTGTCTATCTCGACCTGGACATCTCTGGGACACATTATTGGGTTTTATTTCATGTGGTAGATATAGAGTCCTCATTGAACTTGCTACTTGGCATACCATAGATTCATGCTACAAAGTAGTTCCTTTTACACTACATCAGTGTGTCAAATGGGCTCATAATATGAATATTGTCACAATTTATGCGAAGGACGGGCAAAATCACCTTATACACACTTGCTACTTGGCAAACCATCGATTCATGCTACAAATGCAGTTCCTTGTATACTACATTAGTATGTCAAATGGACTCATAATATGAATACCATCATAATTTAAGTGGAGGACATGAAAAATTGCTTTACGCATCAAATAAATCCAATACCAACATATACAATTGAGGTACCAAGTATCTGAGTTGACAAAGAAGAAGAATTGTCTTAGAATCTCAACAAAAATTGGCTATTCAAAAGTCAAAGAAGCAAATGTGGGTGGTAAAAGGTACCAAGATCTGTCCACAACAAATTACAAAAGTCATTCAATTGTTCAAAAAATTCTCTCAAAATAAAAAAGGATTTGACCTACTGATGCATCATGGCAAACATGAAAATGGAATTTTGGAACCAATCTCAATGGTATAGCAAGGAGGCACTCAAACCCTAGGACGCCAAAACTATGAAAAGGTTGACGTCAAAGAAGAATTCAAACCAGTGCCTTTTGTCAAAAGCAACACTATAGGTGAATGTTCACCCTCAATTTTAATCATTGTTTTAGTAAGTCTATCATCATTTTGACATTTGATCATCATTTTGTCATTTTGTCATCGTTGCACTTTGATAGACCAAGTGTCTTCATTTTGTTATACTTCAAATGTGCAATGATATATGCAATTTGCGTTGTTTTACATAGTTTCGCAATTTTATTTTACACTTTCATAATCTTCAGGATGGCAACTAAGGATTGAACATCAAAAGTATTCAAAGAAGTAAATCCATAAGTCACCATGGCAAAATGTCCAAAGTTCATTCAAAGGGAAAAGCAAGATCAACGGTCACCTTTGCTTAATGACCCAAATAGAGGAAATTAACATTGCCATGAAACAAAATCTAAAAATTTTGCGAATTGGGACAACCCTCTTTGCAAAATAAAGAGAAAAGTTGATAGACTTCCTCAAAAATCATCAAGAAGCCTTTATATGGATGTATGAAGACATGCCAAGATTCGATACCAAATTAGTCGAACATTGATTGCTATTGAAACAATGCAAGCCAGTCAAACAAAAATTGAGAAAATTAGACCATCGTCTTGAGGGACAAGTTAATGAAGGCTTACTAAAAGCAGGGTTTATCCGAGCAATTAACTATCTTGAGTGGCTAGCAAACATCATGGTAGTCCCAAAGAAGAATGGCAAAATTCGATTCTTCATTGATTTCAGAGATTTGAACAAAGTCACACCAAAGACAACTATCCACTTCCAAATATCGATTTGTTGATGGCTAGTACTACCAGCCAGCTATGTTCTCTTTTATGGATGGATATCCTCGCTACAACCAAATTAAGTTGGCTGCCCAAGACTAACCCAAAACATCATTTACAACCCCATGGGGCACTTTCTACTATATCATAATGTCTTTTGGCCTAAAGAACAGTGGAGCAACATATCAAAGGGCTATGGCAGCTATTTTCCATTATCAAATGCACCATCTCTCTCCTCTCTCGGGCTCCATCTTTCTCTCTCGCATCCCCCTAACCTGAGGTGTGTTTCTCCTCCCCCGTCGCACCCCCTTCCCGCGTGGTGCTCCCCTCCCCTCGTCAACCCTTTTGGTGTCTCCGGCTTCATCCAAGGCACGGCATCTTCTTCCTCAACCACGGGCTTCATCCTCTTCCTTTGAATCCCTTCTTGTTCTCCCTCTCCCCAATCGGCCCAAGGATCCACAACTCAAGGCGACTCCACGGCTCCGGCGGTGTAGCTTCCTCGTGACCATGACTTCCTCCTCACGAACAAGTAAGAAGAAGTTGACGCCTTCATCCACACTCCCACGGGTGTTGAAAGGTCAGCCTCTTCATTGAGAAGATTGGTGAACACCGGCAACGGACTCCATCAATATCGACACCAAAATCTAGAGGTTAGTACTTTGGGTTTGTAGTCGGATTTAGTGTTTTGTGGGTGTGTCTAGCGGCGGATTCATAGACCGTCTAGGCCTGATTCATGGTGCTAAACCCGTGAGTGGGGTCTGGAATTCCGGTGGAAAAGCCTCCCCTAGACTCTCTCGAACAAGGACTAGATCTGACCTCTATTCCCTTGGTTCGAACCAAGAACGTCGGTTGCGGTTTTGGGCATATACGCCATCAAAACCACTTCCGGTTGCCTCAAGAAGATCACGAAACCCAGCTGAATTCAAGCTATTGAAACATCATCTTCTGGACGTGATTAAGTTCCGAAAAGTATCCCATTGGAATCGCCATCAAGAAAGGATTAACATACTCGAATTTGGGCCTTATTGGACAACAATTGGCTAAGTTCGGCTCTCACCGGCAAAACTCCAAATTCCGGCTGCCACTGCAACTTCCGGCTGCCGCTGCACTTTCCGGCCAGCAAGGACAGATCTGCTCTCCTTCCCATGAAGCCTCATTCATTTTCACTAAGGGCATTGTGGTCAAAGCGTCGAGGAAGGAAACCCTAGCCGCCGGCGCGTGTGGAGCTTCTTCCCTTCGCCGCCGGTCTATTCCTGGTAAGTCTCTCCTTGGATCAACCACACCTGTTCATTTCTCTACATGTCACCATCCTAGCCACCTTCCTCCTTGATCCCAGCTTGCGTCAGCCACCTGCCAAGTGTGTCCCAGACCGAGATCCCCTTCGGATCACTCGCATTTCCTGTTTGGTATCACCCTTAGCCGCGTCCCTCCTCTTTCCTTATCGGTGCACTTTTCATGGAAGCCAACCCTAACCTGCAGATTGCCTCATCCCTCCATCTCGCCAAGTGTTTCAATCAGCCAGCTCCTACTGCCACATCATCAGCCACATCCTTCTCCACGCGTCTCATCTGGTCCACGTGTCTCCACGTGGCATCCATGCGGACTTGCCCTCTTCCTTCACGTGTTTTCCCCCTTATAGTTTAGGAAACCATTAGCGTGTTCTATCTAGCCTTCCTAATTTGTCTCCAGCCGATCCTCACCCAATCCTTAGCCAAATCCCGCACCATACCCTAGCCCTTTATCCCAGCCACGTGTCGTTCATCGGGAGAAAGAAAAATCTCGAGAGAGAATCCTCGTCCCCCTTTCCATATCGCCACGTATCTTGGCCGATCTCTTCTCCTATTCTTTAGGAAAGTGATCATCTCTTCCTTAATCGCTAGCTCCCTTAGCGAATCTCTTAGATCTCGTGAGATCCCATCGGCGCCATCCTAGGCAAGACCAGCCTAGTCTCCTTCCATATCCGTTAGGCCAGCCTCGCGCGCGCCACCTCATCTCTCCATTATGTAACTTTCCTACCTTGACGCCCTAACCCTCAACCCTAGCCTCACTTAGCCAAATTAGGTAACTCGTCCCGCCGCGTCCTACCCCCCTTCATTAGCCTCATTTAAGGCCACACGCCTAGCTCGTGGGCCCCCAACTCACCTAAGTCCCGGACCCATTTCAACTCAGTCCAAACATAGTCAAAGCCTACCTAGTTAGTCAATTGTTCCCTCATTTGTTCTACTTGACCACACCCCCCCCCCCCCCCGCCCGAGCTTCGTGCTCACACCTTAGCCTACCCAACTCAGCTACCTACTAGTTAGCAACCTACGTTTCCCACCTAAGCCCAATCCGACTAAGCCTACCCTATCCTTAACCTCATCTTGACTAGACCGACCCCATATATACAGCCTAATCGTCCAAGCCCATTCGAGCCTAGTTAGGACTAGGTCTGGCCGCGAGCTAGCTTCCTTGCTAGTCTCTCTGGTCCTTCTCTCGGCCACCTCCCTCTTCTGTCGGCCATCCCCGACGTGCATGGCAGAGTCACACTCCGACGAAGACAGGTCGGCGTTGCCGCTTCCCGGCTTCAGCCCCCCCCCCCCCCCAGCACTTCCAGCGGCACCCTAGGCCGCTCCTATAGCGACAGGCGGTTGCGCCCTCGGCGGTTCCTCAGGCCGCACCATCAGCGACAAGCGTCCCGGCTCGCCCACAGCGCTCGGCAGCAGGCGGCTGCCTGATCCGCGCCCGACTTCTCGGCAGCAGGCGGCTGCAAAGGCGGACTTCCTTCGGCCATTCTCGGACAACTCTTACAGCCACTTACAGCCAGCGGTCTCCGCAGCAACGGTCCGTCCATAGGCGACCTTTCCCGACAGCAAGCTCTGTGGAGGCTCGCCTCAATCAGAATTCTAGTACCGTTGCTGCAATACCCGGGACAAGGCTTTTCCTCCCGTGGTTTCATATCCGGCCTCGCCAAGCTCTAGCCTTGGCCGGTATCATGATATTTTCCCCCTTGTAGTTCCGGGGTGGTTGTTCTTGCTTTTGCTCTAGGTTGCATTTAGTTTGCTTGATTTGATTGCTTACGCCCGGCTTCGCCCTTGCTCTTGACCATGGTACCTCGGAGGTGCAAGCACAGAAGACACGACCACAAAGAGCTTGACCTACCTACTTGGGTAAGGGCGTGGTTTGCACGATAGTTGTGGTTTGCATGGTTTGTTTGAGTGAGTTGTGAGAGTCATTATTGTATCGATCGCACTTGTACAGCCTCACACCTTTGTAGTCTCTTGTAGTAGGCTTGCCTTAGATAGGTTTTTTGGGAATACCCACACTTGTACCCTCATCCTATTGGGATTGCACCGGGGTCCTGTCCGGCCGGGTAGTTCTCTGTATTAATTTGCTTAGGATTTTTAGTTTTAGACGGACTCTCAAGTAGGTCTTGGGAACTAGGTTCTCGATTGGTTCGGACTTTCATGTCTCGGGAAGGGTCATGAGCTCTGAACCCTTCAATTATTTACTATAGAAAGGAGTCAAGTTTGAATAGAGACATGAATGTCAAACCTCATTAAAATAGATCAAGAAATATCTCCTTTGCCTTCCAATTTTGAAACCTTCAATTTTGAAGAAACCCCTACTTTTTTATATCGCATTCAACAATTCAACAGGTGGTGGATTTTTGGCACAATATGAAGAAGGAAGCCAAATAAAGTTTGCTATCTATTATGTTAGTAAAACATTTATGTCATATGAAAAGAATTTCTGACACATAAAAAGGAGCTGTTTAACCTTGGTATGGATGTGTCAAAAATTAAGGCACTACCTACTATATGCAAAGTCAAAATTTTATCTAAGCTCAATTCACTCAAATACATTCTCAAACAACCATTTCTAAATGGGCGGATAGCAAAGTGGCAAGTTCTATTGATGCAATATGATTTGGAATATGTGTCACAAAAACCAATCAAGGGTCAAGCCATTGCAGATCAATTGGTAGACTTTCATCTATTTGAAAAAATTAAAACAAATGATGATTTTCCAGATAAGCAAATCCTTCGAACCAGAACTGATGTGGGAGATGCATTTCAATGGATCAACATGGTTGGGGCAGGCATTTGGATACTTTTAGTTACATCGGAGAAGGAGATGATCCCTTACTCCCTCAAATTAATTTTCTTTTGCATGCATAATATGGCAAAATACAAGGCATTCATACAAAGACTCAAAATGCTTCTCAAATTAAAGTGCAAAGAGTTCATTTTCTCCTAGTTGTGAGTCAAGCTAATGGTAATTGGCAAGTCAAAGATCAGAAATTGACCCCATATCAAGAATTAGAAACATCTTTCACAAAGCGATTTGAGGAATATCAACTCTCAGATGTCACGAGAGAATTTAACCCAATTATCGATGATATGGCCATTTTGGGCTCTACCATTACATTCAAGCCTAAGGATTTTATTAGATCTTTTGAAGTTGATAGACTCGAACAACCATCTTATGTCATGCCAAAATAGGTGGTACAAGCGAAAAGTGGAGAAGCATCTTGGTATCAAGACATTAAAAATTATCTCTAAGCAGGAGCATTTTCACATGAAATGTCTCGAAAGGAGTGAAGAGCTCTTAGGCACATGTCCTCAAGGTATTTCATTTTAGTCGAAATCCTATATAGCTGAGGATTGAGCACAAAATATGCTAGATGTCCTGATAAAAATGAGGCATTAGAAGTAGTTCAAAAAGTCCACGAAGGAATCTATAGGGGACATGTAGGGTATCAAACCCTTGTCAAATAGATAGTCAGAGCAGGTACTATTGGCCTACAATGCAGAATGACTGTCAGTAGTTTGTCAAAAAGTGCATCAAATGTCAGTTGCACGCACCATTAATTCATGTCCAATAGCATACCTTCATTCGGTCAGCTCACCTTAGTCATTTTAATGTGGGCCTTCGACATGGTAGGCCAATCAATCCACATGCCTCAAATGGGCATAGTTACTTCACCAAATTTGTAGAGGCAATCACCTTAAAAAAGTCAAAGGACGCCATGTTGTGTCCTTCATTCATAAAAACCCTTTGTGTAGGTTTGGCATCCCAGATGATATTTGCTCAGACAATGGCATTCATTTCAAAAATAAAAAAATTCACAACTTTTGTCACAAATACAAAACACATCATCATTTTTCTACCTCACATTACCCTCAAGGTAATGGTCAAGCAGAAGCAACTAATAAATTTTAATTTGTGTTTTAGGAAGGACTATCGAAATAGGTTGGGATTGACATGAGAAAATGTATAATGCACTTTAGGTGTATAGAATCACAATTTTAACAACCACCAATTATACACCAGTAGAATTAGTGTATGGAATGAAAATTATCCTTCCATTACATATCTAAACCAGCAATGAAATTTGTTGCTCTCATTGAGCTTCCAATTATCAAGTTTCAACAAAAGAGACTTGCTCAACTAAACATCTTAGATGAGAAAAGGCTACAAGCAATAGAACACACTGAAGTCTATCACAAGAGAGTCACCCGACATTATGCCAAATCAGCCATTGAAAGAAAATTTTAGGTAAATGACCTTGTCTTAAGATCAGTAATTCCACTTAGGCGCAGACCTAAAGGAAAATGGGCGCCAAACTAGGAAGGACCATATGTCATCAAGGAGGTTATACCTTACAATTCTTCTTAGGTAATTGATGCCGATAGGGTCGAAATTTCTTATCTAATTAATGTTTTTCATCTTAAGAAATTCTGTACTTTATTTTACAATTCAAAATTTTCAAAAGAATTATGCTTTGAAAAGCACATTTTCTACAAATTTTCAAACCAACTAAGGGGCATCATATCTCTTAGAGGGAACTTTAAAGATTGATTTTGAAAAAGAATTCAAAAGGCATTTTTCAATCAAAATTTTTTAAATTTTCTTCTAAATTCAGTCCATGTCTCGCTTGTAGGAAAGTAATTGCAAGGTCATTGGCTTGAACCATGTGAGAAATTTCAATGAAATTGAGGGATCGATGTTTAGGAACTAATGTTGGTCCTGGCAATTGAGCACTTGTGTAGGTCTAACATGAGCCACCATGAGGAAAGACCCTTGTGAACCAAAAGACTTTGGCAAGATGCAAGAAAAGCTATCAAACAAAAGGAGTTGAGCAATGAGCTTGGGGTAAGTGTATATATTCCTCTAGTTTGAAGTTCTGCAATAGCGGGTGGGCATATGACCTATGCTTACATCGTAAAGCTTAAAAGCAATCCATGAACATTTTGCTCATATCAAGCCTCCTAAAGCCTTTTGAATTCGAGTAAGTAAATCTGATGGGTGTTTTACACCTAGTACCCTAAGCCAACTGGTTTGGGATCTACTAACCCAAAGCTCAGTACAAGGGTTCAGTAGAAAGCATGATAAACTTGATATTGCATAAAGCAAACAACACAAAGCCACCAATGTGGTGGAACTCTGTAGTAGCTCCTAGGGTGGTGAGGAATTTCCCCAAGAGTGAAGGATGACTCAAAAGAAAAATCAAAACTCAAAAGCAAAATGCCCAAAAAGGCAAAAGCAAAGGAAAGCACTTGTCCATTGGCAAAAGGCATGCAGAGCTAAGCTCTCCAAGCATCAAGTGCAAACACTCTTACAAATGTAAAATTTCCAATCAACATCAAATCCTCTATAGAGCTCCCTATGAGAGAATCTGTTAACACCCAAATTTTTTCATCTCAGTTGACAAATATAATTTCAAAATCTTATAAAAGAATTTCACAAAACAATTGTGAAAAACTTCAATTTCAAAGTCAATTTCGAATTTAAACACAATTTATGTTCAAATCTTTAATTTGACTCGTAGCATAAATCCCAAGGCATGACTACAAGTCCAAATCCTAATCTGGTACTCAAAACTAGATCCAAATTAGGTTTTTGAAATTCAAATTCAATTACAATTGTCATTTGGAATCCATGTCTAACTTGGAATCAAGATTCAAATTCAAAAAACTTGATCCAGTTCAGGATCCAATATGCAGTGTGAGACCCAAGAGTCCACGACTCCCTCTCTCTTTTCAAAAATATCTCCTTTTTAATGAAACTAGATAACATCAAAATTAAATTCCATGGGAATAGAGAGAAATTTATCTCTCTATTAATTGAAAAGGAACCCTCTAATTATGAAGAGGACTTAGTTCCAAGGAAGCCATGATGACTTCACCTAACCTACTTAAACCAAGTATATATTGACTTAGGTGGACCAAAAAGTGGCACCACACCTCACTAAGCTCAGTCAACATGAGCTTAAAATTCATCAAAGATTAGGTCCACCAATGGTCCAGTTACTGGACAGAGATAAAACCTTGACTGGATCAGATCTACTTTGACTGATCCTAGTCAAAGTACAATTTGAAATTGAGCACAATTGAAACACAATTAAGTGCCTACTTAGCTCAAATTCATCAACTTACCTCAAACAAGCTCAAAAAATGGGCTTTGACTTTGGTCAATTGGTCAAATTTGACCAAATTCAGACAATGTTGTCCTTCCATGATCGAATTGAATTCGTAGAACTCAAATTAGGTTCTATGAAAATCAAATGCACATTTGAATTTGTCAAATACACAAATCAAATACCAAATTGGAAATCAATATTTCAAATTAAAATTTGATTCAATTAAATTCATTTTCAATTGAATTATGGTTGAAAATGCTCTTTTAAATCAAATTTGATAGGATTTTCAAAGTCTTTTCAAATTTAATTGAAATGTCAAAAATAAATTTACAATTGAATAGCATTTAGAGCTTAGCCACTAGGTTTAAACCCAACAAGATCGATTTCAAAAAAGTAAAAAAATAAAACCCGAGTCAACGGTATTTCTATCCAAATTTTTTGTCAAACTAGGACTTGACTAACTATGGACCATGATTGACCAGACCTAGCCAAGTACACCCAGGTCGTGTATGGGCTAGGTGTGATTGGTTGGAGTCATTTAAAGAATATTAAAAGCTTATTTAATTCCTCTTGCCAAATGTGTCGTGGATTAGACCAATGAGAAATCAAGTTTCTCTTAGCCATTGGCTGAATTAGAGGTTGGCTGAGGTAGCAACCACCTCAGGCCATTTTCTAAAATTTAAATGAATTTTAATTCCAACTTGGTACATAGCTGGACCTATCCTATCCTACTAGCTCAAAGAGGGGCAAATTCCCCAAGCCTTGGGCAAGTTTCAAAGTTAAGGAGGTAGGTGCAACCACCTCCTCATTCAATTTCATCTCTATATAAACCCACCTTAAGAGCCAAGGTGAAGGATGAATTTTTTCTCTCTCTCTTCTCCTTAGTTGCAGCCAAGAGGAAGAAAGAAGAAGAAGAGAAGAAGAAGCCAAGAATAGGAAAGGCTGCCATCGTCCAATCTCTCTCTCTCTCTCTCTCTCTCTCTCTCTCTCTCTCATATTTTTTACTTCTAGATTTGCTAAGCTAGGGTACTTCATTGGACTCTTGCTTTAAATTTCTAGCATAAGGAAAACCCTCTTCATCTCTACAATTTTTAGCAAGAAGACTCTCTTCTTCTAGCTTTGCTAAGCTTGAATCCAAACTTGGATTCTTGCTTAGGATTGGTTGACTTAGAGAACAAGCAAGGAGAAGCCTCAAGCACCAAGGCCGACCACAAGGTAGGTGATTCTAGCTTATGTGCCATCTATTTTTGCTTTTTTGCTATTTATCTTCAAGTTTAATATCTATGGGAGGGTTTTATTTTCATTCTTATTCATAGCTGAGAATGATATCCAGCTAGGGAGAGCTTCAATCAATTTACATTTTAATGCATAATGCATGCATGAATTGGTTTTTTTTTTAAAAAGAACCCGTTGATCAAGTTTTGAAAAGGACCCCAAGGCCACTTCTCTTTCAAAATAGTTATCCTGAACCATTTTTAACTACCTACCATGAATGAATCCCACGGTAAGAGAGTAATTTATGTTTGTTGTAATACATATATTTTAAAAGCCTATTAGGGATGGATACATTCTCATGAATGTGAACCACCTTGCATGGCAAAATCATAGACATATAAGCTTGAGTAATCTCTTGTTTTCTTCCATTTTGTGTCAATTTGGTTCATGCATTATTAATTTAGTTGATTAATGGTGGTAGAAGAGATTAGAAACTAGTTTTCAATCTTTTTACGTAAAAGAACCCAACTATAAATCATCATGGTTCATAAGCTAAATGGTCCCTTATCGAATATCTCATTTTTATAGGCAAGATATGTATACATATTATTATATATATGCATATATAACTTCTTATTCAAAATCATTTTTCTCTTTTAAAGTTATGTTGGAACATGTTTCCAAACTGGTTTTAAAGAAAGAGAACTTCATTTTTTATGTATGTAGTTCAAAACTACAAAATCACTCAATATTCCATCTTAAAACTTTATCAATTCTACTAATACATACATGAAATTCATGTATATTGCTAAGATCAGATCATGCTTTGATAAAATTTAGCTTAAAATTTTAAAATTTAAGTTCTTGAAATGTCAATTTCCAGCCACCAAGTGGCTATCTTCCATAGAACTTAAGAAAGTTCTAATCTCATTAAAATCAGCACCCTAAAAATATTTTAAGAGCCATTGGTTTCATTCCTATATTTGTAGATATTGTATGGGATTAATCAACATCCCAAAATGTTTCAAAATCATATTCAAACTCAATTCATTTCTCTAAAAACAGAAGACTAAATGTGTTGAAATCGTCCAAGGAAAGGATGAATCTTTTGGCATGAAATTTGAAATCTAACTTGATTTTAGAAAAGAAAGTTCTATAAAACTTCATGTCATGACCCAATGTGCATATCTAACACCAAATGGAACATGTTCTCAAGAATAACGTTTCTCTTGCTCTTTTAGATGTTTAACTCATGAAAAGTTAAGCAATTTTCAATGGTTTGACATCATATCCTAAGAAACAAGCATTTTAGAATTAACATTTCCGATTTTTGGCCGCTTAAGCAAGTATAAAATCTGATTTTATGGCTGTTTTAAGACAAAATTGGATGTCATCCACAGCTCCCATACATTTTAAAATTGATTTTAACTTCACTTGTGGACTACATCTCTAACTCTTATGCTTAATAAAATGTTAAGCATATGTAGGGAAAGTCCTACACTTCAATTGGAAACCAATCTTTTTGTGTATAGATTACATGATCTAAGTTTATGTTGAGAGATTATGAGAGAGAGAAGAATGAACGTCTCATATAATTTCTCTTCTTCTTTCATGCATTCACATTCACCAAACTCAATTACCCACATGCACATTCATTAGAAATTAAGTGATTCTATTTCAAGTTTCAAAAGATGGCCAAGTCATATTGCAACAAGAACTTGAAAATTTCACTTAGTTTCGAAAGAAAACACAAATAGCATCAATATCCTAATTTGGTCAAAATACTTTTGAAAACAATCTATTTCCGAGCATTTTGGAATCTTCATCAAAAGAGTCACTTTTATTGCCCCCAACTCTACTCTAAAGGGAGAACTCATTTGAAAATTAAGTTCATATTTCTTAAACTAAATCACATGATTTGGCAAAAAGAGCATTCAAAACCATTCATTTCCTAAAAAAGTGTTAACACTTTGTTCAAAATTTGGTCGATTTGCTACATCAACTTAGCCATTTTTCCTAAAAGTTTGCTCATAAGTTGATCTCAATCAATTTCAATCCAAAATCATAGAATGATCCTTACTTCACAGTAAGTAACTAGATCTCAATCACAAAATCTTCAATTTTTCAATCTGAATTCTCAATTATCTATCAAATTTTCCAATCCAAATTTTCAAATTATCAAGCAAAGTTTCAAAATATTGGGTCAAAACCATAACCCAAATCAATTTTCAATATTCATGCCAAAATTTGAAATCAAATTCAAATGGCATATTTTCAACCAAAATAATGGTCTTCCATCTGGAAGATTTTTCAATTTTACCCAAACTCCTAAAGGCAAATTGAATTTTCAAATAGCTTGTCAAAACAAGTTAATTTTCCAAACAACTTGTCTAAATTCCATTCCAACTTGCCTAAAACAAACTTAGAAATTGCTTTCAAAACCAAATTTGAAATGAATTTCTAATTTCCATTTCAACCCTCTATGGACAAGCATATAGGATTGCATCAAATGACTTGTACATGATCCAAGAAATGCTTAGTCCTTGGTCCAATTACTCTTATTAAAGGTGGCAAGAATGGATAGACCTTGTACCGATGGGCGAACCCTTCTCTCTTGAGTTTTCCTCAAAGCCCAATTTTGAAATTCTTGCTGATTTGCATCGACACCCCTAAGGATGGGGTAGGGTGCGAACACTAGCTTTGATACAAATTAGTAGAACTGAACATCCCAAATATAATACATGTTCATGTTGAGTCATCGAACTATAATATGATTCACTATAGAAGCATACATGAATCCATCTTGATGAAAGCAATGGCAGATTCTAGCGGTAAGATCTTATAAGTCCTCTATGTAGCATGTGGTTTCTCTTAGATAGGAAAGAAAAAAACCTTGAAATTTTTGTTTTCCTCTATATATGACATATGGGACCACTACCTTAAACTAATTTCGAATTCAACTCATCATAAAATTTAAAATTGCATACAAGTATATAGACATATAAAAGTTATACCATATAAGGCTGGGCATCAGGCTGGGCCGCCGGTGGGCCGGCCCGGCCTGTTTGGGCTCAGGCCCGGGCCAGGCCTGGGCCCGGTAGACCGGCCCCGCAGTGGACCCGGGCCAGGCCCCGGTCGGATAGGCTGGCCCGGCGGCGGCCTGGCTCGCCCGGTTGCATCATAAATTTCTGAAAATTAAGTTATTATAACTGTTTTTCTGAAAAGTTCGCAAATATGGTGGACCATTCTTGTAATTTTCCAAATTTGATATAAAACTTGTCAAACCCTAAATGTTTTTTCATTTCTCGCCCGATCTTCTCTCTCCTCACGGAAGCACCTCCCTGACTCCCTCGTCTTCTCGTTCGACCGACGGTGGAGCAGCTGGAGCTTCCACCAATGTTCAGAGCAGAGACAACAGGGAGAGATCGTCTGCCTCCCTCTCCACTCTCCCTCCTCTCCCTTCCCGTCTCCCTCCTCTCCCTTCCCGCATCCCTCTCCCTCTCCACTCTGGCACTCCCCCTCTCCCTTCCCATATCCCTCTCCCTCTCCACTCCCCCTCTCCCTTCTGGTCTCCCTCTCCGTCTCTGCTCCCGCTCCCTCTTCCTCTCTCGATCCCTTGAGCTGTTTTTCGGTGGGCGACGGCCGGCCATCACGGTGGACGACGGCCGGGCGTCCTGGCGGCATCCGCCGGTGGCCACCCACGAAGTTGGGTGCCTGCCGCCTACCGGTGAAAGACCACCACCCTATCGACTACCGTTCGGCACTCGGCAGGCGAGCGGTGACGGGCGGACATCGAGCGCGGGTTGGACCGGACTCACTGGAGCGCAAGAAGATCCGACCCGACCCGGCCTGCCAAACGGGCCAGGCTGGGCCTGATTTTGGTGGACTCGGCCCGTCCCGGCCCGGCAACATTATCGGGCCGGGCCCGGGCCCGGGTTTCAGGCCAGACGGGCCGACCCAGACCGGGTTTTAGCGGACCGGGCCGGCCCGGCCCGGCCCGATGCCCACCCCTAATACCATATAAAATGACAAAATATCCAACTTAATTTATTATTTTATGGATATTTCCCTCATATAGCACATAACATGTGAAATTGCTCATGACATATATAGGCCCACATAATGATTCTAACACATATACCTTATGTTGCTTTCACAAACCACTTTTTGCAACTCACATGAACTTGGTACTTGCATGCCTTGCCAGCATGCTTACTCATGCTTGGACATAGCCAAGTGTTTCCTTGCAATGAACAACCCCAACTAATCACATGTTCCCTTAGCCATATCCAAGTGCCCTCTGCCATAGCCAAGCATCGCAAGACCCACCCCCTTGACCTTTGGCCACTATGGGAGAACACGACCACAGTTGAGGACCCCTTATCTCAATCGAGCACAATTGGACTAAGGCTTTGATGCACTATGTTCAATCATGGCTAGGCTAGTGCCTTAACACCATGGGTTAGGCTGGTCTGATGTCGCATGAGTTCCCTACCTACCTTCATTCCATTGGGTTGTCCTAGTCACTACCTGGCCTTAATGTCCTCTTCCTAACATGCAAATCCTAGGCTTTGAAGTTCTTGTGTGTTGTATTGTGTTTTGATAGTGTCTAAAGCATTTTCCCACACCTTTGGTCTATGGCAGGTCTAGATCTACCAGAGGTGGTCATAATCTAGTCAGAAGCTCTCTCAAGGTTGGTGCTTCCTATAATATGTCGCTAAGGTATTTGACTTTATAGACAATTGGATGTGCATAGTTTGTCAAATTCTCTAAAATTATTGTTGATTTATTGTTCTATGTGATTTGAATTCTATCCAAAGGCTGTAGATGTGTCTGCTTAATCCATTTACATTTACTTTCTATTGTTTACCCAGTTTTTTGTGTTTTCCTTGAGTGGCAATCATGTCTAGAAGTGTCGTAGGCAGGTTCACCATGTCATAGGTTAGAATATATAATTTTTGCCATTTAGCGTCATTTTTTAAAAATTAGGTAGCATTTGGATGACACCCTCAAAGAACATCATTTTGTAAAGTTAGGTTTTGTTAAAAACGAGTTTCCTAATCATCTATTAAAATCTAGTTTGTTTGGATAAACAATGTTTTCTATGAAAAACTCTAGGGGTTACGTTATTAACTTCATTTTGGAAACACCATTTCATCAAAACTAGGTTTTCTATAAACTCAATTTTGACTATCACCTAATATGCCTTAAACAGCAGTTTGGAGGCAAAATGCACTGTGGTCCTTATGTGAAATTGCAAAACCGAGCCTCGCCCATTGTGGGTTGAGCCCCAAAGGGTTTGCTATCCACCATTGATACCAATTCCTTTGGGTCTAGAAATAATTACTGGGCTTTAGGTTGTAGCATCATATTTTGTAAGATTCAAAAATTTAGCCAATCTACAGCAAAAGCATCCTAGTTGTTTCTTTAATAGGCAATGAAGATAAATAGAGAAATGAAGTCATCTTCTTCTACTTTCCATATATTTTCTTCAAATGCACATTTTATTTGCAGAAAGTACAAAAACAAATTAACTTATAAAAAGTAATTCTTCTGCAAAAAAGTAAGGCAGATAAAAAAAATTGATTTTTGTACATATAATTCTTTTATTTGGGATGATTTCACTTTAATTTTTTTGAATCTATAGTTTCCATATGAAGTTAGTGCTTTGGCTATAAATACAAGCTTAAAGTTTTTCTGTGTAGAATAGAATGATCTGTTCTTCTCATTATATAGTATAAGAAGTTCTGAGTACCATGAAACACTAATTTTAGGTATGTTCTGATTTTTTTTACTTTTTTTTATGTAGATTTTTTAAAGTTTGATATTTTTATGTAATGAGTTTTGTAGGCAAGTTTTTTCTTCTTCTTTTTCAATGTAGGCTAAATCCTTTTTTAACTTCAAAAGAAATTTCTAAAATAGATTTTGTGTATATATTAATTAAAAATGTGGGTGACTGCTTGCATTTCTTGATTTGAAAAGTTTTCCATGTAAATTGATCCACTACCCCTTACAAATAGAAATTTTTCTTGTTTGAGTGACATGAAGCAGCCACTCTCCTCGCTAGCACTATAGTATGTCTACATCGTGTTGTACTTTTTGTTTATATCTTGTTTACCCTTAGAATATTTGATAGCATTGCTTGGTGAATGAGTCAAGGACTGGGTTGTTTCTTGCTTATTTTTGGAACACAAAAGTCACTAATTGAAGCACTTAATAAAATATGTTTTAGTATATAAAAAATGGTTAATAGCTTTTCATATTTCAATTCTAGTATGGGAGAAGATATAAGATATGTTAGGAAACTTGCTCCTTTACATATGAATGAGATGACATAATATGTCATGAATGTTTTTCAAGGCATCCCTTTCATTTATTTTAACAAGTACTTTTCATTGATATAGACAATTATTCATTCTATTATTTCCATTCTTAAACATAATTGGCCCTATGGAGAAGCTTTTCACCTTTTACAACAATATTCAATCTAGATAACTATAAATGTACTCTTTGTTTCTAGCATTCTATTTGTTAATTAAAAGCACCTGCCTAAACAATTGGACAAGGAAAACATTTAGAGAACACAACATTATAATTTCACTTGAACTATTTTACAGATTTGGTCAGTGTCAAAATAGTCTAATATATTTTCTCTTGAATAAATTATGATGTTGAATCTTCACAATGATTCTAAAATCAATGACCTTAAAGTGCATACCCATTAAATAAGCCCTTATATGTTCTTTCATTTAATTTTCTTTTGCAGGAAACCATCACAAAGCAGCTATATAAAATCTTGAGGAATTTGACACATGTTACCTCTTGTACAATTCCTTCATATAGGGACATTAAGGAGATATAGAAAGATGAATTCAATGGTTGGTGGAACTTGGCATTCCGAGAGTTGGGTATGTATATAGACTTTTTTTTGCCCATTTTTAGCTTAAAAAGAAGTAATTCACCTTTGTATATATTCAAACATTGTAGACTGTTTTTGAGGTTTATTTCCTTTTATGTGAATAAAATACTATTCATATTTCTCTTTCCCTTTCTTTTTTTATATCCATCCTTTAAAGCATACATACACAAAAAAGGTTCTACTTTGTTTATCATACATAGTTTTTTTAGTATAATATTTTAATGGACTTTGTCTTCTAAACACTGCTAGGTAATTTTGTTGACTTTAACCTATTATAACAATTATATTAATTTCTTTTCGGTTTTTTTCAGGAAGTACTAAGTATGAGCAGTATCAAAAAAATTGGATAAGGTATTTTAATTTTGACACTTATGTCCTCTTCATGACATTGTTCTCTTTCATATTTTGTAAGGTTGAGTTGTACCAACATTGCTTCAAAGAAACTAGGATGGTTGATATCTAAATTGACAAAATAGATGAACTACTAGAAATGAGAATTTCTATCATGCAATGGGTGTGAGCATCATAAATCATATGTGATTACTTTTTTGCCACTGCACTAAAACAAAGTTGGCCTACGGTGAAAGCAGCTTGGGAGGCTTTATAAAGAGGGATTGGCATTTTGCCTTCAAAATGCCATTCATGGTGTCATGCAAACTCCCCCTAAGGGTTTCAGGGCTTTTATGTCTTTGTCTACATCATTTGAGTCTAGTTTAGTTTTTAGGTGCATATGTATTTTTCCTTGGTACTGTCGCGTTTCTTATTGTCTTTTATAAATTTATCTAAGATTGTGTCGAGTTCCATGTCATTTAGGCATTAAATATATTCCCTTTAAGTGTTTCCTATCAAGAGTTTTATGCTAAATTGTTTTAATTTTCAGTTAAACTTGGGTTTTTATTCCAAGGGACATATAATAGTTCATGGCCCTATTTGAAGCATGTCATTCAAGTTGTTTACCTTGAAGTGCAGTTAGGAATTAAATTTGAACTTCATGTGTGGAGCCCTTCAGTTAAGTTT
This sequence comes from Nymphaea colorata, assembly GCF_008831285.2. Lineage (NCBI taxonomy): Eukaryota > Viridiplantae > Streptophyta > Magnoliopsida > Nymphaeales > Nymphaeaceae > Nymphaea > Nymphaea colorata. Next base: position 26,152,042 of record NC_045139.1, on the reverse strand, counting down.
TTGTGTTTGTGTGAACAATGTTAAGTTTAGTTTAAACAATATAAGTTGTTAATTTAGTCATAGTTCATGCCTAAATGAACAATTAATGTAAGAACTAAGAAGTTAAGGAGCTGTCTATATACTATTCTTCACTATGTTCCGTTGTGACTTCCCCTCATGAGTGTTTGTGGCAGTTAATGATGAACACCAATACATGTTGTGCCTCTTGACACTCTTTCAAAGTCTAGAAATTAGAGGCAAATGAAGTATAAATCTCTTAACACTTCATGGAAGTCTAGAAATTGGAAGCATGTGAATACTATGCCTCTTAACATTCCCATGGAGTTTAGAAATTAGAGTTATTTCCCTTGTCTGTTTTTGCTTTATACAGTCTATTCCTTGAGTTGGTACTCACTACTATTCATTAAATTCCAGATAAAGATATCATTTGGTGTGTCGTTTCACTTTATATTGCAACACAAAAAATTCTTTTTAAAAGTGAAATTCCCTGTTTTTAAAAGACATATCCAAAACGGCTTCAATAAGCAACCAGCTCACTCTTGGATATTGTTTATTAATTCTCATTTATCATATTTCATATAGATGTACTACAAATTTCATGTGAAAATTTAAGCAAATTACAATTATTTAAGAAATTGGAATGAGATAAAAAACCTAATCCTTTAATGTGCATTACATTTGGAGTATAATAAGCTGGTGCAGACACTATTTTACAAAAGTTGCCAAAAGAACAAGGAGTCCCCTTTAAAGATTATTAAAATCTTGATGATGCTCCACTTACAGTGGTTGTTTGATTATAACAAAGGAAATCTTTGCCATGCTCAACCAACCCTCCAAAATTAATTCTGTAACACTTAATGGCTCAATAGGAGAAAAGGATTATTTCAACAAAAGAGAAAATTGTTCAAAAGGGTGTGAATACTTGTATATGTGCTTGAGTGCATGATGTGGCAATTTAGTGGTCAATTGGTTGAGAACATTGGTGTGACTGATGGCTCCAAGCATTGCAGTCCTAAATGATTAGGAAATGCCAATGATCCCTCCCTAACGGATTAACAGTGTGATGTGGCAATTAACAACCAATTGGTTAAAGAATGTCGTTGGTGAATGGTTTCAACATGACATTTCTGGTGTTCAATGCATGAGAAATGACAATGAACAACTATGAGATCTTTTTATGGTCATTGGCAAAAGGATTGAGATCATAAATACATGTAGTTTGCTTGAGGCTGTAAGGAGCAGTTAGGGGCAAATGGTTGAAGAATTCTAGCAACTGACGGCTTTATCTATGGAAATGTCAGCGATCAATTGTTGTGGCAGTTGATGGCTGAAGGATCCTACGAGAGGAGGAAGGTTTGCACATGAGGAACTCTAAAAATTTTGGAGAGGGGGAATTGTGCTTATTATATAAATTACTTGTGCACATCTCAAAACACACACATATAGGAATTGAAACCAGTTGCAACCCTATGCTGTTTGATGATATATTTAAAAAATATCACTACAATTATCATGCCGCATGAGCATTAGCAATGGTTTATAGCCCAATATTGATGTATCACACTTTTAATGACGATTTATGGTGTTTTAGCTGTATTTTCTAAATATTTAGTCATCCTGCAATATCTGGCAGCTGGCTGATTTTTGTTTTTCTACACACACGCACACACACACACACACACACACACATATATATATATATATACATGGACACACACACACACACACACACATATATATATATATGGACACACACACACACACACACACACACACATATATATATGAAAGTTTAAATCTACTAGATGCCTTATTGTTTCCTAGTGCTTTTAGCAAAGTTTCTAATGCTTTTAGCAGGGGTTTATGGTGCTTTTAGTGATGATTTTTAAATTTTTAACAAACTAGCAACATCCAGAATGCATATATGGTGTTAGGTGCTTTGAACAATAAACTTTTAGTTTTTGCCGGCCAACAACATCCAACATCAGGTCACACACATACATATATATAATTCTTGGATTTGGAGAAATCCTCTAGCCTCTTGCAGCACATTGCTCAATTCATTGCTTTGGGTAGTGTAATTAATCATACCCATTTGCATCAGGTAGCAGCGATTGAAAGTTGTGATTGGACGGAACACTGGATGTTTGAAGGATTTCAATTCGTCTCTCTCACACTCTTTATATATATGTGTGTATGTGCACACACACACACACACATATATATATATATATATTTATTTATTTATCATTATCACGATGAATCAAACAGTCCTCATGAATTTGCTATAGGACTTTGAATAGCCAAAATCACCATCCATTTTTTTTCTCTCTCTCTCTAACACACACAATATCTGTACTTTTATAGAATTGTTTGTGGCGTATATATTAAAAACACTACTATATGAATGACATCCTTGTTTACAAATATGTTATACATATATTAGAAATTTATAAGTTCGTTGTGTCCATAATATCAAATTTACACCCCAAAATATTATGGTTTATTTAATTTGGGCAATTTATACATCACTAGTCTCCCAAGTGGTATTTTTTTTTTATCATGACAGATTTGAAAAGTTAAATGTTAAAAAAAAGTTAAACAAAATGAAAATGAAGCCTTGGACTTAGGACTCGTTCATGATGTGTCGTAGGACAATTTATGAACATCCTTGACAACGAATGTCCCTTGGCCAAGCAACGCTAGCACGGGTAGTGGCACCAAATCTATTTGCTCCATTAACACTCTATGAATTTGCCCCAACTGGCTCGTATAATTTTTCATTTAAACAATAACAAAAATTTAATTTGCAATAATTCAAAAACAGAAAGAAAAGTTAACCTAAACCCTTTATCGATCCAACATTGTTTGGGAAGGAGAAAACGCGGGCGGGCCCAATACGGCAGCAACCAGACCGGGCCGGAGGCTCGCTGGGGCTGCATGGCTCGGAACCAAGTGGGCGCACGAACCCACACCCATATCATATGATCGGCAGCCTAATTTGGCACAGTAGGAACACGTTTATTTTTCTTACAACCCAAAAGAAGGGAAGGGAAGTGAGGGTAATTGGCTACCGTGGGGACGGAGGGGTGCGTGCTCCTATAAACGCCTCATTGTGTGGGTGAAAGAAAGGCCTGGACTCTCTCTTTCTCCTCCCTGCCTTTCTTCGGTGATTCTACGGACGTCGTCGAGCGGAGGACGGAATCCCCCGCCTCCGTCTACCTTTGCCGGTCTCCACCCAAACCCGTCCGAAAACCGCCGCGACCAATCCGCGACGTCCTCCTCCATAATCACCAACGTGTAATTCCCCAGATTCCTCACTCCTCCCCGCACCCTCCGGGGGGTTCTACCCGCCGGAACCCGACCACCTGCCGGATGGCAGTCGCTCACTCCGACGTGTCTTCAGTGCATAATTCGATTTCTTGCTGCCCTTTGTGCGTTTCTCTTTCTTTGCTTCTCTTTAATTCGATGATGTTTTTTGTCGGCTTTATATTTTGGGGATGACTCGATCTTAACTGTGGTTCATGGCAGTTTTGCTTTTGTGGGACCAATTTTTGTTTTCTCACATGGGTGAGGTTTTGGGGTTTGGAAGAAAACTTTGATTGGAATCTGTAGTGTTGATCTGAGGTTTTATTCGATCTGGTGATCCTGGTAGTTGCCGGCGATGGTTTTCTATCGTGACGGAATATGTCTTATTTGGGCGTGTTTCCTGTTTCATTTGGCTCTCTGATCGGTTATTTTATTGCTGCCCAAACTGTTTATCCATGTTTCAAGTATGGTTTCCCTGAAGTTTTATGTCGAAGAAAGAGTGAGTCTTTTTAGTGTCTGAGTGTGTAAAATATGGTTCTGTGTCCCGCCATTTTGTTTATTTCCACAGTTTTAAAATAGAGGGAATGCCCGTCACCGGCAAGTACTTGTTTGAGCATTATTTGCTCCCTTTTGAAGGCTGCAGCTGTCCAATTGTGCATTTGCAAATCCTAATACAGCTGTTTCATGATTGATCTGCAGTTACCTTTTTCTTTTCCTTCTTGAATGGTGTTTTTTTTCACCTATTTTAGCATTCTCCCGCTCTACTGGGGTTTGGCATTATCTCCTTGAGCTCAATGGATGCTCACAACCATGTGGTTGTTAGCTATGCTATTCCAGCTTTTGTTTCCTCTGTTCCAAATTGCGTCAGATTAGATGCTTCAAGTACTTTAGTCCCTTACTTTTACTTTCTATTTCATCAGTTTCCATGCAATGTGTTTGTGTGTGCATGCTTGTGTGTGTCTGTCTCTGCCGAGGTGGGGGCTTACTTATCCTCGTTTACTGACATAGCTTGAGTTCGTCACAGAGATTCACGTTACTTATCCTGGTGTACTGTTCACAGCTTGAAGTTATGAGAGAATTCACCGTTTTGGAGTGGCCATTCACTGACTGTAGCTTGTGTTTGTGTTCATGATAGAGTTCATGCGAGAGTGGCAGGCTTACGCTTTTTCTCTTTTATTTCTGGTTACTTGCTAAGCATTCCTGTATTTTTTTTTCTTTTGCAGAGGACTTTAGGATATCATATCGGAGAGCGAGTTTCATTTACTAATTCATTCTACAGAATTCTCTACTTGGAAAGGGATTCATGTGTAAATGGCATTCTATAGAAAATATACTAATGGAAGGGAGTCCACTCGCCAATTACTGGAAGAAAAAGAGCTTGATCTTAATAGGGAGAGCAATGAAGATTTCCCTGGCCATTCAGGTAATGATGAAACAGGTGCAAGCTCCAGTGAAAAGGATGCTGATGGAAAGGCAGATGATGAATACCAAAGTGAGGAAGACGTGCTTGAAGCAGCTAGACCCGAAAATGGTTTTGTGAAGAATGAATTTGGTGGGACACAAAACTCTCAGCCACTAGGACGCAAAACAGCTTTAGTTGGAACGTGGGGTTCTTCTCTCTGGAAGGACTTTCAAGCTCCTTTGTCTCGGGAAGGATCTGAAGCTGGAAGAGATTCGAAGTATGTGGACTCCAGTTATAAGGCTGAAGATGGTTTTGAAAACAATATTTCTGATGGGACATCAGACCATCTAGACATGGAAGATTTTGATACGTCTAAAGATCAGGAAGATTCTCAAAAAGGTCCTGTCGACATACCTGCAGACGAGATGTCCTCTGATGATTACTATGAGCAGGATGGGGAAGAACAGAGTGAGCAATTTCACTATAGGGGAACGTGTGATGCATCTAAGACTGGGTCCTTGGCAAAATCTGTTACCATAAAAAAGAGGGCTTCAAGAAGTTCAGTCGCTACAGATTCTGACTATGGGGATGATGACTACGATGAGGATGATGATTGTAATGAAGAAGATGGTAACAGATTTTCTTTTTGTTTCTTCAGATACATACTTTGCTATGGGATATCTGGTCTGAGCTGCCATGACCTGGGTTCCTTTATCCTTAGTTCTTTCTCAATCATTTTGTTACTTCCTGTCATACAACCTTTCTATTCAAAGGAAAATGTCCAAATTTCATCTTTTAACTTTCTTAACTGCAGGTGATGACCCTGAGGATGCTGATTTTGATCCTAATTATGATGGTGATCAAGGCGGTGGCACTAGGCAGGAGGTTGGTGTTGTCCTATATAAGTAAACACATGTATATTGTCAAGGTGTCAGAGTTTCTTGATGTCATCAAGTTTTCTTAATCAACTGTTCATTTGTGAATTTCTTTTGCTCTTATCAGCAATTGCTGTTGTGATGGAAGTTGAATGGTTCGACTTGTGTGCCAATCTTGTAGGAAGTACATTTTTTCATGTTATGGTTCTTTTGACTAGGTCATAGTTTCTTCAGTGGCAGTTGATTGCTTAGTTATTGGTGGTCAGGCTTTTCATTGAAGCACCATCTCATATAAATGCTGTTTATTTCTCTTTCTAATCTGTCAATGCGCTTGTTTACTTTGACTATTTTTTTACTTTCATTCACAATTATTCATGTAATTGACATGATTTTGTGTCATCAGATAGCTTTGAAATGATTCTTCTTTGCACTTTTTCTTTCTTTCCCCTTGTTCTAAATGTAATGGACAGAAAAACATGGTTGGTTTTTCTTCGTATCCTATATATTGGGGATGCTTACCTTTGATTTTCATATGGTACAAATCAAGGTTGGATGCTGCATGATAGTGATGTGGGCCATGTGGCAGGAAAGGATGTGCCAAATTAGGTGCTCCAAAGAGGAAAATGATAAAAATGTAGCCACTTGATCTAAATTTGTTATCATTTCATTTTGTAAGGGAGTTCCATTGCCATAAAATGCGGTTTTAGAAATTGGAAACTGAAGTGTATTGTTGTGCAAGAATTACTTTCCATTTACTTTTATTGCATGTTTAACTGTTGTGAAGTGTGCATATTTTTTCCCCGCTGTTGCCTTATGGAGATCATCACTAATTTCCCTAGAAGCAAGTGTATGTTACACCCTCTGTTGGCCTTTTGTTTCTAACCTTATCCAGATAATCAATTGACCTTATGCACTCTGTAGTAAGGCCTATTCATTGATACTTTTGTACTTTAGCTGATCATACTGATCCTGCAGGGTCACATATCTTTCCGGAAAGGTAACATAGTTAATGCAAAACTAATCAGTTTTTTGTTGTTAACGTCATGCTGACAGTTATCAAGTGATGATTTTGATGAAGGAGAGGAAAAGGATGGTGATTTTGATATGTTAGAGGAGATTGATGAGGAAGCGTTTGAATTTGGCAGTAACAAGAAAAGAAAAAGGAAAACAAAATCGAAGTCCTCTAAAGGAGCCAAACCTTTTCCAGTGGCTGCTCGACAGAAAAGGAGGGCAGCATATTCAGAAGAGGAAGACTCATCAGCAGAAGATTCAGAAGAGGACAGTGATGAAGACTTTGACCTTGGGAACAGGCAGGCATCTCATCTTCGTAAGAAGAATGGGAACTGTTCCACTGTACCTGAAAATAGCTTAGCACATTGTAGGGAGTTGAGGACTTCTAGGAGGCCAGTGCGTAAGGTTTCCTATGCTGAAAGTGAAGAAAGTGAAGACACAAATGAAGACAAAGTGAAGAAATCTCAGAAGGTGCACAGTTTCTTTGCCAAATTATTGCTATTTTAAGATTAAGATACTTGTAACTTTATTTGCCCATTCATAGTTATATCTTTATTTAAGTACAGAATTCTTGATTTATTGCTAATGCTATATTAGGACAAAGCACGGCCAACACCACTGTCAGCTTGAGATACATGTAACTCATTTATTAAACCGAGGAGTTTGTTGATAAGCTATGAGAAGCAATATGTGTTTGGTTTTGTTTTTTAGAACTGAAGAATCATATGCTAGAGAAAAGAAGTGCATTTATGGAGTTAAAACTAATGCAACCAGATAAATTGAAAAGTTCATAATGGAGCTTTTTAGAACCATCTTCAAAAGAAAATGCTGTAGAAAAAACAGGTAATCTTCAATAGAACTTGATGCCAAAGGGTGTCTGCTTCCTGGACTAATTTTCTCCATTTCTTGGATCCTTCCTTATGAGGTCTACAAGAGCAATAGGAAAATAAAGGCATGAAAGCTTGAGAAAGATGCATCATCTGCAACTTTGGATGATTTGCTAACCCTCCTCCTTCAATGTGCTTGACTACCTCATCAATTTAACGTCTTTGGTGTTGGCAAAATTTGTTCCAGAAGTGATGGTTCCATCACATAAGGCAGAAGTTTTGTTGTGCAAAATTTGTGTCCTCTGGCTCCTTTTTTGACTATTTTTTGGACAAAGTTTTTCTGTCCTTAGGAGGGAAAAGCTCTTTTCTAAACTAAGCCTCCTCTCTTCTTCTAGGAGCTGCTCCTTATGTAGCTAAAACATGAAAAGAGACTTTAATTGTTTTTCTTTCCTATCAATGAACATGGCAGAACTTTTGCTAGACAAATTTTTACTTTGAGTCAATCTGCTCCTTAGAATTTATCTTTACAATTTACTGATATATAGTTTTGATTTTATAACATGCTTTCAAGGCATAGAAGCTGCATACCCTGCAATGCATCTAACTATCTAGGTTGAAGAAATGTGAACCATTCATGTGAACATAGTTGGGGAAATGACAAGAATCTAATTAGTAGAATCAGATGAAGCACTTTGTTACTGAAGAAGAGTAACTGTTGGTCATTCTAGATTTTATGTGTTGCTGCTTTGATTGGTTTCATCTTCTTCCTTCTCTCTCTTCATTGTTTTGTCTGCGACAAGCAGCAATTTTGTCTGTCCAATGGGAGTTCTCCTCCTCCGAGTCTCCATGTTTTGGTCTCCCCCCTTGTTAGTGTATTGAATGATGATGTTTGCATAGGTCGACTCTGCTATGAATTTCCCAACAGAGAGAATCTCCAAAATGAATGTGTGTGTATATGTGTTTGATAGACAGTGTGAAAGGGAGATTGCACATCTAGAAATATCGATAAGCCCTGTCTATGTCACATAGGTACGGGTAGGGGTGCCGGTGCGGGTACGGGTACTGACCATTTTCAAAAAACTTGGGTGCAGGGGTACGGCCGTATATATATATATAAACAATAAGAAATACTTAGAAAATATGTATCAAAATAAAGAATATACATCAACATAAACAAATAAATAACATAGAAAATATATATCAACGGCTCTTGCAGTAGTATGTTTAAGAAACCTATGAAAAACTTTAAACATATGGACAACCAAACAGCCCCCTAGTCAAATATGAACATCAATCGAATTTTCACATCCAAAGAATATAATAAAAAGAAAGGTGGAAAAAATTAAATCAAAGTAAAATTAAGCAGTTTGGATCTATAGGTACCCAAGTGTCAAAGTACCCATTTTGGGTACGGGTACGACGACACGGGGACGTGGACCTTACTGAAGTACCCATGTGACTTAGCCTGTAAGCTACATTTTGAGAGATTAATGGTTGTCTTAGGATAACCTGCACCTCAATCTTGTGGCCTTTAACGTTTCTTCCTAGTCATGGTTAACAAGTATTGACTGTTAACCATTCAATTTTTTGATTCAATTCAATGAAGAAAGAAGAGTAACTCCGTTAGATAAAGATTGACATTCAAAGCCTATGATTTAACTCCCTTATTATAGAACAAAATGTTCTGTTAAAGTAAATTGTGACTGTGGAAGAAGTGCTATGCAAGGTGGTTGCATGACATTGACTTTTGCTGCTATTTTTATGCACATGCCACAGGCATTTGTTACTTTGGACACCCTCTGAGTCCATTCAGCTTTAGCCTGTGGTTTACCATTAATTTTCTGGTATTTTTTAGTCAATGTGAGCAAAACTTGTTTATATGTCTTATCCTGGTTTGGCTTCCTCTTGTGTTCGGAAAAAAATTCCTTTTGATTTCTTCTTCCCATGATGAATAATTTAATCTTTCATTTTTTTATGAAAGGTTTCACCAGAGGATGCTGAAGAAGAAGAAGATGGTGATGCAATTGAGAAGGTTTTATGGCACCAAGCGAAAGGTGTGGCACATGATGCATTGGCAAATGGTAGATCATCACTGCCAGTTGTGTCTAACTTTTTGTTAGACTCTGAATTGGATTGGGAGAATGTGGAATTCTTCATAAAATGGAAAGGCCAGTCCTATATGCATTGTCAGTGGCAACCACTTTCTGAACTTCAAAATGTATGAGAGCTCTTTTATACCTTTTGGAAGTACTTGTATAAATGCGATGCAAGGATTGCCTTGCTTTATAGTTCTTAGATAGCAGTTCAGCTTGCCTTGTTTGGTCTTTTTGCAGCTTAGTGGCTTCAAGAAGGTCTTAAATTATATGAAGAGAGTGAAAGAGGAAAGAAACTTTAGAAAGGCATTATCACGTGAAGAGGTAATTCCTGATTTTTATCTCTTAATTTATTTGATTTTTTGATTTGTTGCATGTCCTTTTGATAATGTTTCTGGAGTAGTCATCCTAGTGTTAATATATTCATGCTTAAGGATTTCAAATATGATATTTGTGGGTGTAAGAATCGCGGTGTTCTATGCATTTCTTCCTGTTCTTGTATCTTTTTTTTGGTAGTTTCTTTTCTTCAACTTTGGAGTATTAACGTAGTCTTTTGACATCCCTTAGGTTGAGGTTCATGATGTTAACAAGGAAATGGAGTTGGACCTTCTAAAGCAGTATAGCCAGGTTAATTAATTTCCTGTTCTTGTCTATTGCACATGTTTCTTGCAATCCACTTCATTCCTCTTGTTTGTTCTGTTTAACATGTATCTCAATTTTACCTTATTTCTTTATCAGGTAGAAAGAATATTTGCAGATAGGACCTCAAGAGGTGGTTCTGATGAAGAGGCACAGGAATATTTAGTCAAATGGCAGGGACTGCCTTATTCTGAAGCAACTTGGTAAGTGAAATTGGATTGAATAGCTTGAGAACTGAATTTAGTGTAGCTATTTTCTATTCAAGAGCCAGTGGTTGGCTTTTATTATTTAGGCTATTGGGAACTTGGTAAAGTGTAGCCATAGGTAGTCTGAAAGCCAGAAATTATACACCTTGATCTGAGATGTTTAATCATATGTGCAAAGCAAATGCCAAGCCTATAAACTTGGTAACATAGGTATTTCTGCTTAAAGCCTTAAACATATTTTAGGTCCATGCTTCTTGGATGTCTAGTAACTTTCTGCTTAAAGCCTTAAACTTATGTTAGTTCCATGCTTCTTGCATGCCCAATGGCTTCCTTCTAATTTATCAGTTCTGTATCTGGTTTATGGTTAGTTCAATATTTTGTCATCCTGAAGTCTGACAATGGTATTTGCAGGTTTTTCTGGTTAAAAATACTGAATGCTCACTTCTAAGTGACCAGGAATATTTTTATCATGAGAATTATGTGCCATCTTTTTCTAAAGTTCTGATTAAGACACTTCTTTACTGATTTTACGTTTTTTTATTGCAGGGAGAAAGATACTGAAATTGCTTTTGCTCAAGATGCCATTGACGAGTACAAGGTTTAGTTTCCTTCTGTACATGATCATATTTCATCTAAAGTTGTTGCAGGTAGCAGGTTCTTATGTGTAGAAATTGTGTATATTTTACATTTTTTTAGCCTTGAGCTTGTCCATACTTGTCCATGCTTTTCTCATAGTGCCAAAATGCGAAGCATATTGTCAAGCACCATGGGAAGTTATTGAGGTGAAATGTGGAACCATTTAGGAAGGAATGATTTACATAAGCATAAGAATTAGGTATTCTCAATAATTGATAATGTTGAATCTTAACCATGGACACAAGTCAATTCAAGGCATTTTCTGAAAAAGGTTTTTCTCTGAATATTTTCTTTTCCTAATTGTGTTTTTCCAGGAGAATATTGAACATATTGAAGAAAAAGTAAGGAAGAATTTGAAGAGATAAAAGAAACTTGTAATTAATAGTATCTTCTAATAAAAGCATATCAAATATGCTATTGTCCTATCATATTTGTCTTAATTAGAAAAAAAGAAAAAGAAAAAATACATTTGAAACTATATACATCAAGCCCTTCTCTGCTATTGCGTTATAGAAAATACTACCTGTTTCCAACTACCATACTACCATGATGCACTACCCTATGTTGCTGGGCACTTTTTTTTACCCCCTTTTCTGAATTTATCATCATTATTTTCATGACTATATGTTGGACACAGTAATCTGAAACGGTTCAAAATTTTCAATCTTGAAAACCAAGATTTTAAGGAAATGGCATTTCCAAACAATGGGAGTCAGGATTCCCGTGTAGGAGAAGTGGGTTTCCAGTTTAGGATCCCCATGCCATAGGAATTTGGATTTCCATGGTTGATGACAGGATTCCTCATTGATTGCTATTCTGGTTCTAGAGGATTAAGATTCTTATGCTTAAAAAAATCCTGGTAACTATGGTTGCTCGGTTTCCTCATTTTGAGGAAGCAAATGTCTCGACCACAAGCATGGTCATCTTTAAGAAGTTCAAACTGGGTCTTTCATCTTTTGTCTGTGATGTTGAACAAAGTTTTCACATGCTTGGTGGTTTTTATAATGCCTTTTTCTTGTTTTTGAAATGACAGGCTCGCGAAGCAGCAATGACAGTTGTTGGGAAAACTGTGGATTCACAGAGGAAAAAAAGCAGAGGTCTGTGTTTATCCTTGAGTTTGAAATTATCCTTATTTCCGAAAAAATTATATGTCCGGGCATAGAACTCCTTGAAAGAGTTATAAACTGAAGCATTCACAGTTGTCAAATATTGTACTTTATATATTCTCTCTCTCTCAACACGCACTCTCTCTCACGTGGGTTCACCTCAATCATGTGTCAAGCACGTGACACCAAGGATAACTATATTTTCTCAAACTTATGTGGGACATTTGTAAGTTGTGTCAGGGATATATGAAGCTCTTACTGATTTCCATTCCCTGGTCATGCGAAATGAGGAGATTCATTCCCAAATGCATGAACTCCTTCATAAGTTATATTGAGCGCTAAATCCTTTCTTGACTTATTGAGCGCTGGTTCCTTCTTGACTATTAGTTTCCTGGTTGTGGCAACAAATATGGTCTCCATCATAGGCATTTCAAAAATTTTGTGCAGCATTTTAACTGTGAGCAGTACAAAACTTGGAATGGTTGCACAATTATAATGCACAGGTTGGATCTTATAACAGAACTAACAGTTTAACGACAGGCATTTTAAAGTATTTTGGCTTTTAGAATCAGGTCTGTACATCAAAAATTGCATATAACAGATAAACCCTGGTTTGTGGACTTGTAAAATCTGCTAGTGTGATTAAATTTGTCAAACAAATCTTCTATAGTCTTAAACAAAGGTCACAATTTCAAATATCATGGTGTGCATATTTTCAGATTGGAAGACCTAAGGCTCCTATAATGTGTGAAGTGTGAAGTGTGAACTACGTATATCCACGCCTTTTGTTTGTCTGTGTACTTACATATGTGTGTTTATGTACGATTATCACAGATATCAGCTATATATTCAAAACATCACAATCATATCACCATAAACATGTGAAACAAAAGAATTTATCACAATATTGTCTATGTATTTATGTATGATTATCACAGATATCTGTTCAAAACTTCAAACTGCTGTGATGGAACTGGAGATTTATCCTGATATTTTGGAATATCATCACAACGAAATTATCATTTTTGTGAGACTTCAATTCCGTTTCCTGAAAACCATTTTTTGATATATTTTAAGCACCATTTTCATTTTTTTGTTTCTTTTAGTTTGTTAATAACTATTTTGAATGTTTATGCTATTTTGTAGGAAATTCAGTAGAAAACTCATTATTTATGTAATTATTTTATTATCTTAAGTATATATGTGAGCATATGCATGAACCTATGGTACCTAGATTATGACTACTGAACCTGCACAGTTTCTGCACAATCTTGTACAAACCAAACATTGTAATCCATCGTCCATTTGTTAAAGATGGAGGCTTGAGCATGCTTCTTTGATGAAAACCATGATCCTTTGATGCTAGAATATTTATGAAAATTCTGGGCCATTGATTTTCAGATCTTTATGATAGCCTATGTATGTTTTATAATTGAAGAAACCAAGTTTAGATTCCTGGGAAATCATTAATGGATACCACAGCCGTGCAGTTACTTTTTTCAAAAAATAGATAGAAATGCCATACGTGTGTCACTCTATCGCATGGTTGCAGCATATAGGCTGCATTATCCAAGTCAATTTGGGTGCAATGCACTGTGGGCATGTCCGTGAATGTCTAATGTTACATATTCTTTTATTATAATTTTGCAACACAGAGAGAGAAATGGAGAGTGATAGAGAGAAAGTTATGCTTTCCAAAAAATGGTGTCTGCCCTTTTGTAGATAAAGGATATCCTGTGGTGGGTCCCACATGGAGTTGAATTTTGACTTCCAAATATATATTTATATTATATAAGAAGAAAGATAGAGTGATTGTGGGTGTCCAACGAAGAAGAGTAAGGATCTTCATTCTGTACATTAGTATATATTTGTCTTAATACATAAGTCATCCTGAGGCAAAAAAGGAAAACATTTATTGGGGCTTGAGAACTCCACCTCTCATAAGCTAGTGTTTTTGACAGCATATAAGCCCCAAACTTTCTTGCTTGGGTTATATCTCTTGTGTATAAATGGCCAGCAACGCTTTTGTTACTGCTCTGAATTGGGTGGATTTTTTTTTTCTCTTCCATATGCTCTACCCACATTGTTGGTTGGTTCCTTTTGAAATATTTGGAGCACACCCTAGGCCTGAGGATTTTTATCATGTTTTTAACTTTTTGTTACTAAAGGTAGAAACCTCATTAAGTAGGAATGATGTTTCAGAACATGTCCTTAGAGTGATGTTTCAGAGCGAAAAAGTTACAAAACATGTCCTTAGAGTGATGTTTCAGAGTGAAAGTTCACAATAATGAGTCTGAAGTATGAACTCATATAGATCAATATGCGTCAATCCTCTTCATACTGGAACAGTGTGTGGACCCTCTCTTCATGACGTTTACCCAATTTGCAGCGTTCTTTACTACTTTTACCAATCTAATTTAGTATGAACTGCATTTTCTTCCAGCCAGCTTACGCAAACTTGATCAGCAGCCTGATTGGTTGAGAGGAGGTAAACTTCGTGACTACCAGCTTGAAGGCTTGAATTTTCTGGTCAACAGGTGCCCATTCCCTTTTCTACAATATGTTACATTTTCTATTATTTTTGTTCATGGTATCTGATATCATTTCTCTGGATCAGTAGGGAGGTTGGAATTTGTTTTAAAAAAGTTCTCATTGAAAAGTAATGAAATAGAAAAAATTTATGGAGCTTTTCCCCTATGCAGCTGGAGAAATGATACAAATGTCATTTTAGCTGATGAAATGGGTCTGGGTAAGACTGTTCAATCTGTTTCAATGCTTGGTTTTCTACAGGTATTGTGTTTTTCTTTCCTAATTGTAATAGTCCTTGTTTTGTTCCCTTTTTTTATGAATGTTTTTGTATGACATGTTTTTTGCTTTTTGTAGTACACACAACAAATACATGGGCCATTTCTTGTAGTAGTCCCATTATCAACTATAACAAACTGGGCTAGAGAGTTCCGGAGGTGGCTTCCTGATATGAATGTAGTCATGTATGTTGGAAACCGCGCTAGTCGAGAAGTAAGGCTTCTAAACGTGCTATTTGTTTCATTTGAGCATTTTTGGCATTTACTTGTTACACATTCTTGAGTACTGAGAGTTCATTGATGTGCTTGTTCTGAGGTTTGACAGCAGCAGGTAAATATTAAAAGTCTAAAATACCTTATTTCATTCTGTTCTTGTGGCTTAGCATCTGATACATCACAGACATAGCTGTATCTCTGGTAATGGCCATTGTTATGGAAATTTGTTGTATGGAATAGAAGGGGTGATATAAAAAAATAATGGCAGTTAAAAGTTACGCTAACATTGTGGTAGGGAAACATAATATGATATTCTTCCGGTTTGTGCCTTTTCCCTTGTTTGGGCCATGTCGTACATACTCCTCTTTACATTCACTTCAGTGTCTTAACTTGGGCCATGGTGCTGTGGATGCTAAGGCATTGTTAGATGATGTACACATCGAGCTGTATCATACAATTCATATTGTGAACTATATTAAGTTCTATGATGCAATACAGCCTATGACTAGATATGAGGGTGTATCGTACTTGTATCACACAATATCTTACAATATGGTTCCATATGGTACGATATGATATGGCATCAACGGGAAAAGAAGGCACCTACACTCCTGTTTTTCCTTTTTGGGTTTTAAAGAGCCCTGTCTACCTGACTCCTACACTCTTTTAGGAGTTGAGTGTGGGGGAGATGTCATTTTGAAGGAGAACACATCGATCTAACATCTAAAAATTTAAATTTGTGCATAGAAGTTCGATTTGTGGTTGAAGAAAGCAAACTTACAGATTTTTTTCAATTTCTTGCAGTCAAGGATGTCAATCATTTGTTATTTGCATTGAACAAGTGTATTTTGTGACGTACAAGACTTTAAACTTATTCTTGATGTGTTATGACTTATTTATATGATTATGTTACGCTAAATTAATGAACATTCATTTTTATAAGCTTCTACTTATCTGCAACATGTTTTTTATAGAAAAGATATTTTTCCTTATCTTTCCTGATTTTTCTTGATTTGTATTTATTTCTATTGTTTATGTTTTATTTGAATTTTTTTGGCATAAAAAAATGAAATTACGATTTTTACGGTACATTAGAGTATCACATAACTATTGGCAATTTTGGCCAGACTGATACATGGCAGGTACGCACTTTATAACATTGGTTTTGTTTACCCATGTACAAAGAGAGTTCTCAAAAATGGTATTTTGACAATGCATTGAACTTAAAAGAAACGTTGAAGTGTTCACTGTGTAGAAGTGCTAGCAATCGTTTTGTATAATTTTCAAACCTAAATTCGCACTAAGGACTCACTTGTTAGTCATTTCTGAGCTAGTTTTTATCCACTTTTTAAGTCTCCTAGCTAGTTTTGTTTCATTATTTACTAGAGGCTTACTTGTTTTATCCCCTGACTGCAGACCTGTCAGCAGTACGAGTTCTATACAGATAAGAAAAGTGGTCGAAACATTAAATTCAATGCTTTATTGACCACATATGAGGTGGTATTGAAAGATAAGGCTGTGTTCTCCAAGATCAAGTGGAATTATCTTATGGTGGATGAGGCTCATAGGCTGAAAAATAGTGAAGCTTCACTATATACAACTCTTTCAGTGAGTTGCATCTCCAACTTGTGTTTTTCACGTTCCTTATGTTGCCTACTATTATTTTCCTTTTTGCCTTTATACTGTTGCTAATGTTTAGACATGTATTTATGTCTACTGTTGTTGTTATTCATGTTTATATTGGATTCGGTTATGGGCCCAATCCAATGCATATAATGTATATGTGTTTCTTGCAATGCAAGTTCCCTCCTCTTATTAGGGTATACTTGTGAAATAGTGTTTTCAACATTAGCACAACACCCTTATAATGTGAAAATCTGCCACCATTTCCCACAGTGGGGCATGTGACATTCTTGCCTCTTCTTTTTCCTCTTCTGACTTCTCTCTTTCTTGTTTCTGTGGATCTTCTTGGAGATTCCACACAGTTAGAAACATCAGCGGAGCCTAGGCAAAGAGTAGAGCTTAGGCACACCTAGACTGGACTAGATAATTTAAGCACTACTTCCAAAAAAGGAAAAGTAAAAATAAGTAAAATGCAACACCAAATGTTGTTGTATATAGTCACATATCTAATGGATACAGAGTTACATACAGTCACATAACAATTGTGAGAATAATACAAAATAATTCAAATAAATATTTACAGTCACATTAAGTCACACACACGTATATAGACTATGTTGTTAAAAGTGTTAAGCAGAACCTAGGTTGCTGGGCTGTACTAGGCGCATAAAGCAGTCCACCCCCTAAAGGGAAACTGAAAGATATTAATTGTTGAAATTAATAACGAAACTAAAGCATTTCTCAATGGACATGTACAACTATTAACTTATAACATAGGACAATTAAAATGCATGATTAACACATTATACATTTCATAACATGGTATAAACGTAATTAAAAGTTTGAATTTTGAAAGAACATTGATAATGAAGTGAACAACTCAATCTAACAAGTAAACATCAACGCTTTTCAATTCTTAAATGCTGAATCCTTAATCTCTAATTCTAATTTCTGAAACTAAATTTTTTTTAAAAAAAGGCTAACCTAATTAAAAAAAGAAACGATGCAAATCTTCAATATAGTCATAATTCATATTAACATTGCTTGCTGCAAAATCTAATAAACAAGAAAAATATTAAGAAATAATGCATATATATGTGAGTTTAAAACATTGTCATATATATCGTGTACGGGTATTATACAGTAAAAAATTTCTCGAGTATAATACGGCAAAGTTGTATATCTCGGAAAAATGTCGGCAATTTTAAAAAAAATTTAAAACATTTAATAAATCCTGAAATTATAAAAAGTAAATTGATAAAAAATACGAAAAAACACATATAATACGCGTTTTTTTCACGTTTTTTATTTTCTGGCATTTTTTAAAAAAGACGTGTCTAATTGCCGTTTTATACAGCTGACTTATTTCTAGCATATTATATGCGTTTTTTTCAAATAATATGTGTTTTCTGTGGCAATGGTTTAAAGCTTAAAATGATATAAAATATTCAAATGTAAGAATATATGACTTGTTTACTGTAACTATTAGTACAAGCGCACAATAAACATATACTTTTAATGCAAAATCACATGTGGCAGACTGCACAAAAACATAAGAAAAAAAATCTGTATAAAAAAGAAGAAGAAAAAAACATTGTTAAGGTAGGCTATTGTGTGTCTAAAAGCAAGCCTAAGGATTCAGGTGTTTTCAAATGGCAGGTTGCCTAAAACTAGCTAGCTTGGGCAATCAGTTAAGCCTGTGAGTCTAGGCGCAATGCTAGGCAAGCCTTTAACAACATAAGCCAGCTTAGAGGTGATTCAATGCATTCCTGGAAAACTTTTGTTTTACTTGGAATGTGACTCTTGGTATTTGTGTTTCTACAGGAATTGAGCACCAAGAATAAGCTGCTTATCACAGGTACACCATTGCAGAACAGTGTGGAGGAGTTATGGTATGAATACCTTAATGATCTTGTTTTATTTTCCTATGTGCTGGTTGCATTAAACAATTCATGTTTTTTTCTTTTTCTATGTCACTTCTATCCATGTTGCTGGCATGAAACTTAATCTTACTAGAGTAAGACTAAGCCTTTATTGGTTATAGATACCATTGTTTGTGTCATTGTCACATATACTGTGTATGGGTATTATACGGCAAAAATCTTTTTGGGCATAATACAGCAAAGTTGTAAATCTAGGAAAAATTTTGGCAAATTTTAAAACATTTAAAAAAAATCCTCAAAATTATATAAAAAGTAAATGAGAAATTAAAAAAGCATTGAAAAATGACTATAGAAAGCAACAAATTAAAATTAGAAAATGAAAACTAACAGTCTGAAAAATACATAACTAACAAAAGTTTATAGCCCCATGGCTGTGGCTGCTTGTAGCCTTCGAGCCTTCAACAGTTCAACCTAGCTTACGTCCGACAACAACTTACCTTCAGTCCTGTGACTCCCATTGATGCTCGCACCGTCCATCAACCCCTCTCAGCTTTCGTCCATCCGGCAACTCCCCTCTCAACTTCAAAGTTCAAACTCAGAGCTTCATTGTGTATTAACCTAACCCCTTTTCACCCGAGCTTCATTGTGTACTAACCTAACCCCTTTTCACCCGAACGATTTTTTATTCTAACCTAATGTCCCTCTTTTCTACCTAAAAGTACTTTTTTGCCATTAAAAGGAAAGGTCAAGTTTAAAAAGAACCAACTTTTCTTCAATATTACATGCGCTGCATTGTTTAAAAAACAGACCTCACACTTGAAGAATAAAAGTTTGTGTAGTTTAAAAAACATGAAAAAAAACGTGTATAATACGTTTTTTGTTGCGTTTTTATTTTCTGACGTTTTCTTAAAAAAACGCGTCTAATTGCTATTTAGTTCGGCTGTTTTTTTTTGCATATTTAACACGTTTTTTTGGATTAATACGCATTGACACCCATACACAAAGTTTGTGTATGGGTGTCAAACTATGTCACATGGGTGCGGCCGTGCGGGGTGCAGGTGTCGGTGCGGGATGCAGCAAGTTCCAAAAAAAATTGGGTGCGAGTGCGACAAGAGCATATATATATATATATATGTTATATAAGTAATTTATTTGTCTATATTTTTAAACTTGTTTTTTATCAAGGTTACCTTAATCTCATACAAAATTCAAAATTTTATTGAATAAAATAGGGGAGGAGAGAGAGAAGAGGGAAAGATAGGAGAAAGAAAAAAATGAAAAAAAAAAACAAGAGAAAAAAAGAACGGATGTGGTCAGTAGCACCCGATTCGGTTTGACCGAGTCGGGTGCCGTGTCAGGTCGCACCCACACCCGGACTCGAGTCGATGCGGGTGCGCACCATATTTGGCGCACCCATGTGACTTAGGTGTGAGATTGGGTAATTGTAGAATCATTTTTGGATTCAGATGTGGAATAAATAATTTTTTATTCTGTCATAAGTAACACATTACAAAATCCATTAATTCATAAGTTTTAGCAGTAGATATTTGTATTTTAGCCAGAACATGGAGTTATTTAACATTCTAAGTGATGTGAGTGAAGGATAGTGATATATGATATATCTGCAGGATTTTCTGCTTTTATTGAAATAGATGAATTTATCTTTAGTGAACCAGCAGGTGCGCTACGAGTAGTTGAGGCACATGTAGCATCCAGATAGACTGAGCCACTTGCAGTTCATACTACCCAATCAAATTATAAGAACTTCATACCAATTCTTTATCTTCCATAAGAGCAAACGTGCTTGTGTATCTTTTCTGAATTTGCACAATTTAGATGAATCTAATATGCGTTTTACTTGATTTTGAAACTAGAGAAGCAAGGGGGTAGTTGTAATTTTTGATAATCCTCTATGAGTTTTGAACAAGTTTAAACTTTAAAATAAAAGTCAGCTATTCTTTTATACTTTCTTGTGTATCTTATGATTTTAGATCATGGTGTTTATAGAAGGATACTTGTTCGTGAGTAATTAGATGTTGTTAACTGTAAATGTTGAAGATTGCATCTATGGATAGTTATATAGCTTAGTTGCTATTGTTGTTACTGGTTTTATGCCTGGATTTAGATCTTATTCATTGTCAATAAAAAAAAATAAATCAGGTGTGGTCCTCATTTTTATTTACTGAATCAACTTGGTTCGTCTCTCCACCAAAGTGTTGGGCATCTGAATCCAAGTGCTAAGTCTACAAATGTGTCCTCCAGTAAATAGCAACTACAGTCAAGAAAGATATAGTTGCTTATTTTGGGAAAGTGGCTGAGCTTTTGTGATTCTCTTGAAGTGTTTGGAATGCTTATAAAAATGGCAGCTGAACATTTTGCATGTGCAGAACTGTCAGTTTTCTTAGAATGTGTAGAGCTTAAGCTTTCAAATCCTTAATTTGACTCTATATTTCTTCCCGTCTGTTCAACTCGATTAATGAGAACCCCCCATAGGCCCATCTAGTCATCTCACCTTGGTGGTTGATTTCAACATATAGGCTATAACAAAATGAGGACAAGGATAGAGTTTGGTTTCTTCCATCCAATAGACCGTACCCTGCCATGCTAATATTGCAGATATTTTGATTCTTTTTTGTCAAAATCTGCTTAAATAATATTCTGAATGGGCTTTCACAAATATAGATATCTAATGCCCAGCTTTTTGGTTTTTGCATTCACAAACTGCAATGGTTTACTTGGTTGTCTAGTAATTTCTGAACTTCTTACTTGTAAAAGTGGAAGTGATAATGTGTTTGAATATGATGTACTTGCATATACCTCTGGTGGGAGATGCTCATCCCATGCCCTTTTCTAATGCATATTGGCAGATTCAATTTGCACTTTCTTCACAGAGTTGTAACTTAATTTTCATTTTGTTAATTACTTATAACATGAAAAAAAGGCTTCTAGATGTCTCTGCCACTGAAAATCGCTTCTTCGGTTCATGAATTAGGTTTAAGCTTCACTGATCTTGAACTGATGTCCTCTATATTACCTTGCCATGATAATTTTGTATGGTGAGCTGTTTTTCTGATCCACTCATTTAGGTACTTTTTGTATGGATTTGTAAATGGATAGTCTGCATCTTTTCATAGGGAATGCCTCCGTTCTCTTAACTGGTATTTTTTGGGAATTTTATTTTCTTATATCACAGCAGTTTGCAGTTATGGTGTTGCAGTATGATTAGTAGTATCATTGTGATTGAAGAACGTTCTGGATTTGTTGCTTTTATCCCTTGGAGAAACTGTTGCTTATCAATTTTATGATTGTGTTATTTTATCCACAAGTTGATCAATCTGTCTATTCAATGCTTGTGCTATGTAGGGCACTACTACATTTTCTGGAGCCTGAGAAGTTTAAGAACAAGGAAATGTTTGTTGAAAGATACAAAAATCTGAGCTCGTTTGATGAGATTGAGGTACAAGGTTTCTAAGCCATAATCCTCACATGCACGTCTAGCTGAACTTGGGCTTCTCTTTAAAAGCTCTCTTTGTTCAATATGGTTAGTAGTTTGACCATTTCCCTGGTTCTTTGCAGCTCGCCAGTCTTCATAAAGAGTTGCGGCCTCACCTTCTTCGAAGAGTTATCAAAGATGTTGAGAAGTCACTGCCTCCAAAGATTGAGCGGATACTTCGAGTTGAAATGACTCCTCTTCAGAAGCAGTAAGGGCCTATGTCTGCTCAAAACTAGGTTAAAATAGGTTTGTTCTAGTTTTGACATGTTTTGCTTGGCCAGATACTACAAGTGGATTTTAGAGAGGAACTTTCATGATTTAAACAAAGGAGTGCGTGGTAATCAGGTTAGTTATTTCTTGCTTAGCTGCTTGGTATTCAAAGTTCAGATTTTGGTCATTTGTTATTGAAATTATATTGTTCCTCCTACTTGGTAAGGGCCAGACAAATTTTTTGTTGTTTTTCTTAATTTTCAGGTTTCTTTGCTTAATATTGTTGTGGAGTTGAAGAAGTGCTGCAACCACCCATTTCTGTTTGAAAGTGCAGATCATGGCTACGGTGGGGATGGAAACCTCAATGACAGTTGTAAAGTTCAAAGGATCATTATGAGTAGCGGGAAGCTTGTTATACTCGACAA
Source organism: Nymphaea colorata (assembly GCF_008831285.2). Taxonomy (NCBI): domain Eukaryota; kingdom Viridiplantae; phylum Streptophyta; class Magnoliopsida; order Nymphaeales; family Nymphaeaceae; genus Nymphaea; species Nymphaea colorata. The sequence continues at coordinate 26,129,284 of NC_045139.1, read as the reverse complement.
ACTTCTGATTAGGTTACGTGAGACGAAACATCGCGTTTTGATTTTTTCGCAGGTTAGTCATGAACAAGGTTTCTATGCTCATCTGTGAAGTATATTCTTCTGTAGTCCTACATGTCCTATATCTATGATCAGATGTTTATTGTCTGGTTCACATTTGGCTTACAGACAACTACCTGTCAACAAAATCTTGAGACCTACTTGCTTAAGTGTTATATGCCTATTTCAATGTTTTCAGCATTCTCATCTTTCCTTATTTCCTCCCTGCAAGCAAGCTGTACTGGGATGGAAGCATATGACCTTGTGTTTTGAAATGAATGACTGCACCAGGAAATGGTATGAGCCATTTGGGCCCTTATTAGACCTGAACTATCACCTGGTTTGACTAGGCCTTGTGAATCTGTTCTTATGCTCTTATTTCTTTGTTTCAGGCACTTAAACTGATGATTGGATAAAGTAATAAATATTTATAATCATAAAAGCTCTTTGCCGTTTTCCAGTTGCAGTAAAATACAGAACATTGAAAATCAATTCAATATAACGAGGGAATATGCCATCTTTTTGTGTTTGATGTCAGGAAGACATATCATTGACTGTTAAAAACTTACAATCAGTGTTATTCCCTAATTTATCTTTAGGAAAGGATGAGAGTTGAGACTGGCTGATCATATACTAATTCCTTGAATTGATTTTCTATTATATCTGAGGCCTGATTTTTGTTTGCATCACTGATGGCATCTTCCCATCCTCGTGTCCTAGGATTTGGTTATAGACTAGGACTAAGAAAGCGTCACTTAAATGTAAAAAGCTTCAAATGCTTATTAGGCTGTTGAAAATGCTATTTATTTTATCCATCTTCCTTAACAGGGTAGTCTTACGGCCATTGTCACGATTTCGTGTTTTTTTTTTTTTTTTTAAATAATATTAAAGTTAGAAAAGGAAAAAAAATTAGTAAAACATGTTCTTTTAAAGCAAAATCAATTTAATGTGTTTTTCCCTTTTGCCTCTTTTTTCTGTTTTTGGTATTTCTCTTTTTTGACATTAATTTCATGATGGATTGAGCTTGAAACTTAAACCAGATTATTTATCATCAATTTTATCAACCTAAACCCTAACTGCAATAAGAAAATATTAAGCTTGATACCTAGGGTTCATCGGCATTACTTAGTAAAATTCCACCTAAACCCTAACTGCAATAAGAAGATTGTAGTGTTGCAGGCAGTATCTTTAACACATCAACTGGGTGAGCTTGTTGTTATGTTACTAGAGGCTCCAGGGTTGCTAGGTTAGGGATGATGAACCAAAGTACTCATAGTACACCTTTGTTAAGACATATTTATTATCTCGTTGGATCCATTGTAGAGTCATTATCCAAACACTTTCATTTAGGCCATTGTACTAATATATCGTATAAATAAGAGAAGTGTTTCCATTTATCTTATAAATAAGTGGACCTGTCCCATTATGGAGGCTGCTGTTGTTTCTGCTGCACTTCCTGGACCCTGATCAGCAAGACATGCAGATTGGGTTCCCTATTCTCTACAAAAATCTGATTCAAGTCTGCTGACCTTTCCCTTTTACATGGTATCAAACAGAGGGCCTTGCTGGGGCATTGTGATAACTATCTTTCTATTAATCTGTCTTGCTGGTGTTTTTTGTGGTTTTCTTTCCTTATGTAGTGTTTATAAATTTTGTCTTTGGGTTTCCAAAGTACGTGTTCATTCATTATTTATCCTGTTTGCTCTTCCCTTTGGTTCTTACTGCTTTTGTCCTGTCGTCTCTCCTTATTTTTTTCTTTTTTACATGTCATGGTCCTCCGTGTTGTCTTGAAATTGAAATCAATCTGTCCAGATTTTATTTGCTTGGTGGTCCTATTCATCATTCATGGCTTCCTTGCAAGTTATTAAATGAGGCACTCAGATTCCTTTTTTGAGTATTGATCAGTTCTGTGTTCTTTTTCCTCATCATGTTTGGAGTAATTGTTTGGTGCCGTTATGCTGTCTTGTTTCAGGGTTTTTAAGCCCTATTTCTGCTTTTTTTCTCGTTCCTGTCGGTTCTGTTTTATTGTGATCTTTTCTCAGGCTTTTTGTATGAATTCTGATCCATTTGAAATACTTGAGTTATGAACTTCAATATTTCTCCATCCATGCTGGCTTCAAGTTTTGTGCCTCAGCGGTATTGTAAAAACTGAACAATAGCAATTTCCTTACTTGAAAAGACAGAGTTCCTTTTAGTAACAGTTATGACTTGTCTGGACATTAGATTATTGGGTTCAAACGCCGTTCCACAGATTCAGAATTTATTCACAAATATGCTTTCTTTCAAGTTCATTTACAAAAAAAAAAAAAAAAAAACTTGTTTCTTTTTCATCAATTGCTTGGTGTTATAAATGCCATCGATTTTTTTTTTTGATGGCCTGAAAAACACAGTAGTTGTAAAAATTGCTGATTTAATATGCATGTCCTACTAAATAAATTGCAAGAAGGAGAAACACAATAGCTTCTCTGAGAGATTATCTCCAGCGGACTAGAAAACACACAAATCAGGTTATCTCCAGCAGACAAGAAAAACACACAAATCAGGCGACTGCCTGTTTATTTTCAGCGTGTGAACCACAAACAAAGCAGATCAAATTGAAGAAAGGGAAAGTGGCAGAGATAAAGAAGTTGACAGAGGATGAAAATATCTGCCGCTGGAGATAGAAGAAGCTTAAACGATGGACAGAGAAAAAAAATGCCCAAATCAGGCTATGGAGAAGCAGATGATGTCTGAATACCACAGCAAAGGCATCGCCCTTCGTTGGAGAAGCTGCCGTTCGCCGGCATGGTCAATCACATGGCGCAAAATGAATGGAGGTCGCCAGAGTTGCCCTTACTGTTTGCCAGAGCGCTCTTGGTCATTGTGGGTGAAACGCAAAGTCCATTGAGGGCTCTGCTGCGTTTTCTTTAAACTTTTAAAAAACGTAAACCCTAACCTATGGACAATTTTAGACTCAGTCAACTTTGACCAAATCTGAAAATTGATGGATACGTACAGTCAACGCGGTACCCACGATGCACATGAGTACGTATAGTACTAGTACGGTACGGGCACTGCTCCTTAAGAGCAGTACCTGTGTTACATAGCCTCTCTCTCTCTCGTTTAGTTTAACATGTTTTTGATTTAATCCAAACAAATTAATGTGTTAATATTGCTTTCCTCATAGAATTATGCCTTTGTTTAAGTAAGTTTTGCAGAAGAATTTGATTTACCATCAATTTTTTGCAAGGTTTTAGTATTGTAGGTGCCCATAGTGATCATTAAGTGGGGCTGTTGTTGATGTGAATCTTATGGTTACTTTATGCTGTTCCTTTTATGAAGTTATCAGATAACATGTGTTTTGGAATTGTATTCTATTATAACCTGTTTTAATGTGTTCTAAGATGCTTGATTTTAAATTGATCATATGTTGTCCTATATTCTGTTTGGATTTTAAATTCGATATTTATTCCTACCATAACCTTTTTCTAATGCATTATATAGATGGTTAGAATGTTGGATATACTTGCGGAATATTTGTCATTGAGAGGGTTCCAGTTTCAAAGGCTTGATGGTAGTACAAGGGCTGACCTTCGCCACCAGGCCATGGATCATTTTAATGCACCTGGGAGTGAGGATTTTTGTTTTCTTCTATCAACACGTGCTGGTGGATTAGGAATCAATCTTGCCACAGCAGATACTGTTATAATCTTTGATTCAGATTGGAACCCACAAAATGATTTACAGGTGGATACTTCATTTTCAGTTAGAGTTATAATTTCATATTCTTGAACTGTTTAGTCTGTTATCCCTTAGTAAGTTCACGTCACAGGCAATGAGTAGGGCTCATAGGATTGGCCAGCAAGAAGTTGTTAACATATACCGGTTCGTCACAAGCAAAAGTGTTGAAGAAGATATCCTGGAACGTGCTAAGAAGAAGATGGTACACAATCTGTTTCTTTCTGTTGCATCTTTCAATCTTAGGAGAAGGATTCTTCTCTTCTCCCCCATTTTGTGATTATTTTTTTCCACATCTTTTAGGTTCTTGATCACCTGGTTATTCAAAAACTCAATACGGAAGGCAGACTTGAAAAGAAAGAAGCAAAGAAGGGCAGTTCAATGTTTGACAAGGTGATTGCAACAGAAATTTCTTTTGCTTTATGTTTGCATGCATTCGTTAGTCAATTATTAAGCTTGATGAGGGGTTATATTTACAATTGTCATGTAATATCCTCTTTTCTTTTCTCCTCTTTTATTCTCCTTTTCCACCGTTGGCCTTTTAGTTGGTTTCTCAGTGCATGAACTCTGTTTACTTCTTACAGAATGAGCTGTCAGCAATTCTGAGGTTTGGTGCTGAGGAACTATTCAAGGAAGACAGAAATGATGAGGAGAACAAAAGGAATCTTGAGAATATGGATATTGATGAGATCCTGGAAAGGGCAGAGAAAGTGGAGTCTAAAGAAAGTGAAGGGCAGGAAGGCGCTGAATTGCTAAATGCTTTTAAGGCAAGATAAGCACTAGCTTTTTTACCCTCTTTCTCCCTCAATGTATTTTGTGGTGCAGCATCTGAATGTATTTTGTCTTTTGGTTTTTAACAATGAAGTGATAAATTATAAATGCATAAATTATTTTTTATAAAAGGTTATTTTGGACCTTGTCCTTAATAGGAAAAGGAGGCTTAAGATAAAGAATGGTACATAAATGCATCAAACTCCTTTTCTTTCCTAAATAGGATGGATGTGATAGGATACACTTTCCTGGAAGCAAGGAAGTTATGCTAAAATTACCTTGAAGGCTTGCAGTGACATCTTTAAGAATGTAATTCCCATTTTTTTAATTTAATAATCATTGTCTGCATCTGCAATATCAGTTCTGTTGTGTATCCTATGTGATGGCTGTATCCTTGATCAGGTTGCCAATTTCTGTAATGCTGAAGATGATGTGACATTTTGGAGTCGATTGATCCAGCCAGAGGCAGTGACTCAAGCTGAAGTAGGTTTTCTTCACTCAAAGGACTCAATGGTGTATGTTTCATCTTTGTGCAATTCTATGTTTTTTTACCTTCAAAGGCAAATAGCTGGTGCTTAATCTGTCTTTCGTTGGAAATATCTTGGCATCTCACACTGAAGGACGCATTGGCTCCCCGTGCTGCGAGAAGTAATAAAAGCTATGTTGAAGCCGAGCAGGCTGAGAGGACTGTTAAAAGGAAAAAACGTGGCTCTGATTTAAATGAAAAATTGCCAAGACGGAATACCAGGGCTTCAGATGCTTCAACTCAGTTTCCAGCAATTGAGGGGGCAGCTGCTCATGTTAGGGACTGGTTTGGTGGCAATATCTCCAAGAAGGATGCTAATGCTTTCGTCCGTGCGGTAATATTCTTTGAACTTAAAATTTGAAGTCATGTTTAAAATTTTTCATTTTGGTTGGAATGTCTTCCAATGCACACTAATCTGCCAATTTTGACTTGGAGATTTCTAGTTAAGCTAAGCTCTGTTACTCTCAGTTATGAAAAACAGTAGTTTTTCTGATGATACTTGTCTCCAGTGAATGTCATAAATGAGCATAGAGAATGAAGCCTAGTCCATTTGAACTCAAGGCAAGGTTAAGTTTCCTTGTTCAATCCATAAAGTCTCTCTTTGCAGATACTGAACTCAAATCGCGTAACTTTATAGAGGACAAAGTCTCAGTTCTATGCTGCTTTTGTTTCTGAGATTGTCTTGCCATCATGGCCTTTAACTACGTTTATTTTGATTATCTCCAGTAATCCAGTTGTGGTCTTTGTCGACTTAAGTTTGGTACACTTTGGCTCTTCCAAGGACATATTAGCTGCAGGCTTAAAACTGTAAAAGAAAACCTGAGCAATGTCTGCTGCTATGCGGGCCTGTCATCAACTGTAAAATGCATTTCTTATCTGCTTATGATTTTCTTACTGTGTGTAGGTCAAAAAGTTTGGAGATGCAAGTCGTATCGATTCTATAGTGGCTGAAGTTGGTGGAGGTATTGAATCTGCTTCACCTGATGCTCAGATAGGACTTTTTGAGTTGTTGATGGATGGTTGTAAAGAAGTATCAAGAGGAAAGAATGAAATCAAGGTTTGTCATCAATATAACTGATTATACACTTTTAGGTAAATCACCTGCCTGCATCCATGAGCATGTTTAGGTCCATTCAGCATGCATGATACATGTGGACATGCACATCTTCAAACACAGGAATGCTTGTGTTATCTATCTATTTTCCCTTTGTAATGTATTTTTTTTTCTGGTTTGTGCTTTTGCTCAATTCTTTGCCATATAATATTATGCATATCATCAGCTTAACAGACCTACCACTTTGATGACTCATCTCCAGGGGATGCTATTGGATTTTTTTGGTGTTCCTGTGAAAGCTCAAGAGTTGCTTGATCGTGTGCAAGAACTTCAGTTACTTGCAAAGCGTATAAAGAGGTATCAAGATCCATTTGCACAATTCCGTCTGAAAACACATCCTCGAGACCCAGCATGGTCAAAATCTTGTGGCTGGAATCAAGGTAAAAAATGTTTCTTTTCATTTTTCTCATGAAAAATTCTCTACTCCTGCTAGAACGACTACAACTTGTTACCTTTGCAAATTTCCAAATTTTTTATATTCTTGGGAATGTGAAAAGAATATGCTGTTGATTTATATCCACAAAGTATTGCTATGGCGTCACTAATGCCCTGTTCCTGCTGTGGTGTGTTGTCCTATGTGTAGTTGATGATGCTAGGCTGCTTTTGGGAATACATATTCATGGATATGGTAACTGGGAAAAGATAAGACTTGATTCAAGGCTTGGTCTAACAAGTAAGATAGCTCCAGCAGGACTTACTGCTTCTGCAACATTACTTCCTCGTCCACCCAGCTTGGATGCACGTGCCTCTGCACTCCTACGGAAGGTATTTCATCATTATGTCCTGTGAATGACATGCATCATGTTCTCTTTGTTCAGAAGTATAGTTTTTAGTATAGTGGTGCTACACTTGAAGTTCTTCAGACTCATATGATATTTGTTTTTAAGCACAATATCCTGCAGATAATTTTGCTAGCAAGACAAAATATGTGAAACTAACCCAATATTTTGGGATGCCTCAATATTCAATTGTGATTCAATGAATGAGGTTGCTGCAGTACAATGAAAATGTCAGACTACTGGCCCGATAATATAGTAAGGAGAAAGGAGATTGTTCTCGTTTGTTTTCAATATTTTTCCAAGACTTTCTTGGTGCTCAAGTTTTCTCTTTTGAATCATGTAAGCATTTCACTAGACATTTCGAAGCTTGAGAAGGAAAAGGAAGAATGAGAAGAAACAGATGAAGAAGGGGAAAAGATGAAGTAATAACAATAAAAGAAGAAGTAGAAGAATAAAAAACCTTTTCTTATGACCACCTTTTTTTAAATTGGGCACCTAGGCATTACAGCACAGTCGAAGATGTAGCTGCCTAGCCTGCCTAGACACACTTTTGACTATGTACATTCTTATGTTTACTTCTGCAAAAGATCAAATATAGATGTCATAAATAGTTAACATTATTTCAATTGTCATGATCTAGTTGTCTGAATACCTTTGTGTGTATTGGTCTTAGATTTTACATTTCAGATTCATTGTTTGGCCCTTGTTACCAATGTAAGTCATGTGTTACAAATCCAACTGTGTGGATACATGAATGTTCTTGCTAAAAAATAATAATAATCTTACTCAGTAAGGATATGCACACGGTGGGATATGGTTGCCTCAGAGAGAGAAAGATTGGCTCCCTTTCTTCCTCTCTTTTTCTCTATCTGACAGAAAGGGAATGCTACCTCCCTCCATCCCATCTCGTTAATGTATGTTTGGGAGACGAGATGGAGGACACTCCCTTTTTATTGTTTCATTTTTCCTGCCAAATCACATTTAATGAGAGAAGAGAATAGAGCTAGAATGGGATGTTTAAGTTCCTTGAGGTGAGGATTTAGTCTCCCTCTCTCTCTCTCTCTGTCTCTCTCTCTCTCTCTTTATATATATATATATATATATATAGCTAGGCTTAGACCTAGACCTCCAGAACCTGCAACTTGGAAACACCTAGAACATTGCCTAAGATTCTTGGTCTCGCCCATATGCTCAAGACTTTTTTCTTTGACAACCTAAACATTTTTTCCCTTAATATTTTTTCCCCTTCTTTTGAGACACTTTCCTTTTTTTTTGTAATTTTGTGCAGTTTTTCTTGTTCTCTTTATTATGTTTGCATGTGATCTTGCATTAAAAGAATTTGTGTATGCATGCATGCTTATTGTTATAGTTACAATTACATTTCATATATTATTATATTTTGAAGATTTGTATGTTACTTTGGGTTTCAAAGTTTGGTTTTGCGTATATATGGTTTATCTTTTCAATATTTTTCTTGTTTACTGGAATTACAATGGAAGGTAGTTTTATTGGTAGCTATGTTAACATGAACTGTGATTGTATTGAGGATTTATGTGTCTTATTTTCTTAAGTAGATTAGTAATTTCAGTGTTTGTTTTAGGATTTTAATTTTGGAAGTTAGAATTAGAGTTTTAGCAGTTGGCATTTCAGAAATTGTAAGGTTTTGCATGCTTTATAACATTGAAAAGTATTTTTAACTCATTTAACTGCCTAGACTGCAAGCTACTGCTTGGCATTTATGGCATGCTTGTTTATGTATATTAAACCAAACATAAGGATGTGATTACATGGTGTTTGTTTTGTAAGAAGCAGCATTTTGTGTGCTCAATTTCCATGCATAGAAAGGCTTTATATAGGTCCACAGATCAATGGGCAAGGTATACCTAAATATTTTACCCCCAAAAAGATCATGCTTTTGATAAAAAACGGTAGGTTTTTTCCTCTAAATTATTAACTAATAAACCATGACGTGGGGATATACATTTTTGGATGCAGCAATTTTTGGAAGTTCAGCTGTCATATTTGGTGGCCATATTTCAATTGCCATGAGCCCATGGCGTAATCTTTGAGTACACTAGGACACACACACATACATACACACTAGTTAGATGGGATTGTTGCTAGTATGCCATCCAGTATTCTTCAGCTTTTCTATTATCAACCTGACCACATTAGACAATTCAGAATGTCGGTATATATATATATATATGTATATATATATCTCTTCGATATCTAGATTGTATTATATGAACCAACAGAGCTGGGGCAGTTAATTCTGCAACCTCTATAAAATCTGAAGTTCCATATATCTGGATATGTAGAATCTGTTCATATGGTTGAATTTATGAAAATAACTTCAGAATGCTGAAATGCAGGACTCCAGGGCCAGGTAAAAGTAGATGATATATGTTCAGTGTTTGATATACACTTGCATACACGTTGTGGCCATCAGCTTCGTGGTAATTGAAGTATGAAGTTATACTTTTGGAATACATTTTTGCAAAGCTAACTGTAGATGCTCATGTTCAGAAACTTGGAGATGGCATAAGAATATAATTTTGATAGTTGGATTAGATTTACGAAGGTTTAAACTTATACAATCTGTGATCTATACATCAGTAAAAGGAAAGAAAAAATTCTTATGTTGACTTTCGGAATGATTAATTGAGCATGAGTTTCAACTTCAAGATTTCACATATTCTCCACAACAGCATTTTTATTTCCATTGCATTGCAGATTCTAATAAGTTGAGGAGATATTACATTCAATTGAACTCTAAACTGCCTGTTAGCTAGATCATGCATAGACAAAGGGTTGACTCCTCAGCTCATTCATTGTTGTTGACGTTCATACTCTCACAGTATTAGTTGTAAAAGTTTTTTTTTTTTTCTGTTGGGTTAATCCCGGGCTTCAGGAATTTGAAATCGTTAGTGGCAAGAACTTAAAGATGGATTTGACCAGCAAGTCTTCAAAAGGAGAGAAGGCAAGCCTTCTTAATGTAAGCTTCCTTGGGGTAAAGGGAAAGTCTGGTGCTGTTAAGACCAAGACTCACAAAGATAATAAAGCTGAACCTAGGGTGAAAGAGGAAGGAGAAATTTCTGAATCTGAGGACCTGGAAAGGTATCGCCGGTACAAGGAAAAGATTGATCAAGAAACAAAAGAAGAAAAGTGGAGAGAATGGTGTGCTGATGTCATGTCGGATGAATTGCGTACACTCAGACGCTTACAAAAGTTGCAGACTACCAGTGAGAATCTTCCGAAAGCAGAGGTTAATTCTTGCCATTTTTCTGTGTCATTACCAATCCTGCTAAGTGTAGCTGGTGATTGATCTTTTATTGTGTTGGGTTCTCTTGGCAGGTGCTCTCCAAAGTTAGGAAGTATTTACAAGTTCTTGGCCATAAAATTGACCTCATTGTGCAGGAGCATGCAAAATCACATAAAAATTATACCAGTAAGACTTGTGTTTTGTGCTGCACCTTTTTATTGTGGAGTTTATTTGCTTTTCCTTTTCTTTTAGCCCTGTTAGACTGTTGACCGGCTCAAAGCTATGCCACTAAACTTCTGCTAACAATGCAGTCAGTATTCTTTTTCATCAAAATTTTCATACAATTATGCATTTAATTTGTGCATCATGTTGATTGTCTGATATTTTATTTGTATACATATGGTTTCATTCCAATTTTATTTTGTGCATGTGTTTTGACCACATAATATACCAATTTGTCAATGTTAACGTTTATACGTACATATGGTATGTTTGTGCATTTCCTTTGGCTCCGTATGTAAGTTTCCAATGCATGTATGCTGTACAGGTACTTTGCATTTCCAAGTTTCATTCTTACATGCATTCACCAATTAATGGTGTTTTCCATATAAAGAATCATTATTCTGGTCCTGTTAGTGAGAATTAACAAGTGTACTAAAAACTCTAATAATAACTTGTCAGCACCACTCTTTGTACACACTAAATGGGATCTATCAAATACAAGGTACTGGGTCAATAGCTGGCTGGAAAAGTGAATACATGAGTAATTTCTCATTGTGGCATTTGCTTTCCTTTTTGTAGTCCAGCAAATGGTGTACCTTTTTCCTTTAAATATCTGAATCTAATGAGTATTGAAGGTCCAATTCAAACTAGGTATCGCATCTCCATGTCAGATATGTTGGCAATGTAACTGATGTGTAATATTTTCACCAATTAGAAGGCTGACGTTACATCTTTTATCAGTCTGATGTCAATATACTTTGTATTTTTGTCAGAAAAGCAGTTTACTGTATCAGAAATTTCCCAAGTGCAATTTTATTTTGCAAATTGTATCTGGGATGTCATTATTTTGCCTTTCCTGCTTACCGACAAATGAAAATTGCTCTGCCGACTTTGAGACTGTACAGGCTCCTTTTGATGCAACCAGCTACTTGCGTCTTAGTTTGTGGCAGTGTTTACCATGTTCTGCATGCTTGCAGCATCTATTCATCAAATATCTGGACGTGAATACAGCTCTAAGTTAAGCAACTTCCAGTAATGCACCTTTTCTAACTTGATACTACAGGAATGTCCACACGCCTCTGGAACTATGTTGCTGGATTCTCGAATTTGCCAGGGGACCGTCTTTCTCAGATATATTCAAAACTAAAGCAAGAGAGACCATCTGAAGCCATGGTTCCTTCTCAACATTTTGGTGGCTCTGCCCCAGGTCCTAGTGGCAGAGATGATGCTGGCATGTGCACACCTTTTATCGACAGAGCGTACCAGAAATCCATGGGATTCACGGGAAATGCTTTCCACAGGGATCAGGAGACGGGCAAATCAGAAGCATGGAAGCGGCGGAGGAGAAATGACTTTCAGCCAGATTTCCAATATGCAGCATATAGGCAGCCATTTAACAACCCTAATAGATTAAGTGATCCAAGTGCGGCAGGCATTTTGGGTTCTGCACCAGGTGATATTAGGCGCTTTGCCAATGAGAGATGGAAGAAGCCTCAGCAGCAGCACCCACCAATGGGAAACGAGCAAGAGTTCCAATAATACTATAGCAGCAATGGTAAATCAGGAGATCTTCAGGTCCTGTCACCATTGTTACAAGCCGCTAATTTTTTTGGATTACCAAAGCAATAAACTCGCAATACGCCAGAGGAATTGCTGGCAATCAGTTAAACCATCTGTCACAGTTGCTTGAAGTGGAGAGCACAGAAGTGAAATAGTGAACCTGGTAAGGAGCTACAGGAGGCCACTGTTTATTATGGAGCAGGAAGACCAGGATTCTTGATGGTGGTGGCAGGTGCAGCATATGATATCCTCTGGAGTTTTTTTGCCTTCGGAGAATTGAGAGTTCTCAGCATGGCTTGCACATTTTTCCATCGCACCATGTACATTATGCAGCTAAATTGCAGGAACAGACTGAAAGGCACAAACCTGTATAAGAGCATATCCCGTTTTGTATGTTGCACTATGATATGCGCGATCGGCAAAAAATTTTGCTGATTTTTAACCCCAGAAATTTTCCATTTTTATTATTTCCATCTTCATGACAGCGGTCTATTGTAAATCATAATATGAGCTGTTCATTCATTGTCATCGTTTGTTAGCCATGGGGATTTTACAGTACATATGTTTAGTTGATGAAAAATAAAATTCGTATCCGTCTTACCATGGATGCTTGGGGTGATCCAAAATCAAAAGCGCAACTGCTTGTTTGCGTGCGAACTTCATACCTTTGTCTTAAAGCATGATCATCTTTTGGCATTGAACTCAATTTGAGGAACAGGCATGAGTAAACACAAGAGAAAGAGAGAGAGAGAGAGAGAGAGACAGACCCATCTATACGGATGGGCTATTTGCGATAAACAAATCTTAAATATCAAATAGAAAAAAGGAAATGCTATTTTGTTTATGTAGGTAAATTTAATTAATTTTAGATTCTTTCTTCGAACCAGAAGTTATACACCTACTTATCTTAATGGTCACTTTTAATTTTCAATTTAAAGTACCTTAGCTGCTTGTTGCTATACTTCTAAAACTCTATAATAACATGTCTTAATATTGAATAACTTTTAAATACATCCGAAATTCCTAATGTTTCTACAGTTTTAGAACTGTATATATATACACACACACACATATCCATCTATGTCCATTGACTATTAAAAATGAACATTATTTAAGTAAGAAAACAACTAAATACGCGTTTCTCATCAAATCATATTTGAGACCATATTACAGACCATATCTGTAAGGTTAGATTTCAAAAATAATAACAATAATAATTAATTTCAATAGGTCTGCTTTGTCCTTTTGTGAAAAATGGCATTTAAAAGAAGGTCTTAACAAAATTTCCGATGTATCGGATTTTTTGTTCAACACTTTGCAATCTAACTAGAATGATGTGCGCACACGTATACACACATCCACGTTCACCTGTAGGATGGTATTCGCTCATCGATGCTTTTTAAATCGATATTCTGGTTGAGAAAACATAATGTAATTAAAGAGATGCATATGAAGTTATTGGGGCCGCAAGAAAAGCCGAAACTCTGGAAGTCATTAATTTTACAAAGATGTGGACATGAGTATGGTGTATAAACTGGCATTCCATCAGAGAAAAAGAAATACAACAATCAAAACATAAAATAATATAACAGAGCCAAGGGAACAGCGAAAAGAAGGTCCAACACAAACCAGAAAGTACTGCAAATCAATTCAGCCTTCTACTGAAGCAAAGACATCCCTGCTAAGTGCAGGAATTCATCACAATGTGTGGGTGGTCATAACTGAACAACTGCACTTGTATAGATCTAATAAGCTAGTGAACCTGTTAGATACAAAAGCAGACATCGACTTGATCCTTCCATTTGAATATCACTTTATTTTAATATGTTTAAGTCCATTAGTTGTATATGGTACAGATTTTCTTGTTGATTAAATTATGGTTCAATGTCGAGTTAGATCTGTAACATAGAGAAGAGAATTCTCCCTCTTGGATGTCACGATGTATATCAGAAGCATTCTGCACGCATCGATTATTAGTTTCAGGTGCCTTGCTGACGCCGATCCAATGCACACAAACCCAGACCCATTTCAAGGGTCTGAACACGAGCCCAGTGGAGCCCAAGCTTGACTTGACTCCTAGGTTGCTTGGCTCAAGTTCAAGTCGAGCTTGACAGTGTCAGTTTGAGCTTGATAGACCGAGTTGAAGCTCGAGCTTGATTTGTTTAGACTCTTTCACAATACCCATTAAATGATAAGATTTTCGATTAGGCTTGTTTAACCTCCTAATCTACTGAATATAAAATGAGACCATAATTGTATACATCAAATCGAGTCAAATTGAGCTTATTCAGGTTGACTGGATACAACTCGAACTCGATTCGTTTATGAGCTCCAGCTTGACTCATTCAGTTGAAGAGCCAGCTCAAACTCGAGCTTGATCTCGAGCCTCACTCAAGTTGCTTGGCTCGTTGTTCAGGCCTACATGTGGCCTAGTGGCCATAGGAGATCTCTTACCTGTGATTCTTTGAGTCCTTATGTTGGTAGCTAGATAACTTTCGATTCTTGGAAAGGGAAGCCATTGGGCCCCCTATTAGACAGTCAATTCCTTGGCCCAGTCCTTCGAGAGGGAAAAAAAAAGAGGAAAACAGAAAAGGAGATTAGGTCCTCTAGAGAATCATGGAATTTTAGAATCTAAATGCTGATTTTTTAAATAGTTGAAATTAATTTAAAAAACTAAGTATTTTGTTTCCTGAATTAGAAAGCTAAAACTTGGAATTTTGATTACATTCCAGTTTGTGGAGGAACCATGCTTATGAAATTTTAATTCTCGACTTAAAATTCCAAACCATCAAAGACCCCCAAGAATTGCAATGCACATTATGTGGGAAATTTGGTTGCCATTATTCATGTAATGGTTGATTTCGTAAAACTTTTACCAACAGTGCACTTGGCCAATGGCTAGGCCTGCACACGAGCCGAGTCAAGCCCGAGCTTGGCCAAGTCGAGCTTGACTCGGCTCCAAAAACTCGAGCTCAAGCTCGGCTCAAACTCGACTTGAGCTCCTTATAGCAAGCTTGAGCTCGACTCGACTGCAAGAAACCAAGCTTGAACCTGACTCATTTAGCCCATTTAACTCGTTTAGGCATTAACTTGTGTAAGCTGATTTAACTTGTGTAATTTGTGAAACCGGTTTTAACAAATATTATATAGAGTACCAGTTTGCAAGTCGAGTCGAGTATAAACGAGTCGAGTTTTGAAACTCGAACTCGACTCGTTTATAAATGAGTTGAGCACAAGCTTAGTTTTTGCGAGTGAGTTTGAGTTGAGGTCGAGTTGACTCGGCTCCTTGTGCAGCCCTACCAACGTCCCTTTTAATTTTTTGGCAACTAATGTAAGCTTGCTATCGACTTGTTTTGTCAACAATGTATAAAGGCAAGATGAAAAGGTATTTGCCAAACGACTGAACAAGAAAATCAAACCCCCTCTCGTGTGGACGTAGGCTCAATAACCGAACCACCTGAACCTTGATCGTCTAGCTTTGTTCCCTTCTTTCACAACCATCTAGCGTAAAACGTTCTGGTTCAATGGGCCAACCAGATTTCAACAAGGACTAGTTTGGCCAAGCCTCTTCTTGAAGCTGGTTAGGACCGCCAAGCCCAGTTCTTAGAGTTTTGGACCGGGTTTAAGATTTCGTCCAAGCCAATTCATACCCTTTTAACTGGTTTGGCTGGGTTGTCTGGATCTAATCCAATCCCATCCAAGGTTTCTCTTTTAATTGCACAGATTTAGACCCACAAAACTCAGTTTTAAAGTTCTATATCGAATTTTAGATTTCAAACCTATCTGTCAAACTCAGTTTGTGATCCAGTTTGGAAACCCACCGTGAACTAGATCTATTAAGTAAAATTTAGTGCAAATCCACAATCTAAACCAACCTAGACCTACCCCAAGGGGTTGTAGCACACTGGCAGGGGGGAAGTGCTCTGTCCACTAAGAACTCGAGTCGAGTCCTTGAGCGTCACCTGCCCGCTCCAGAAGCGATTGGCCCGTAAAAGGGTCCGAAGCAAGCTCGGTAACCCAAGCAATCCATATGCAATCGGGTCCAACCAATAAATCATAATCTAAACCAAGGACCCTCAACCAAACTCAAATGCAATGCCAAATCAAAATATATCCAAATAAGATCCAAACCCAACAAAATATTTAAACCTTTATCCAACCCAAACTCCCCACTATCCCAGTTGTAACAGATACATAGCTGACTCCGTTAATTCATCCGAGAAAGAATGAACTGAGGCTGGAGAATTAGTAGCAATAGCAATATTATAGATCTCGAATGACTTTTTTCCAACCAGGGAAGAATGGTGCAATGTTCTCCAGAGGCACCAGCTTCATCATAATTCATCGAGGACGACTATTCTCTAACCAGTGAAGATTGATGCAAAGTGGATTAAACCCATTTCATATTAGATCTGGATCTGTTGAATAGGAACTTGTGTGTTTAGAATGATGTTTGAGATTATCCTTTGTTCAGTTTTGGACCCTGGGTTGTATCCAGAAAGTAAGTCTCTGTATAGAAGGCTTTAGATATATACACTAGAATTTATGCTGATCCAAGTCGAATTATAGTTAAATCCAGATCCATAGATCCATTTTTATATTCAAAAGGTCCCAAGGTTCATGTTCGAAGGAGTTCTGATAAATGTTGGAATGAAACCATTCTCCAATTATTTCTCTCATTTCTAGTATTAACTTCCGCGTATTTGTGTTCAACCTTTATTTCCCTGCATCAGCTTTAGTTATTTACAATTTTAGTTGTTAGTTCCTTGAATTTCCCTTGTTCTTCCCTTTAGTTTGAAATTAGAGCATTATCACGGCGTCAATTTTGATATCAAAGCATTATCCTTTCAGCTGCTGCGAGTTTCGCTGCTTGCTCATGAAAAATAACCCATTTGGGTTGTGTTTACAAATAACCCATTTTAATTCCTGTTTACAACAAAAATGAATCTTGAATCTTTTCCAATGCCAAAAACAAAAATGAGGGAGAAAAACCAAAAGCATATGGATTTGAATCTGAAAACCATTGCTTGTTGTGGATCTGATTCTACATGGTATTTCGTGCATAGAGCACTTGGCATTCTTTTAGCATTCTGAGTTTCTTGCTCTTCATATTAGCCTCTGATCTTTTCTTTCATTATCAACGGTAAGACTGCTTGATTTATAATGCAGATAAACGTTTCTATAAGACTGTGAAAAAAATCAGGGCCTAAGATCTTGCTAGTTAAATACACTTGCGTCGATAACATAAAGTTTTCTCAGAGAAAAACATGGTTAAGAAGTGAGGTGGACCATAACAAACACGTCTGTGGATGCCGATTTACAGAAAGCATGTTAAGTTTGATAAGTTTCTGTAGGCTTATTGCTTCCCCTGTTTCTTTCGGTCAGCCTAATCTGACTATTCTTTGCAAACACCAACGGAATTTTTTCTTCTCCTTTCATGTTATACCTTTCGTTTAGCCGTGAATCAAAGCTTGAAGCCAAGAGAAACGCACGCCATGCCTTTGGTTCTTGAGCTCTCAAGATTTTTTTTTTTTTTTTTTTTTCATCTTAAAGATCTCGAGTGTGTCAGTTGTTGCAGAGGAGACTGCCGTCGGATCCATTTAGCAAGCAGCTTCGACTACATTTCCTCAGCTGCCCCCATGTAGAGAAATTCTCCTCCTTGGGCAACAAATGTACAGAAAGATGGGTACTTTGGTCATTGACTCATGTACGTGCGAGAATTTGCCCCAAGTTTAGTCCTGTATCGTTACTTTTTCGTCGCCTGCAAAGCTTTATAAACAAAGGAGGATGAGAAGACAAGCACGACCTTACTTGAACAGGATCTGTTCTATAGGTTGTACTACTGAATCCTTAATCCTAAGGAGACAGAGATCAAAATCTGGAGGAGGACACATGACCTCTCGACCTGAGCGTGAAAGCTGCGTGGGTGCCGTCTCCTCGGGGGCGGTAGTCGAGCGGAGGATCGTTTCGTGGCCGACTTCGGTCGACTATGGATGGTCTTGAGGTTGTCTGACAGACCCCAACCCTTTTTATCAATTTTTTTTTCTTAAAAATTGCCTTTTTCTCCAGATTTCCTCCTCCCTGCACGCTCCATTTTCGCCTGTATCTAGTTCCCCCCAACTCCGCCTCCGTGGCGGAAACCCTCGACTCGCAGGTTCTCGCCACCGCCCATCAGCTTTTTATTTCTCTCTTTTAGTCCTCTTTAGTTGTAGATCTCCTTCGCCTTTTCTTTTCCTGTAAAATCGGGTACTGGGACTTTGTTAGCAGTGTGGTTCATTAGGGTTCTGGTCGAGTGCACGGGTGAAACTCCTCTTTGGATAAGCAGTGCGGCCTATCTCCGTTTAGGTCGAACACTGGGCAAAAAATATCTTTTGGGTGGCGAAGCTAGGGCACGGAGCTCCCGCGGTCGCAGCAGGTCTCTCTTTCTCTTTCTCTTTCTCTTTCTCTCTCTCTCCCAAAACGTTACTGCAGCCAGTGGAAATTTTTGTTTGGCCATATGATATTCTTCTGATTTCAGATTGTGGCAGATTAGGTCTTTCTATCTCTCCCTCGAATATGAGGACAAGTGATCACAGCGATGGGGACGACAGCGAACACGATGCAACTCATGGAAAGAAGACGAGGGGTGGAGGAGACCGTGAAGCTGCTGACAGTGGAGGAAGGCGGAGGTCGGAGGTGTACAGGGAAAAGCATGACGACGGCCGAGAAGAGCATGACGCTAGCGAGAGAAGAAGGCGCCAGCGTGGCGATTCTAGTGCAGATGAGGAGAGGGATGCTTCGAGATATAGAAGCCGTAGAGAAAGGGTGGAAAGGGCAGATGTGAAGCGTGACGATTTGGATGAGGTGAGAAGAAGGGAGTATATTGAAAATTCCGGTGAGGGCAAGGACTCAGATAGAGGGAGGCAGAGGCACAGGGAAAAGGAGAAGATTTCAGAAGACGGGCGGGTTGGTGGTGCTGATCGAGAGCATGAGAGGTCGAGAAGAAGAGATCGTCACGGTAATTCAAGTGGGGATGAGGGCAAAGAGAGGGAAAGATGGGCGGGTAGAAGGACGGGTGATGGTAATAGTCGCAATAAGGACCCTTATGGGAGAAGGGACCGCCATGAAAGCTCCGAGGAAGAAGATGGTCAAGTGTTGCGATCAAGAGATCATAGAGAAAAAGAGGGAAAAGCAAGTGGAATGTCGGATGAACGCGATAATGTTCATGAAGGAAATCATAGAAGAAGGCATCCGCATGGAAACTCAGACGAAGAGGACAGGGAAAAGTTGCGAATGAAGAGCCGGAAACGAAGGGAGGAAATATCGGATAGAAGGCGCGATAAGCGTGATGATGATGATGATGATTATGGCGGCCGGAAATTTGATAGAGAGGGGAAATATGGTTATGACAGGAATAGAACTAGGAGCGAAGGAAGTCGACATCGAAATGAAGAAGAGAAAAGAGATGGCAATGTAAGGAAAGGAGATGATAGTGGTCTGGTTGAAAGAAGATATTCTGATGAGAAGAAGAAGGTAAACAATGTACAGCTTCAAAGTAATGATAAGCCGGCCAATCCTACTGGGGCGAATGTCGGACGAAGTGGCGGTATCTATATACCACCATTCAAGCTGGCTCAGATGATGAAAAATGTGGAGGATAAGAGCAGCGAAGAGTATCAAAGGTTGACATGGGAGGCACTTCGTAAGAGCATAAATGGTCTCGTAAACAAAGTAAATGCTTCTAACGTAAAGAATATCATTCCGGAACTGTTTAGTGAGAATCTCATACGGGGAAGAGGCCTCTTTTGTAGGTCGTGTTTGAAATCTCAGTTGGCATCCCCTGGATTTACGGATGTGTTTGCTGCTTTGGTTGCGGTTGTCAACACCAAATTTCCCGAAGTTGGTAAACTGCTGTTAAAAAGAATCATTTTGCGTCTGAAGAGGGCATACAAGCGGAGTGATAAGGTCTCATCTCATAGTACCTTAGCGTTCTAGTATTTTTCCTGTTACAATTTTAGAAGGTAGCTCACTTATCCCCTTTCCTTTCCCTCTATGTCAATGCAGCCACTGTTGCTTGCTGCAATCAAATTCATTGCGCATCTTGTAAATCAACAAGTTGCTCACGAAATTATTGCTTTGGAATTGCTGACTGTGCTTTTAGAGAAACCCACCGATGACAGTGTAGAGGTTTGTTGTTGTTGCGTGCTTCTTCTTGTTGGGTTTCAGGTATTTAGTCAAGTTTGCTAATTGTTGTCTTTTCATCTTTCAGGTGACAGTTGGATTTGTCAAAGAATGCGGGTCTTTGCTGCAAGATCTTTCACCCCAGGGCCTTCATGGTTAGTTTGCAATGTTCATCTTGATATTTTTTCTTACTTTCCTGTCCTCTTTGTGTTTTATTTTTGCCAGATAACTGTGAACCTTTTGCTTTGGATAGTGGATGTTGTCCAAGGGCACTACTGCTATTTTGATCTCACGTGCCAAGTTCACTAAGATCTGCATGTACCATCTTAAGCAGATCTCCAGCTGTTCCTAGTTTCAGTACCTATAGTTGTCTAGCAATATCTAGTAAAGTATGATTATTACAAATTTTTGAGGATTCATGTTGAGGTTCTAAAAGAGCATAGCATGATTTTAACTCCCTTATGTTGTGCTGCTAAAGATATACTGGTTTTATTTGCAGAAAATGCTACTGTATTTCATGTCTGGATCTGTGTATTTTATGTTAGGTGTTAGGTTCCGATAATTTTATGTTATCAACTTTAAGCTTTTATACTTTACATGTGACATGTTGGAATATGTGCTTGACTGGGGTAAATTGAGATCTTTACTCAGCTGAGTGTTGATCTCAGGACCTTGCTTGTTTGGAGCCTACATCATCTTCTCTCATGACTACAGAAGTGGTTTTTTCTACATAAGCCACATCATATTGTTCATCAAATGATTTAAACGTTGTCTTGCCCTACGTCCTGCTCTTCAATCTATAATCCATGGATCAACTTAGTCAAGTCAACAAATTGGCTCAAGTTTCTGACCATGCCTCTTCCTTCATTATGGTTGTATTGTTTCCCACTGGATATGGCTTACAAATTTCAGTATCTGCCTTTCGTCTCATATACATTACAATCGGGCACAAATATCTTATAATCTTTGATTTGTATATGCAGGTATTTTTGAACGTTTAAGGGGAATCTTGCATGAAGGAGAAATTGATAAAAGGGTTCAGTTCTTGATTGAAGGCCTTTTTGCTATACGGAAAGCTAAATTTCAGGTAATTGTACTTTAAATCTACTTTATCGGATCTCACATCCTACCCATGGCATTCTTGTTATTGAAGATGAGTGGAGTATTTAATTTGAAGCTGGATTGTCTGCAGGGATATCCTGCCGTGCGGCCAGAATTGGATCTAGTGGAGCAGGAAGATCAGTTTACGCATGAGTTTTCACTTGAAGATGAGATTGATGGTGAAGAAGGCCTAGGTAAGTTTTGATAACAATATTCATTCTTTAGCTCATTATTAGATGTCAGAATATGAATGAAGGGAACCAAAAAAAAAAATGCTTGCATGTTCTATCTTGTTTTTCAGCGCATCAACGGTCTCTATCTGTAACATGAATAAAAAACTGTTGACGTTTCTTCATGTAGTGTGAGGCATACGTATGGCATTGAAAATACAAAGTCACATATGGATTTTTTTTTGTTTCCTATACTAATCAAGAATTAACTATATTTTAGTGTTTTAGAGAGTTGAATTACTCACTTGTTGATGTGATCCTCATGGAATATGATTCTATGACTCGGGATTTGATTTTCAGACATATACCAGGGATAAGGACAATAACTAGTGCAAACATCTTAATAATGTATAAAATTTAACATAAAAATATCATTGCTGTTATGTGAAAGAGAGTATATAAAATAGTGCACCTATTCGATGAAGAACGTTTTTGAATACCTTGCCATTGACTTATTCTTTTGAATATATTACTTTAAATACCTTCAATTTAATAAAACACGGAGCGTCTTTTATGAGTCAGATATTATAAAAGTGAGTTACTTCTACCCATGGAAGCCAATTGGATTACGATAATTACGGTTCTCCTCCTGCAATAATATCAATACTGGATAACGTATAATGCTTTTATTGGAAGTACAACTTCTCTGTAAAAGAAATGGGGTCCAGGCAGCTTTTCCCTGTGTCCTTCTTCCTTGGTTTCCTATGATTTTCATATCCTATAGGCGAGCAGACTCTGGTAGTTGTCTGGCTCTGGCTTCTATCCCCTGCAGCAGTATGCATAAATAAGTGCTTCCTGTAACCATATCTCTTGCAGAAAACAAACTCACATGCTTGAATAACCATGTGTCTGTCAACAGTCATTTTGAGATGGATAATATCAAAGATTGGTGTTAATTTTAATTTTGCTTCTTGATTTGTTTAATGCAGCGGTCAACTACAGGGCAAGATATCTTAGATCTTATATGTTCTTGGCTTTTTTCTCTTTCAAATAAAGAAGAGAAACAAGAGTGGCAAGCACTCGCTAGAAAGCATGACGAATGTTACAGGTCTTCGTGGTATGGATGGAATAAATACAGTTAGGCTTTCTTGGACAATTCTGTTTTGAATTACAACTTACTTTTTAATGTCTTAACTCATGGGAGGTTGGGGCATCCAATGAGATATAGCATTAGATGGTTTTGTTCACTGTTGAATTCTTGTTTGGCTTAACCATTGAGTTCATCATTCGACCCAATATCCTCAGGTAAGTCATAATTAGAATGGAAGCTCTAGAAATCAGTCCCATAGATGATTCTAAGATATTCTTTTTTAACTAGCCCGAAGATGATTTTTGGCCAGTAAATGAAAGACCAACTCAAGAATGAGATTCTTTAACCCTCAACCCTAAAATGAGTTTCAGGGCACGAGTAATTTGAAGTTTTAGTTTAGGTTTTTAGGTATTAGAAGTTAGAATTAGAGATTTACCAGTTAACTTTAGGGAATTAATATATTAGTATCTCAAATTTTTTGTACAGCTTAATGTGCCAAGTCCCACCTAGGCTTTATGCTCAGCCCATCGCCTAGTCTGCAGCTAACACTTTTCAGTTTTAACAATACAAATGTTAGTTTAATTTACGTGAGCCAAATCTTCTAGTTAATGTGTTAATATGTAGACGATGACATTCCTAATTACTTGTAATTGTTGACCAAGCTGCATGGTTGATTGAACCTCAATGATGGTCCATGCTTTTCTTGAGGGTTTCCTGAACCAACTAACACAAACACAGGCACAGGTTACACGCACAGGTTACCTGCACTTGTATTATATAAATTGTAAGAACCAAATGTTTCTGGAGTCTTTCTGGTCTAAATGGTTTCTCAAGTCAATATTTAGTTTCCAAACTTCCTGGGGAAGAAATTACTTGCATACCTACTAATCTCTTCTGTCTCTAAGCATAGAGCTATATTTTCTTACGCAACTAAAAATTGTGTATCATTCTGCTTGTCTTTTCAGATATTTTTAAATATGATCCCCAGTTTCTGGAACATGAAAAAGCATATGAGAACTTGAAGAGAGAAATCCTTGGTGAAGAGTCCTCTGATGAAGAAGCAGGCTCTGAAGCGCTCTCTGATGATGAAGAAGATGATGATGATGAATCTGATGAAGAGGACGAAAATAATTTGCAAATTGCGGATGAAACTGAGACAAACCTTGTTAACTTGAGGAGGACAATTTACCTCACAATCATGTCCAGTGTTGATTTTGAGGAAGCTGGTCACAAACTATTGAAAATTAAACTTCAGCCTGGTCAAGAAGTAAGCAAACTCATCCCTATTGTATCTCCTGTCTTTTCCCTAGGCCATAAATAATGTAGGCCTGAAAGTTTATCTGTTAGGTGTGCATGACTCTCTGTGGTGGCTTTTATACCTACTATTCTGTTGGAATGTTTTGCTGCTTTATTTCTGAATTTGGAGTGCTTGTTGATTGAAGAACTTATCCATTTTCTTTCTAAATTAGCATCATTGCCTGTTAGATATGGAAATAAATTCGATCAACTGAAGATTGCTTCAGATGTGCTCATTTAGCTCAGATCCATCTGCCTCAAATTGCATCCATCTGGTTGATTTGGGGCACTGTTTCTGGTTTTGAATATAAAAGGTTGCTCAAAGGTAAGTTCGAATATAGAATCCAGTTCCAGCAAATCTTTAAGACCATGCCCGTGGGAATCTCATATCGGTGCTGAATGAAATCCATTGTTCAAACAAACAGTGATTTGAGATCCACGCTGCTTCTTTGAAACCAAGGATTGGTGCTGCTCCCTTAAAACCAAATTCTTTGAGGTCTGATGGTTTTGGTGGGGTTGGACCTGACATCCACGTAAACAAACATGGCCTTAGGGTTTTGGTTTTTCTGTTGTCCTAAATTGAAATATCCAGCCATTTTACAACTACGTTGTGCTGAAAGTAGTGGAGAACTAGAGACTCTTTCTCTCTCTCTCTCTCTCTCTCTCCCTCTCTCTCTCTCCCTCTCTCTATCTATCTATCTATCTATCTACTATCTATTATATATATATCCAAGTTCTCGTATTTTGTCTGTGGGCTTCTTCTCAGTATCTTTTGGCATTCTTTCTTTTCTCGGGAAAATCTTGGGAACTGAAACTATTTAAGGATACATAAAAATACTAAAGTTATGAAGTTAAGAGTTTTGTACTTTCTTATAGATATGTTGATAAAGATTCAAATAGCTTTTAAAATTTTAGAGTAAACATAAAAGTGGAAAGTGGAAACAAATACTAAAGGTCCATGAGAAAGGATTTCTTTTGGGGTACAGAGGGTGAAATAGTCCGATAACTGTATCAGCACTTCTCCATGTGCCTTGTTATTGCACAACAGCAACCTAAGCAGCCACTGTTTTCAGATGCTATGAGGTGCCAAAACCTGGCCCAGCCAAGCTTATATTGTTTACCTCTTGAATTGCCCAGCCTACACATCTGTATTGTTATTCTTGACAGTGCAGCTGTTGTTGAGAACAGAAATTTTGGTTAGTAAATCCTCTTTCATACAAAAGCTTGGTTTTGAAGCTTTATATAAACTGAATTTCACTCCATGTTTATATTTGCTATTCAACGGAAACCTATATAAGCTTTATGTAGGAATGATAGTTGGACTAAAGAGATATTTGCCTGCATATGCTTGTTTATATTTTTCATGACTTTGCGTCTTGTCCATGTTATTTCTTATTACATAATTTCATCTATACTTTGAGTTGTACACTTGGTTGGTTGCAATTTCAGTATAGAGATGAGAAAGCTTTTGTCTTTTTTCTCTTGTATACTTGTCCTTCTTTGTATGACTGTCGTAGGTTTGAACACGTTAGCTCTTTGTGTAGTAGAAATACCGCTAATGCATTTTTGCAGCTTTATCAGAACATAGTACTGAATTATCTTTTTCTGGTTGTTTAGATGGAGCTGTGTATTATGCTTCTAGAGTGTTGCAGTCAGGAAAGGACATACCTGCGTTTCTATGGCCTCCTGGGCCAAAGGTTCTGCATGATCAACAAAGTGCACCAGGAGAACTTCGAAAAGTGCTTTGTGCAGCAGTATTCTATGATCCACCGCCTTGAAACAAATAAGCTGCGTAATGTGGCCAAATTCTTCGCACATCTCCTTGGCACATTTGCATTACCTTGGCATGTTTTGGCTTACATCCGTCTGACGGAGGAGGACACAACTTCATCGTCTCGGATATTCATCAAAATCCTATTTCAGGTTTGTATTTTGTTCGTTGAATTAACCTGCCATTTGGCTTCATTTCATGTTCAGTCAAATCACATTTCCTGTGACGTGTTATTGACAGGAGTTGGCTGAGCAACTTGGAATCCGGATGCTTAATGAAAAATTAAGTGATCCAACGATGCAAGATTCCTTCGAGTCTATCTTTCCCAGGGATAATCCCAAAAACACCCGATTCTCTATCAATTTCTTTACATCTATTGGTCTGGGTGGTATCACAGAGAATTTGCGTCAATATTTGAAAGATATGCCACGCCTTATTATGCAGCAGCAGAAGCCAGAATCGGGCCCAGAGGATTCTTCAGATAAATCTGATGAAAGCGGGAGTTCCAGTGCATCTGAATCGGATGATGCCGAGTCTTCATCTGAATCGGAGACCGAGAGTGACAATGATAGGAAGCGCAGAAAGCCAAAAAATGATAGTGATAGTGAAAGTGAAAGGAAAAGTAAGAGCCGTAAGCGGAGACAGAAGTCCGAAGATGAGACAGATAGTGATAGCAGTGAAAAAAGACGACGGCATGGCAAACGGAGACAAAAGCATTAGAAAGAAAGCTTTTACCTTTCATCAAGCAGGTTGCACTACCATGTGCCATCATGGATAGGCAGTCCCAGAGAGGTGTCCATGTAGAGGGCGACGATGGGGTTAGCCATTTAAATTGGTCCCGCCCATCTGTGAGATAGGGGGTACTCTTTGATATTAAACTGTGGTCTTCGAGTTTGACAGGATGATTGGTTCCAGTTTCTGTTGTTGTTTTTTTTCTGTACAAGGGAGGTTTGGTGTTCCCTTTATTCCTGTAGTGAAGGCTTTGACATGTGAGCCACTTTTTGCACCAGGGATGCTTAATGAGGCGGGGGAGACCTCTTTGTTCGACTGTAATGGTCCAGCTCCTGAACTATGGATGGCCTGAATTTTTGTAGGGGGAATTGAAGAGAAACGTTATTACTGATTTTCCAGACTGGTATCGATGGAGAGGCTTCGTCGGCCGTATTTATATGTTTAACTGATACTTGTATTTCCCATGATATTAATTTGGTTACGTCAGTTGCTGAATTGGCAAGTGAATATATGGAGGAAATCTTGGAATCGTTCATTTTGTAAAATTATGTTTATATGAACGTGCTTGTTCAGATTGAAGTCATACACGTGCACACAAGTATAAAATGGTGCCTGCTGCCAGTCTCGCTTTAAATAATAATATCTAGTTTGAGGTGATGAATTTGAAGTTCATCGGTTTGACGGGTGTTTGACAAGCATATTGCATATATATATATATATATATGTCATGGACGTAGGGACGTTTTGGTATATACAGGGGGTCTAAACCAACAACCAGTCATTGGCCCGAGCTTGTGCATCGATGGGGGCGTTTGGTTTGAAATCTGACGACTTAAATCAGAAAGCTGACAGGCGATAATATTGGGCCATTAATTTTGTAGTTTTAGACCAGAAAATAATATCTATTTTTTATTGTGTTTTAGTGTTCCTGGTTGGCAGGTGTTCAAATGAAAAGGTACAAAAATCTGGTTTAAGTTGGAAGCAATTGCACATATGGTTCTACATGGGCATTTGGCAACACTAAAACACGATGTTATATGTATTTGTTCTGATGTTTCAGATAGATTCATGAAACAATGCTTTAATATTAGCGTTGTTAAACCTCATTCTCGTGATGAATGTGAATGCTGGCAGCATAACACAGGCATGCCGACAAGCGTGCTTCTAATGGTAGACAGGTGACTAACACATAAAAACCTACCTTTGAGAGGGGGGCTAAAACGACCTAACCTACTTTTATATTGGGCTTGGGCTTTTGGTTTGCGGACCTCAATCCTCCTCTTAGCAGTTTCAGTTCTAACTGAGAAATGCTAAGAACCATGACAATCAACTGCTTAGCAACCTATTTTATAAGTTTTTCAAGATTTCTCACAATCTTAAATACGAGACTAAAAGATTGGATATTACAATTCACCCCCCTTTAAGGCACACATGTTTGCACATGTAGGAGCTCAGGTTACTCGTGTTTTGATGCCACTGAAACAACTGACCAGCTCCCACTTTGGGCCAATCTCTGGTTTGATGAATCCAAAGCCACCACTTAGCAATTTTTGTTTCAGCCCTAAGAACAAGGACAACCAACTACTTAACAATTCCTGTTACAAGTTCTCCAAAAATTCCTCATAATTTTATATACGAGACCAAACTTTGAGGTGTTATAGGAATGACAGCTAGAATGATTGTTTTGCTGAGTTGCAAAAGTTGGAATCCACATGAGGAGGGGCTCAGGTTTCATTAACTAGAGGTTTGATTAACTAGTTGGTGATGATATCTTACCAAGGCAATGCTCAATAGTTGATTGGAGAGGAGGATCAACCACATTTAGAGTAAGACACTACCTAGATTCCTACAAGATGCTACAATGAGGAATTTTATAAAATGGGTGAAAGCTTGATAGTGCAATGTCGGGTGGAGGTAGAAGGCCTAGAGGCTGTGAACTTCTCTCCTAGAGAAGAACGATATCTAATGAATAAGCTTCTGCGATCTCTGCGCCACCAACTGTAGTAAGCCAAAGGATGCAAACATTATCTGGAATGAATAGACATCAAACGTCTATAGGTGGCTTTTTAAGTGTGCCGTCAAATCACACTGCTCAACCTTGGACTGGCGGTGAAACTAACAAGCTGTAGTGCAGTAGGGGCAGTGGAAATTTCTAATAAAATCAATGGTTGGTTTTATTTCATATTGAATTAGAACTCACCGAACCCAATATTTGTTAGGCTATTGTTCTCTTGTTATGGCGAATCAATGAAGTAAAATATCAATCTTTTAGTTTAGTAAGAGAAGAGGAATCTCTTTGGTTGCATGATAAACTTCCCTGAAGGGCCTCATCGCACCTTTAAACTAAGTGCTCTTTTCCATGTGAGCAAGAGGAGTATCTCAATCCTAATTCCCAGCTTGTGATCTAAGTCCCCACTCTTCCCCCATCCCCCAGCGTACCAACTACCAAGTTTTTCTTTCGGAACGAGGTGCTCTTTTGATTTAACTTAGATTCACCATACGAACATGGTTCCTGAGTTCAGATCATCTATGATAGAATATCTTCTGGATTGAATCTGGATTTGTTAATGGATTTAGTTTGAACCTGGAAAACCATATAAAAAGTGGTCTGGTTCAGATCCAGCGGCAGGCTTATCTATTCAGAAATGTCAGGTGTCCTCTGTCTGGCTCATATGCGATTAGAAGGATTTAATGTCCGGTCGAGGAGTTTGGGTTTTGTACTTGGTCCTAATGCGTGTGCCGGTACTCAAGACGTAATGAAAGTCGCCTGATTCCCATGTCTGCAGTCCCCAATTTTTGAAACTTGGTTCAGAAAAAAATCAGCCGTAGAAACGTCGTTGATGATATAAGCTCTGGCTTGAGTTAAATTTTTTATTTCTCCACAGGATGCATCACCACATTTGATTTGTCCTAGGGAACGAAATTCTCATTAGATTCATCGATCGCTCTTTTTTCCTTGTTTCGGTCATTGACAATGCAGAAGGCATACAATTAGATTTTGTTCAAATCAAATAACGTCCAACGGTTTCTTTCCTTACGATGACCAGAAAGAGTACCAGCAGAGTTTTCTCAAGGGGCCTGAAATGAATGTTTGTAAAGTCCTTGCAGATTAAATTTCCACATTTAAAGCAAAAACGCCTTTTATAGTAGTTACTTTTAAACGATTACATTTTTAGGCAAAGCAGTTTTTTCTCAAACATTTTCCACACCTCCGGTGGTCCGACTACTGCTTAGCAACTTTTATTGGGTCCCAGCAGGTTAGCGCAGTGAGAACTAACCACCCCCTTGCCTTTTTTTTTCAACTCGTTCGTTCTGATGGTTCCAAGCTTGATCTGACATACCTTCGCCTCATCCCACAGTAATATCCCTATCTCCAGATTATCACCAAGAACTCAAGCTTGAACACTACTCCAATCTCAACAGCGAATTTATCACATTAAGAACGAAAAAGATCAAGTCATCATTTGTGTGCATAGCCCAGGAAATCGAACCGCACATGATAATGACTAATGAAAGGCCCTTGTGGCTGGGGAACATGCAAGCGAATAAAGTACTTCTGATCATTATTCCATTAACATCACATGATAATTTTTGGAAACATCAAATGTGACCATTGGTCTGAATCTAGACCACCGAATAATAAAGTTCAGGGTTTTCTAGTTCCACCTAAAGAAAAATGGTGGAAATTAATTGTTTGAATTCTATATGACATTTTGGGTTTATTTGTCACAAAAATAAAGGAAAAGGCAGTGAGGATGCACGTAAAGTTCATCAATAGGCAACATGAAAATCAGGATGTTTGACAATATGTTAATTTCATTTCTTTAAAAACCTCCCCTAGAACCACCCTGGAACAAGATCATTTGATATCTAAAAGCTTTCCTTCGTGTGTCTCTGTGTCAACTTCCGCCCTCTCCCCTCTAGAGCTTCCCTTCCTCACTCATTCTCGCCCAACTCTATCCTATGCTCCCTCGGAAGCCTTTCACAGAAACGGCATACGCTCATCTCCACCCTAGTATCAGCAGTCCAAAAATAACTTTTATCAGTCATTCCTATCATACAAGCAGCGGCGTCACAGACTTCAGTTTCAGCTTAAAAGGAAAACATAGCTTCACCAAGGGAACCATAGTAGCCTAACTAGATAACATGGCTTCCTTGACATAAGGCCTTGATCTGACTAGGGCTGCACATGCACAGAGCTCAAACTCAAGCTTGACCAGCTCGTAGTTGCTCAACTCATGTATCCCACAGCTTGATCTCGACTCAAATACTTTCCGTAGATGCTTGAGCTTGACGTGAATGGGCTCATTAACCAAAATGAGCAGAGTACAAGCTTGAGCTAGAGCTTGAGCTCATCAACGAGCTGGTTACTCCTATAATAACTGTTTTGACTAGAGAGAGGGGGGGTGGGGAGAGAGAGAGAGAGAGAGAGAGAGAGAAAGAGAGAGAGGGAGGTTGGGAGAGAGAGACCCGATTGCTTATTCGTAGCTAAGGCATCGTCTTTGCCCATATCTTAGTGCTCTTCAAATGGAAAGGATACCCCCCAGTGGAAAAAGGTTCCTCGCGGCTACTGGTCTCCAAGGACAAATTTCACACTAGTCTGTTCTGACGAAAAGGAAATGAAGAGGTAAAAGCTGATGGGGTTTATTGCGACAGGCTGAAACAATATGCCTCGAAAAGGTGCCCTCAGTAGAACGAGAGGTTTAAGAAAATGAAAAATGTAGATCATTGGAAACTCCTTCAGACTAAACAAAAGATGAGAACTGAGAACCTGGTTAGAATGTCATATTGATAGTGTAAAACTTGACAAACATAGGGAAAACAAAAAATGAAAAAGGTTTTATTAATTGAAGAGAAAAGGAGCTAATACAACATTCAGTTAGAGAAATGACAAATTGTGATCTTTAGGTGGGGAAGTCGCATAGAGAAGAAAAGAATCATGGTGAAATGAAGGGGTGTGTGGGTATCAAGAGAAAGCATGACTTACAAGATAGTAGAGTAACGATGGAAGAAAGGTTGATTTTCAACCAATTTTGAAGTGTCCAAAATAGAGTACCAGGTGTAACATGAGTATACCATGAACCAAACTCAGATCAATTTATTATTCGAATTAAAACTTTCAGCTCGAACTCAACTTGTTTAATAAATGAGTCAAGTTCAAGGTGAGTTTATACGAGTCAAGCTCAAGTTGGTCAACTTGTGCCCAGCCTAGAACTAATACCTTAGGTAAAGAGATTAGTATACATTCAACATGTTCAGCATTTTCCCTTATTTATTTAATTGTGGTAACCACACACACAATAACACACATATGAGCTTCAACCTAGCCCAGTGTGCTTCAAGTGCATTTAGTAAATCCAACAAAGGTTCATACTCGTCTCTTCTGCTAGAGATGTAAATTCACAAGTCATCCTGCCATCCAACCCCCACTAATGGGTGTGCGATGAGAGAAGTCACAAGAGCAAAACAAAATATACATGCAAATAACAAGGCAATAGTTCAATCCTTTAGTATATCAATCACTAAGTTACACACATTAATTTGAAGACTCATGTAACACACCGATATGTAACATGTGATTCAGTAATTTCACCAGAATAAGTTACCTTCACAACTTGGCCACGCTCAAGACCATGGTATCTCGCTACCATATCTGTCTGCAACATCCGAGGCATCTAACAAACAGAAAAAATAAAATAAAAAAGCAAGCAAAAACTTACTCTGTGTCAAAAGATTTTAAAAGGAAAAAAATTGAGCAACAACATTTTCATGAGAGGACTAGGCACATCAAAATGGACAGTCACTTTGTCAAAAAAAAATTTAAAGAAATTTATCGTTTACCCTTAGTTACATCAGAGTTTCAGTTGACAGATTTTTCCACCAAAGGGCTTGCATCACCAAGATTCTCCTTTTTCCTTAACAAACTTTCGGTGATATCACTAGAAGTTTGAGGAGGATGTTAAGGAATTTGTCATACGATTTAGTATGAGATCAGGATTATTAGCATTGGATTAGGATTAGTTTATTTCTTTGTTGTCATATTTGCAAAATAATTTCTGTACTTTAGTTTTTCTGTTTTTATATTTTTGTTTGCTGCTTGTAGCATCTCTCTAAAAGCTGTTGGGATATCCAGGCTATATTTTCTAGCTGTTGGACATCCCAACGGCTCCTCCTTCCTATTTGTTGGATTGTATGTCCCCTTTGTATTTTTACCTCTTGTATTCCTTTTTCTTACTAACATTATTCAGAGTTTATCTTCTCTCTTTGTAAGGATTCCTGGTGTGTAATTGATGCAGACTGTGTTTTGCATGCCGCTCTTTTTTTTGTGAAAGTGTTGAGTAGTTTACAGCAGCCTGAGTTTGTGCAATATAAAATTCAGAGTACATCACAAATCCTTTCAGTGCCCTCACTTTGAAAGATGTTTCTGGTAAGAGGCACTTGATGAAGAAAATTTTCCCTATGGAGGGGATATAAGCAGATAAAAAATACAAGGATATGCCAATGTTGTAAAAGGTGTAGCGTAACACGTGTTGGTCAAGCCGACCTACGCCGTATCGTAACGTATCACAAACGTAGCGTAGCGTAAAATTAATTTTTTAATTTAAAAAATATTAATAATCAGAAAAAAAGAGAAAAAAATCATAAAAAATCAAAAAATCAGAAAAATAAACAAACAAATCAAGAAAAATGTATTCAATATAAAAAAAAATCATCATACATAAGAAACATTCATGTATATCAAAAACACATTCAAAAATAAGAAATCAGATATTCAAAACAACATAATAACTAATAAGCATCCATCACAATTTTAAACTTGAAAATTTTACAGAATCTTAGGACTTAGAGTCTTATGACTTGGAGTCTTAGAACTTAGATTACATCACAATTCATAAGTTCAAAACATATAGTTATCACCTTTCATGATTCAACGATAATCATCATCATTTGCATCATCATCTTCATTTTCTTCATTAAGAGAAATGAACGATTCAACGGTGAAAATGAATAATTTTTTACCTTCTTGGTGTCAACCAAAAAACCCTCTTTCTCCAAGCTTCCCACTGTTCCCACTACGAGAAAGCTTCTTCACTGACTAGTAGGTTCTCCCAAATCGATGATTCCTCAGTGATTTTTTATGGAAATGAGAAAAATCTCTCCCTCCCACGTCTCTTGGAGTCTTTAGAAACAAGAAGAGAGAGAGAGAGAGAGAGAGAGGAGTGTTTAAACTTTAAACTTTAAAACATAATGCACAAAGGGGCCGTCGGGCCCCTTTTGTGCGTTTTTCCCTATATCGTACGATGCGAGGGTGTATCGCTCGTATCGTATGATGCAGGCGATACGCTTACGATACACGAGCATATCGTGTGTCGTAAGCATACCGTATAGATTTAGAAAACCTATACGGTACGTATCGTATGATACGGATAATATCGGGATATGCATCCAAGGTTTTTAACTTTTTATTATAAAAAATCTCTAATTGGTAATCTACACAGAAACCAAATTAAAAACATCACAACGATTGACAAACAAAAAGCTATAACTGGTTATATAATAAGTACCTGATTTTCATTGATCTTATACTCGTCCAGAAGCTTTTCCTTCTCCTCTGCAGTCAATATCTCATGTTTGGGCATCAAAACATGATCCATGGGATTGCACAACAAATCAGACATCTGATAAAAGACAACAATAAGCAGGCTGCATAAGCTCAGTAACAAGCTGTCAGCTATCACCAAAATGTAGAAATTTAGCTGCCCAATTCTTGAAACTAAAATGCTCACCATGTCCAAACATATGCTAAACTGAATTCAAGTGGACAGTTAACTTTGTCGGTCTTATTTGGACTAAGAGTGGAAGAGACGACCCTCTGCAGTATAGACTGCTTTGGTTCAAAAATTTGGAAGAAATGGAAGTGAAAGTTGGTGAACAGGTCATACACACTTTTGTTTATACAGCCCTCAAAGTGACAGGGATATAGACTGTAGGGCATAAGCATGTCAACAGATGAACACACACCTTTTGTGAGTTAGAGTGAACATCAAAGCAGCTTTGTTGCACAAGTACCACACACAAATGCAATCCTATGTCTGATTAGGAAAAGATGATGCAAGCAATAGTTATGCATGTGCAAACATGATGCAGAGAGAGAAAAAGAGAGAGAAAGAGAGAAAGAGAGAGAGAGAGAGAGAGAGAGAGAAACAGAGAGACAGAGACAGCGAGAGAGAGAAAGAGAGAGAGAGAAAGAGAGAGAGAGAGAGAGGGGGGAAGAGGAGGAGGATGAGAACTGGTACACCTGGCCTCATAATGGCACCCGCGATCCCAAGATCAACACTCCTCAATACCCTCAAGATAGCACCCTCCATGGATGAAATGCCACCCAATCCGACTGGTTGCACTACCCATCACTTGGTGAGAGAGAGAGAGAGAGAGAGAGTTTATACTAAAAAAATACAAAAGGTGCAACAAAAATAGTGTTGACAATGGCAAAAGTTCAGCATAGCAAAATCAGACCATCCAAAGAGGTAGTCCCATGGACCTGGGTCATATATTCCAGTTTGATAAAAAAAGTACTAGTAAATGGTGTGTGTTCACATAATTGGTCCCCTCTTCAGGATTCCAACCGAGTCATGTGGGTGCGCATATGGGTTCAGGTGCAGGTATGGAGATGCAGGTGCGAGTGTGGCAAGTTCAAAAATTACTGGTATGGCAGTACGTCAGGGTATATAGATGTATTGTGCAAAATGCCTAAAAATATTCAAACTTAAAGCAAAATTTAATAAACAAGTGTTATAAATAAAACCATTACATGTTAATGACTAATAACCCACAAAAACATTAAAAACTGAAGTAGAAACAAATTAAATCAAGCAGTTCGACTTGGTTCAGATCCAATACCTAAATGTGTCCAAATACCCGTTTCACCATGTCAGTACGGCGACACGGGCACAGGAACTTTAGCCAAGTACCAATGTGATTTAGATTCCAACTTTCCCAATGCTCCAAAACAAGCCTCGTTCGGGCCCCCATAACCTGAGCATCAAGGTTGAGGAAGACCTGATGAAAAGGGTCCAGTAGAAATCGGCTTGGCATGAAAGAAAATGGTATGATCAGCTATTTCGGTGGGACTCGGACTCAATTGTTGGATATGCCTCAAACAATCTCATATCAGCTTAGGCTTAACAAAAGATAACATGAACATCAACAGTTGTTCAATGATAAAAGCATTGAAAATATTATTTTTACTAGGCACAGAACATGTTAGTTTTTCTCTTCTTTTTTTACATCTTTTTACATAATTCAGGGTATTCTGTGGGAACCAAATGGGGGTCCAATACCAATGCTCAGTGGATCAAGCCATCAAGGTATTCCACCTAGTTCTTGCAGAAGAAACCCATTGATACCCCTAGTAGTACAAGCTTTTGTTCATCTGGATTTCAGGCCCACTAAGACAACTCATCGATCAAGTCATTGACTAACAAAATGGTCTTCATGAAGACCTAAGTTTGTTATAATGTTAAAGGTCAGATTTACCAAAGTAAACCATATAAATCTAAGTGAACTCAGAGGAGAGTTGGATGAACTAAAAAGAAACAGATTTTTCAGGCTTATTGAGAGAATGCAAGACTTGTGGAGTATAACTGTAAAACCATGGGGACGTGGATGGATGGACGTGTATCATCATCAATTGGCTTTACACAAAATATGCACTCTCAAAGTGTAGGGCTTTGCACAAGGCACATACTTGCAAAGTAAATCGACAAAGCATTTGCAAAGCAAAGTGTTGGGGCTTTGTGGGGGCTTTGCACAAAGCACGCACTCGCAAAACGTAGGGCTTTGCACAAAGCACACACTCACAAAGCGAATTGATAAAGCACAAGCAAACCGAAGCATTAGGGTTTTGCTAGTTGGGGGCTTCCCCGAAAGGATAGGACGGGTTGATAACACAGTGAAACAACTAAACGACGACTCGTATTGGGGCCAATCAGGTGCAAAAATTGTGAAAGACAAGGGAATCTTTCCTCTTTTCCATATCCAGCTTGTTACAACCAACCCTTTTCAGTCAATCGCTTTAGGGCATTCTGATCGCTTCTTGCAAATATCATTCTCAGGTTTTTAACAACGAGCTTTTCCTTGGGTATCTTCAACAAAGTTATTTTCCTCAAAAAAATATCGGGAAAATCTTGGCAATTTTCTTAGGAATGAAAAAGATCATTACAATTAGGCAGGAATAAAATAAATGAGAAACTAGTAAGAAGAGATAAAAATTACTAAAGAA
This sequence comes from Nymphaea colorata, assembly GCF_008831285.2. Lineage (NCBI taxonomy): Eukaryota > Viridiplantae > Streptophyta > Magnoliopsida > Nymphaeales > Nymphaeaceae > Nymphaea > Nymphaea colorata. Next base: position 26,092,692 of record NC_045139.1, on the reverse strand, counting down.
GATGATAAAAAATAGTGTTTTTATGATGACAAATACATTTAGTTTAAGTTTAAAATTTAATCCATGATGGTACTAATGTCAAAAAAACAGAAAAATTGAAAAGTAGGGAAAAGCAATAGAAGAAAATGAATTCGGTAAAACACATCAACTTCATTTTTACAATTTTCAAAGAAGCATGTCTTTTCCAATTTTTTTTTTCCTTTTTCAATGTTAATGTTGTGTTTCTACAAAAAAGCAATATTTGTAAAAAGTATATATATATATATATTCTAAAGTGTGTATAGTGGTAGTATAAGCCATATGTACATGGTACATCTCAATAGAAGCTATATGTATTTTTGTTATGTATGTGTGTGTGCATGTGTTCGTGTTTTTTTCTCTTCCTAATCTTCCTTCACCCTTTTCTTTCTCTTTATTGTATATAAAATGGGAATGCCCTTTCATTTATATATTCTTTTTGTACATTATGTGCCATCGGTGTAACTTATTTTTCAATTTCATGTGTTCATTAAGTGTGTCTTAAACATACCAGCAACACTGTAAGTGACACTCTAAACCAGGGCAAAACCTTGTTATAGGAAGGTAGCTAAGTTAGGAGCATGTCTTGGAGATGCCCAAACCATGCTTGGTCTGGGAAAAAACTCAATTGCAAATGCATTTTGACAAAATCATCCCCGCCCCCCTCCCCGCTTTTCCCATGCTTTTTCATAATAAAAGGTGAGCTTATTGGCAGCTTCGCTTTTATTTGTTAAAGAAGTTATTTATGTTTTAAAACCCCAAAAAAAAAAATTATTATCATCCAAATGACAATTTGTTTTTCATGAAGCATAACCAGGTTTTCATATGTCACTCAAACATAATAACCTGGTTTGTGCCTGTCACAAAACTAAAATAAAACAAATTTTGCCCAAAATCCAATTCGTGCAACACCATGTTTTTAGGGATGGCACCAAAACAAGGCCATAGTTGTTTTACATCTTTGTATGTCCTTCAGAAGATAGTTCTTGACTCTTGAGCTTGTGAGGCTCTTGTTTGAGAACAGATCCTTGATTGTCCTCGTGTTCCAAAACGTTGCTCTGATACTTAGTTAACTAGGCATCAGTATCAGAACCCTGTTTCTCTTGATTGGTAATCTATTTTTGCTGTCTTTAGAATTGTCAGCTAGATTAAACCTTATATTTAAAGGTTGCACCAAATGTCGATTATGTTCATTGTCTTCATGATTTTTTCTCTCTTAAATAGAAGATCAAGAGAAGAAGATAGTGCACTATGAACACACTTGGTTACTTTACTTTTCTATATATTATATATCCTTTAACGGACATTTACTGTTCTTAAGCTTGTCAAGCTCTTCTTGTGAGGAGATCTCTATTTGACTTGCAAATGTCTGATTCCATAACTATATAGAAAGATATGAAATAAACTGACATCCCTATGACAACAACAGCATAATTGCTACCATACAGGATTGTAAAAAGATTCTTGTTGCAACATGCACCCTTCATCCTTGAAAAGTGCCTTTGCTATGTCCAAGCATTTCTGACCACATCCTTGCCACTCTCAGATAACATGCTCACAAAAGTATATGAAAACATAGAAATGAAAAGAAGCAAAATCCAAAATTAAATGTTCAGATTGGATTTTATGAGTTGAGACTTGAGAAAACCAAAGTCGTTAATATGACTTTATAAAATCTAATTTATACATCAAGTTTGCTTTATTTTTTTTTAGTCCTAGAAATTTTAACATCTTGAATATAAAAAAAAAATACTCATAGTAGTTGAGAGTCCAGAGGTAGGGATAAATTGGGAAGCATGTATATACATATACATATATATACACATTTTACTTAATTCTTGACAGCGTGTACATAGCCGTTGAATGGTATCTTTTGCACTGACTTCCTCCAGATAACGTAGATGAGCTGGGAGATGGTAGTTTGCAGCATATCACGATACACCAGCCCAGCTTACCCACGATCCGGTGGAGTAGTTGGCGCATGACCAAGACTGCCGATTATCTGGGTAAGCTGCCACGTCCAAGCAACAATTTATCCCAGTTTTGCGCATAATCTATGCACTTTTTTGGACCAATGGAACATTCTCGTACGAATGTATCCACGTCCGTTGGATAAAGATATAGGTATATTCAAGACTCCCTCCTAAACCTTGGTTGCAGAAACCGTTTCCGGTGTTCCACATAAACTACATGAGAATCAAACACTTTAATAAGGAAAGTACGACAGGAAGAACCATTGCAGAGCCAAGAACGTACATGGAAAAGCTCGACCTTGATGGTCGACTCACTCTCCTTGACGGCCTTCCGAACAAGCGATGTGATGGAGCTCCGGTAGGCAATGATCATCCGGCTCGCACCCTCCCTGTTGCACTGGACAAGGTACTCCCTAAGGTGCGCGACCTTAAATGAATCTCCACCGAAGAAGAAGACAATAATCTGCAATTCCGACCCAGGAAAAGCTAACCGATGAATTGATAGAAAAACCGAACTTTTTCTTGCAAGCAAGAGGGCGCGCGAACCTTCCCGGCGGAGGGATGGATGCGAACGACGGTGAGGGTGCGGAGGTCGACGGGCTCGCCGCATGCCGCTCGGAACCCTTCGAAGTCATCGGCAAGGTCGGCATCGGAGAGGGCGTATCCTCGATCTCGGAGAATCTGGAAGACTGTGCGCCGGACCCTGAAGAGGCGATAGTCGTCGACCGCTGCCTTGTCCTTACGGATGAACTGAGAGAGAATGCAGCTATCGCCGTCCATCCGCTCAGGTCCCCGGTGACAGGTTTCTTGATTCTTGTCTTCTCCTCCCGACCTTTCCCTCCCAACCTTCCCGCCCAACACTTTTGCAGGGGGGAAAGTGCAGAACGCCTTGCGCCGAGTCTCTACGTACGGGTGGCGAAGTGATACAGGTTTAAATGGCGGCAGGACCAAACCCCGTGCAGACGGTCAAAGGTGGTAGCGAATATGTCAGCGGACACGAAGAGAGGTTACCGCGAGTTTACAAGGCTCCGTCCGTCCGTTCCAGTCGGTCGAACAATCAGGCCACAATAGAACCCAGGTCAGTCCAGAACAGAACGATTGACCTGAACCCGCTGCGTTTGAATATTGGCTCGATATAATGGAAGCCAGACGCTAGATTTTTTTAATGTCTTCTTTTCAATCTAATCTCCATGGGATCATGCTCTTACTTCTTTTAACATTTTGGTTTGGTTCTATTCGAGTTTAAACTCGAATTTACCGTACATCCTTTAAATTAAATTACATGTTGTTGTGATTACAACTGTTTGTAATTTAATAAAAAGATATTTGATGATGTCGGAATTGTAAAATTTTATAATTAAAATTCTTATTTTTATAAAAGAATAATTATGTTATCAAATAAAGAATGTTGATTCTAGAATTACATGTTTATTCTTGAATCAAAATCCAAGAATTATGATTCGACCTTGTGGAGTGGAACTTTAATTTTTTTTAGAATATATGGCATAATGATTTTAATTGATCAATTCTAAAATTTTAATTCATGCTTTCAATTGTAGAATCAAAACTTTGGGCTGTCAAACATAAAATGGAAGGGAGAACTGGTATTTTTATTCTAATTTCAGTTTGAAATGAAATTTTGGTTTTAGTATTTTAATTTTAAAATGAAAATTTTAAGACTGTCGAATGCCTCTTAAAAAAATAACAGACCGGAGTGTGATTCGGACCTCAAATCTAAATCTCTTGAATGTGGGTCGCCTTGCAGTTCGATTACACGCAAACGGAAGCCAGATTTAACGTGGCTTTCCAAACAGGTTAAACTTTTGTATCTCTACTAGGCTGGATTCATTCATTATTTATGGGCGAGCGCCTGTAAACATTTCAAACATGCAAATTAAGCATAAAACCTAACAAATATCTACATACATTACATGCTGCAAATGCATTAAATAATGACATAACTATCTAATATAAAGTTTGTCATACTTGCAATTGCAGCAAATACAGTTTACGATATAAATCTAACTACAATTAAAGGGTAACAACTAATTGTTTTGTTTGAACACTACTTCAAACAAAAGATGACCATAGTTTCTAACTACAATAGAAAAAACGTAATAAAAACACAATAAAACAAAATGTCCACAGGTGATATCTAGGACCTAAAAGTACAAAACCTAACTGTCTGCAAGGTAAAATTGAGTATTTCTAACCGTCGACAACTGAATTTCATTTACAAACTACTTTAAACAACAGATCACTATCTAATTTTCTAATGTGCAACAAAATTTGCAATAAAACAAGCAAAGAAACAAGATAAAATAAGTATGCCCTACACTTACAACCTGAAAAACTGTAAGTAATAATTCACGATCTTAATTTAATTGAACTAAAGATTGACAACTGTTTTTTACCTAGAAACTGATACTAAAGATAATTATTTAATATAACTAAGGAAAAAATAACTAAAAACAATAGTTAATCTACTACAAATTAGGTCTCTACTAGTCGGCCACTCTAAACTGGGTGATTTACTACTATATTAAACCAGATTTAATAAAATTAACAATCTACTTAAGAAGATTTGCATACCAAAAGAACATGTGAAAATTCAAGGTAGAACAATGTAAAACATCAAGCATTCAATACGTGAAAACTCTTCCTATCTATTGATGTGATACAATTACTCTTATTAACATGAGGCTTATGAAACAATGCAACTACAAATTCACTAGATTAACAAGAAGAAAAATTAATATAAACCATTGTTACATGAATTTAGTAAAAACAAGATAATAATCAAATAAAAAAATGGAGAAACATAGACTATTACTTCTAACTAATTAACATGCAATATACAACTAATAATCAATCATAAAGGGTAAATGTACAACTAAAGCAGCTGAATTAAGAAGTCACATAACTACCCCAAATGCCCATTGGTAACTTATAGAAGAAGAAAAACTCAGTCCAGCACTTGAAAACCTACTTGAAACCTAGTCCTCACACTAAAATCAAGCACAAAACATTATTATACGACCAAATCTAAACTAACTAACAACAAAATAAATATAAAATTGACCTAGCATCAGGGATAATTAACCTTAAGCAATTAGCCACTAGTTGGTGGAGCACACATGTTGTCACACCCCGACCTTTTGACACTCAAACATTTTTTTTTTCTAACATCCAACATCGAGGTGTGACTACACAATAGTTCAGAAAGGAATAAGCCAAGCAATTCAAATCAATGGGGCAAGCTTTCCATTATATAGCATTTTAATTCAATTGTACATTTGACAAAAATGCCCCAAAATCACAACATCGATGCTTAATAAAAAACAAGGCATCAGTAAAACCAAAACCCGACGCGCCGACACTACAAATAAAAAACAAAACCCAAAACCTCCCCAGTAGGATGTGAGTGTAGCCATCTGCTCAGCCTGCTGCCCCAGGTCTGCCAAAACCTGAAAAGAGAAACAACTGAAGGCTTAGCCTTCGCAGTATGGCAACAAGCCAGGAAAAGTCCAAACCCTCTTAGGTAGGGCTCAATTAAACAATTACACATCAGAACAATCTATCATTATGTCGTGTCAGGACACGACATGCAGAGGCCACTCAATGGCTACAATAACATAATTTCAATCACATGCAAGACATCCTCAACATGTCACTTGCATTCATAAGCACAACAGTCATATGCACAACAATCCTATACATTTCATTCACATACATTTCAGTTTCATTACTATCATTACTATCAGTGAATTTACAGTTTCTGTGGATGCAAACACAGGCACGTGCACACCGCGGGCGGCCCACAGCCGAGAGACAACCCCCGTGGTGGCCCAGAACAGTATGGATCCATCTATCCGCTGCAGCGATAGAGCACTCATCCATGGATGTATGAATTCCAAGGAGAGATACTCAGCCTTCCCTAGGACACCCAGGTTGGGAAGGCGGGAGCCTACGCTCCAAACACATCACACAACAGTACTCTGGGGCTTTGCACCGCCTGCGCTCCGAACAGGCGAGACCAGTGGCGAAAGCGGGACAACTCCCATACACATAGTCACATCCCACTCGCCTCTCATCTCTTATTCTTTTATTCTTATACTTATACTTGCATAAACACAATTAACTGGCTAGCTCATGAGGTTGGTTCACTTCACGAGTGAACCCACACCTCCAATTGCCTCCACACGAGGGTTACACATAACCACAACAGTTTTGGCTAGCCGTCATAACAATATGGGTACAACTACCCACTGTGCAAACATTTGCATCATTGCCCGCGGCAATGAGTATTCAATAAACATAACATTCACATTCATCATCATAACAATCACATCTTTGAAAACTTAGCCAAACCACAGAGAGTAGTCTCAATCTGTGGTGGGCTCGTAGCTGTCCTGTGCAGTTATCATTCTAGGATGCTTTCTAATGTACAATTGGGGTCGAGGAGACACTCGACTCGATACCCCGCCTCATCTGTCCTAAACAGTTATCAATTCTAGCATGCACATGTAAATGCGTAACATTATCAAAACAAATACTATAAGCCTTTCAAAACAATTCATATCATATATCAATTTATGTACATGCATACACACATCACGGAACACTCAATCAATTCACATCACAAATCCTAGGATCCCATGATCCTAGGAACACACATTCATTCACTTGCCCAGGCAAGGATTTGCCTGGAATGTCGCCATACCTGTGGCGCGTTCACAAGAATCTTAAAAATGCATCGAGTTTCGAATCCGGTAGCTCAAGGTCGACGGGACGTACCCGGTGTACCTACAAACACAAACACAAGATAAGATTCATACTACATACCTCAACAATTCAAACAAAAACAAAACAAAATCATTGAGGCACGTGTCATCACCTCAAGAGGGTGTCGACGGGTAGTGTCGACCCACAAGTTCTCCAATAAGTCACTTCCCAACTTCTAGCCATGCCAATAGATGCCAAAACTCAAAGCCCTCAATCCGTCTATCACTAACGCCTTTCTCAAAACTCTCTTTTTCTTAAATCAAGGCGTCTACCCCAAAGATACATCCAACTTATGTATGTTATCCCTATTTAACTCCAAGATGCACCCGTTCACAAAAACGCGTGCTACAAGCTCACTAAAACGGTCCTAAATCTTCCCCACAACCTCACAAATTCTACCATGTTTCTCCTAATGCTTCGAAAATTATTCCATCAAGCTTAAATAATCATCCAATATATGAATCTTCGCTTTCCAACATAATTGCAAGCTTTCCCCCAGAAGCGAAATCACTAACATGTGCTCCAAATAATCAATTCTAAGCTCTAGCATGCTCAAACAATAATTATACGCGTTCCCAAGAAAAATATATCATAAAATAGGTTCAATTTCGCCTTGCTCACCCCGATTGAAGGTCTAAACTACTGTAATCCTCCCGGCAGCCACCTCACGCGTCCAAGTGGTCCCCAAACGGCTAAAATCCTCCAATGCCGCCACTACCAAGGCCTTCTCTAATTGTTATTACGAGGGGGAGGACAAATCCCCAAGCTGAAATCGGATCCAACAGTGATAGAATAGTGAAAATCAGTGAGAGAGAGTGCTTGATTGGAGAAAATAGAAAACAAATAGAAAATGGGGAGAGAGCGTGAAGCGTGGATAGAGAGGGAGGTCGAATAGAGGGAGAAAGAGAGAAAAACGGAGGGGGGCTGATAGGGGAGAGGGTTCGGTCAAAAGGGGAAAAGAAGGCAGTGAGGGGAGAGGACGAAAGAGAAGAGAGAGATGGTGGAGAGTGAGGAGAGGGATTGTGTGGAGAAGAGGGCACGAGAGAAAAGAGGGAGACGGCCAGAGAGAGGCGTTGGGTGAAGAGGGGAGACGAGAGACAGTGGGAGAGGGAGGAGGGAAAAGAAAATGGGAAGAAGAAGAGAGAAGAGAGGAAGAGGCAGGGGACGACAGGGTTCACCTCAAGTGCCGCCGTCGTCGCCGTCGCCGCCGCCGTCGTTGGCATCGCCGTCGCCATCGCCGCCGCCGTTGCCGTCGCCGTCGCCGCCGCCGTCGCCGCCGCCATCGCCGCCGTCGCCGCCGCCGCCGTCGCCGCCACTGCCGTCGTTGCCATCGCCGTTGCCGCCGCCGCCGCCGTCGTTGCCATTGCCGCCGCCGTCGCCGCTGCCGTCGTTGCCATCGCCGCCACCGTCGCCGCCGCCGTCGCCATCTTCCCTGAGTTTCGGTCGTGGGTAAGGAGGAGACGGTAAGAGGAAAACGAAGGAGAAGAGAAAGCGAGGGAGGAGAGACGGCGTCGGGCTCCCTCGCGTGGGGCTAGGGTCCGGGTCTGGACCCTGACCCGACCCGCTCTGCCCAAACGCCTCGCGTTACATCCTACCCTCCTAAAAAAAAAAATTCGTCCTCGAAATTTAGATCATACCTCAGTGCAAGAATAAATGTGGATATCTCTTCCGCATGTCCTCCTCAGGTTCCCATGTGCTCTCCCCTTCAATCCATGGTACTGCCATTCCACCTTCACTAAGGGGTCGTTTGCTAGCATGGAATTATGGAATTCGAAATATATTTCTGGAAATATATTTTCTGGAAAAAGGGAATGGGAAAAATTTTTCCGATTCCCATTTTGATGAGTGTGTGATAACTCAGAAATATATATCCAGAAACATATTTCTGTGTTTGATTTTTAAGAAACATATTTCCAGATTTTCAGAAATACATATCTTAGTTTGATATAAGAAACTTATTTTCAGAATTTTTTAAATAGAACACATAAACAAAAAAAGTAAACCACCGTGTAACATTTGACCATGTTCAAGCGTAAGCCCATGGCACCGTTGATATGTTTCCCACAAGATTTTGGAATAAGAAAAACATATCATGGATGTCCTCATACGAGTTTGCAGGGCTCTAATAGACACAGGTATTTATGAATTTCTGACTAAAACACCATACTTCAGTAATCAAATTCAATGCAGAATTTCTAACTAAAACACCATACTTTAGTAATCAAATTCAATGCAGAACCAGACATGCAATATCAAATTGCAATAACAAACTACATAGTCTGAAAGCTTACAACCACCACAACAGGAATGTACAGAACTTGAGAAGAGTGAGAAGGTTGCATGTGTTTAATAGAACATTGTACCTCTAGATTTGAAAAATCCCAATTGATCTTGTAAAGAGAATCCAAATGATGCCACTGGCAAATCAAAAATACAATGTATATTACAAGATTCAAACCAATTCTCCTTGAATCAAATCAACAAATCACTAACAGGATTTTTAAGAAGAATAACATAAAAGTTAACCAAGGAGATACTCTGATTAAAGGCAATGGAAAAGGCATTTCGTACAAACCTCTGTGCCAACAGGGAATGCAGCTATCCAAAGATCTTCCTGCAAGAAGGAACAAATATTACACGTAGAAACAAACAGTTGAAAATGATGTGAATACTAACATAATAAATTAATGCAATGAAACACACAAAATCAGCAGTCAATACAGGCAGATCGCACAGGTGCTAAACAAAACTGAAAATAGGCTGCCGACTTGAGATTACCAGCCTTATAGCCAGTCCTCACTAGGCGGTGGCGGTAGACAATGTTCACACCCCGCTGGCTCCATTTTGAAACCTCGGCTCTGATCAAACACTGGATGCTCTCATCGTCTGAATCATCCAGAACTTGAATCAACAACCGGTCCTTAGGCCAGTCTAAGTGGCAGACAGTAGAGATAGATTGCTCGTAGACCTGCCATCATTAACAGCTCCACTATCAAAACAAATAAGAAAAAAACTGCAGTTTTCAATACACTACCATCTAACTGTGTCGAGGACATTTCTCATGAGACCTTCAAACTAACACTTCTTGTCATGCAAATCTTGATCAAGCAACAATTGTATAGGTGAATATCAGATCTAGCATTCGTTGAAACCCACTTGCTGTTATAAAATAAAACAGATATGTTTTGGTATCCTTGAAAGTGTATAAGCAAACAACAATTATATCAGAGGAAGTGTAGGAGACTGGCAGAATTCAAAAAAGGTGTATCCAATTTCTTACCTCCCTCTCGTTGCACATAGGAATCTGAACAAGAACCATGGGGTACTCGTATCCAGGCTGCTCTGCGTCTTCTGATTTGAAAGGATCACCTTTGATTTGAGGTTTAATCTTCTTATACTTGATCCAGAAACAACCAATACACAGAATCATCCGATCAGCAGACTGAATAAGGAACAGAACAACACAGAAGTTTGACAGTGCCTGAATCGCGGGAGCAATGTAGTCGGCTCTAAACGACAACCATGACAAGTAAATTGCGTGCAAGAAACCTTGAATCTCAGACGTATGCAGCATGCCCATCAAGTTCCAGCACAGAGAAGTTGGGGTTCTCCATTGTCACCACAACAGGAGTTCCCCGTCCTTGTCTAGCTAGACCAACAATCTGAGAAATCAAATTTCTGGGCCATCTTTTCCCTCTCTTTCCTCCTACCCACTTGAAAAAATCGCCGACAGTTGCAGAAACAACAATTGCAGACAGGGAAAACCCTACACCGCCGACACCACACTCTTTAAAACTACAAAACCCACTGTTCACCACCAAAACATAGCTCCCCCCTCTCCCTTCTCCACGCTACCCCACACTCAGGCACATTTGCGAATCGCAGAAAGAGGATAGGAGACGATCATCCAAGAAAAAACGGAAACCCTAAAAGTTTCTAGAGATCATACACAGAAAAGAATGAAGAAAAACCCTATCTTCAATCCACAAGAAGCCGGAGACAATGGGAGACGATCTCCGACTCCCTACCACCAGGAATTACCTTCGGCGTCGAACTGGGAACATCTACGATGGAAACCCCAAAGCGAGACAGAGGGAGAAAGAAAGAGAAGGCCGAAGAAAGTGACAGAGCGAGAGAGACGACCAGGGGATTGAAGCAGCAGTGCGGCAGGAGGTTGAGAACGATGAAGCACCGGCAGGAGGTTGAGAACGATGAAGCACCGGCAGGAGCAAGACGCGAGAGGCAGCGGCAGGAGGAAGACGCGAGAGGCAGCGGTAGGAGGAAGACTCGCGCGAGCCCTAACGGTCACAAAAATAAACCCGGAAATATGTTTCCACCCCTCGCGGTGGAAACATGTTTCCGGAAAAATATTTTCGGAAACGAGTTTAACGGCTCCAAAAATATTTCTGCGTTTGATAAAACCGGAAATTTTTTAAAATTTGAAATTTTTTTCTTGTGCTACATGATATTTTCTGCCCGTCAAACGGGCCCTAAAGGAATTCTTTTCGTGCGAAGCACTTGCTCTCTTCGATCCACAATTCTAATAGGTTTTTCTTCCGTTGTCAGATCATCTTGCACCCGAATACCTTGAAAATCAATCACATGAGTCGGATCTGGTACGTACTTTTGAAGCATGGAAACATGAAAAACGTCATGAACATGGCTCAAGTCTGGTGGTAGTGCCAATCTATAGGCCACCTCTCCAATCTTCCCTAATATCTCAAAAGGTCCTACGAACCTCGGGCTCAACTTTCCCTTCACACCAAAACGAAAAACACCTCTAGTAGGGGAAATCTTCAAAAACACATGATCACCAACCTCAAAAGTCAATTCTCTACGACGAATGTCGGCATAGCTTTTCTGTCTACTCTGAGCAGTTAACAACTTTTTCCTTATCAATTGCACTTGGTCGGTGTAGTGTTGCAAAACTAAAGGGTTTTCGATTTTACCATCGCCCAAATCGGTCCAACAAGCTGGGGATCTGCACGGCCTTCCATACAAAGCCTCAAAAGGTGCCATCCCAATACTAGAGTGGTAACTGTTATTATATGCAAATTCTGCCAGTTTCACATGTTTGTCCCATTCTCCTTTCCACTCTAAGACACATGCACGCAACATGTCCTCTAAGGTCTGAATGGTCCTCTCCGATTGCCCATCAGTTTGGGGGTGGAACGCTGTGCTTAGCTTAAGCTTGGTACCCAAAGCCTTCTGCAATTGCCCCCAAAATCTAGAGGTAGAACGTGGATCTCGATCCGAAATTATAGACCTTGGCACACCATGCAATATCACTATCTCGCCAATATAAAACTCTGCGAGACTTTCCAAAGACTGATTAATTCTAATAGACAGAAAATGAGCGGACTTCGTCAGTCGATCAATAATCACCCATATGGCATCATGCTGTCTTCGGGTGTGAGGCAATCCAACTACAAAATCCATTGTAATGTCTTTCCATTTCCACACCGGGATATCGATTCTTTGCAACAAGCTTCCGGGCCGTTGATGCTCTGCTTTTACTTGTTGGCAAACTAAGCACTTTGCCACATATTCTGCAATTTCACGCTTCATTCCAGGCCACCAAAAATTTCTCTTCATATCCTGAAACATCTTTGTACTGCCAGGGTGTATAGAAAACTTAGATTTGTGAGCTTCATCCAGCAACCGTCGCTTCACCCCTTCATCTTTAGGGACCCACAATCTATGTTGAAATCGCAATGAACCAACTTCATCTTGATGCCAAAAAGCATCTACCTTCTTACATTCTTCCACGTTCTTAGCAAAATCAGGATCTTCCTTTTGCTTCAATACAAGCTCTTCCATGAAAGGGTGTTGTATCACGGCACTCATCGTTGCTTTGTTCTCGCCACAAAGGTAAGGTTGCCATGCTATCACATCTTGCAACAAATTCCAAGAACATGCTAACATACTGTACATTGTTGCCTTAGCTTGCCTGCTCAAAGCATCAGCCACCACATTCGCCTTGCTTGGATGATATGTTATCGTGAAATCATAATCTTTTAGGTATTCAATCTATCTTCTTTGCCTCAAATTAAGATCCCTTTGGGAGAATATATATTTCAAAGACTTGTGATCTGAAAACACTTCAAATGTTGCCCCATAGAGATAATGCCTCCAAATCTTTAGTGCAAACACAACTGCTCCCAACTCCAAATCATGAGTGGGATAGTGTTGTTCGTGTGTCTTCAACTGCCTTGATGCATAAGCCACCACACGGCCATTTTGCATCAGTACACAACCATAACCGATTCCTGATGCATCTGTGTACAGTACAAAACCCGAATGACCTGATGGAAGCGTCAGAATAGGAGCAGCAGTAAGCTTGTCCTTCAGAGTTTGAAAACTCCTCTCACACTCTTCATTCCAAATAAACTTCACTCCTTTTCTCAATAGCTTAGTCATTGGTGTAGCTATTTTCGAAAAGTCTTGTATAAACCTGTGATAATATCCTGCCAATCCCAAAAAGCTTCTAACCTCGGTTACACTGCATGGCGTCCTCCAGTCCTGCATAGCTGACACCTTAGCCGGATCGACGGATACTCAATCCTTAGAGATTACATGACCCAGAAAGTTTACCTTTTCTAGCCAAAATTCACATTTTGAATACTTGGCATATAACTTATGCTTGCGCAAAAGACCCAATACACTTCTCAAGTGATCTCTATGCTCTGCCACACTCTCTGAGTACACCAAAATATCATCAACAAAAACAATAACAAATCGATCCAAGAACTCTTGGAAAACTCGATTCATGAGGTCCATGAACGCTGCGGGAGCATTGATCAACCCAAAAGGCATGACCCTGAATTCATAGTGCCCATATCTGGTTCGAAAAGCAGTCTTAGCAACATCTTCCTCCCGTATCAAGAGTTGATGATAACCTGTCCTCAGATCGATCTTGGAGAAAACCTTTGCATCCTTAAGCTGATCAAACAAGTCTTCGATTCTAGGAAGCGGATACTTATTCTTGATGGTGACTTGATTCAACATGCGGTAGTCAATACACAAACGCATTGTCCCATCTTTCTTCTTCACAAACAACACTGGTGCTCCCCACGGTGACACACTAGGTCGGATGAAGCCCTGGTCTAAGAGCTCCTGCAGTTGCTTCTTCAATTCTTCTAACTCTGCTGGTGCCATACGATAGGGTGCCTTAGAAATAGGAGCTGTCCCTGGTGACAAATCTATCTTGAACTCCACTTCTCGTGTTGGAGGCAAACTTGACAGTTCCTCAGGAAACACATCAGGGTACTCACTCACAACTGCCACATCCGGTAACCTCACTGGTTCCGTCTCATTGGTCAACACATTGACCAAGAAAGCAACATTTCCATTTTCTATCAATCGTTTAGCTTTCAATGCAGACACCATTATCTTATCAGTTCGACTGGCCTTACGAGCATGGAACTCCACAGGTTGCATTTCATCAGTCAACAACTGTATCTGCTTCTTCCTGCAATCTATATTAGCATAACGTGCATATAACCAATCCACGCCCAAAATCACATCAAATTCGTTAAAACTCATGATCACCAACTGTGCAGGTAAGTGATGTTGATGGATCTCCACGTCCACATCAGATAGATACTCACTACACGACTCTTGAGCATGCATAGGGCTAACAACTTTCAAAACATACGGCATCTTCCTAGCAGACACTTTTAGTGAAGTAGCAAATCGACTAGATATAAATGAATGGGTCGCCCCAGCATCAAACAACACTCTAGCAATATGAGAACCAACAAGTAAAATACCTTCAACAAGGTCGTGTGCCTGAAGCTCCAAAACGGTAGTAGCATAGACAAGTCCGGTCGTCTGTCGTGCGCTAGAAGGACCGGCCTCTGGCTTCTTCAACTCTCTTTCTTTCTTTAAGGGACAATCCTTGATAAAGTGCCCCATCCTTCCATAGTGTAAGCAAGCTCCGATCTCTCGATAGCACGGCTTCCCAGGGTGCACACGTGAACAAGTAGGGCACCTCTGAGAAGTCGGAGTGGCCACTGACCCCTGGGTGGCCTCACTACGGGTTGGCTGGTTCCGTCTGAAAGTTCGGTCATCCCGCCTCTCATAAGGCCTTGTCCTGCCTGCAAAGTGGTGGCGCTTCACCTGGGTTCGTCCACCTTGTGAATGCTGGCCTGCTTTCTTTTGGTGATCCTTCTGTGTCCTCGCCCAGTCTTCTTCTATACATCTTGCCATAGTGACCGCCTCGTCCAAGTCACGAGGTCTGCTCGTCAAAACTTTGGTTCGCAGTCCCTCCCGCAGACCGCGCACAAACTTGCCTGCTCTGGCTCCGTCTGTAGTGTAGAAGTGTGGGCAATACGCCTCCAAGTGTCGATATCTTGTAATATATTCCTCCAAGCTCATTTGATTTTGCTGTAGATCAAGAAACTCTTGCATGTTCTTGTCTCTAGCATGCACTGGGTAGTAGGTGTTGAGGAAGGAATCTCTAAACTGCTTCCAAGAAATTGACGGTTGGCCTGCATACCGGATCTCAAGAGTTGATTTCCACCAGTCCATGGCATCACCTTTCAGCAGGTAAGTGCCATAGTTCACTTTGTCTTCCTCAGGCATCTTCAGAAGCACAAAGATGCGTTCAACTTCCTCAATCCACTGCTTTGCCTTATCGTGACTGCACCCTCCTGAAAAGATAGGCGGCTGCATCGCCATGAATTGTTGAAACGACACCGCTGATGCCTTCTCCTTAACTGGCGCAGTGGTGTCTCCTGAAGGAGACGCATTACTCCTCTGGTTACTGACCATGGACTGCACAAGGGAGGTCAGTGTTTGCAACGTGGTCAGCAAAATAGTCTGCTGGTCCACAGGTGGAGTCTGCCTCAGTGGGGTTTGAGCACTCCCACCCAGTTGGGCATACTGGTGCCCTGACGTACTGTCATCGCGTGGGGTACGCGCATCGGAATGGGCCGGACTAGGCTCTCTCTGTGCCTCTGTGGTCGGCCCAGCTCGCTTCTTACCCTTACGATGATATTCCATCTGTACAAACAAGAACCTTAATCTCAAATCCAGTCTTATGACTAATCTCACAAATCAAATCACAACGTGCATTAGCACGAAGTTCAAAACATAGATCACATTACGCACTTATACATGAAAAAGCATAACCACAAGAACAATCTAATCAAATGAATGCGTACCTGGGCAACACGGCTTCACAAATGGGCTTTAACTCACATCCATAATGGGGTTTGCCATGGCTCTGATACCAAAACTGTCACACCCCGACCTTTTGACACTCAAACATTTTTTTTTTCTAACATCCAACATCGAGGTGTGACTACACAATAGTTCAGAAAGGAATGAGCCAAGCAATTCAAATCAATGGGGCAAGCTTTCCATTATATAGCATTTTAATTCAACTATACATTTGACAAAAATGCCCCAAAATCACAACATCGATGCCTAATAAAAAACAAGGCATCAGTAAAACCAAAACCCGACGCGCCGGCACTACAAATAAAAAACAAAACCCAAAACCTCCCCAGTAGGATGTGAGTGTAGCCATCTGCTCAGCCTGCTGCCCCAGGTCCGCCAAAACTTGAAAAGAGAAACAACTGAAGGCTTAGCCTTCGCAGTATGGCAACAAGCCAGGAAAAGTCCAAACCCTCTTAGGTAGGGCTCAATTAAACAATTACACATCAGAACAATCTATCATTATGTCGTGTCAGGACACGACATGCAGAGGCCACTCAATAGCTACAATAACATAATTTCAATCACATGCAAGACATCCTCAACATGTCACTTGCATTCATAAGCACAACAGTCATATGCACAACAATCCTATACATTTCATTCACATACATTTCAGTTTCATTACTATCAGTAAATTTACAGTTCCTGTGGGTGCAAACACAGGCACGTGCACACCGCGGGCGGCCCACAGCCGAGAGACAACCCCCGTGGTGGCTCAGAACAGTATGGATCCATCTATTCGCTGCAGCGGTAGAGCACTCATCCATGGATGTGTGAATTCCAAGGAGAGATAATCAGCCTTTCCTAGGACACCTAGGTTGGGAAGGCGGGAGCCTATGCTCCAAGCACATCACACAACAGTACTCTGGGGCTTTGCACTGCCTGCGCTCCGAACAGGCGAGACCAGTGGCGAAAGCGGGACAACTCCCATACACATAGTCACATCCCACTGGCCTCTCGTCTCTTATTCTTTCATTCTTATACTTATACTTGCACAAACACAATTAACTGGCTAGCTCATGAGGTTGGTTCACTTCACGAGTGAACCCACACCTCCGATTGCCTCCATACGAGGGTTACACATAACCACAATAGTTTTGGCTAGCCGTCATAACAATATGGGTACAACTACCCACTGTGCAAACATTTGCATCATTGCCCGCGGCAATGGGTATTCAATAAATATAACATTCACATTCATCATCATAACAATCGCATCTTTGAAAACTTAGCCAAACCACAGAGAGTAGTCTCAATCTGTGGTGGGCTCGTAGCTGTCCTGTGCAGTTATCATTCTAGGATGCTTTCTAATGCACAATTGGGGTCGAGGAGACACTCGACTCGATACCCCGCCTCATCTGCCCTAAACAGTTATCAATTCTAGCATGCACATGTAAATGCGTAACATTATCAAAACAATTACTATAAGCCTTTCAAAACAATTCATATCATATATCATATCATATATCAATTTATGTACATGCATACACACATCACGGAACACTCAATCAATTCACATCACAAATCCTAGGATCCCATGATCCTAGGAACACACATTCATTCACTTGCCCAGGCAGGGATTTGCCTGGAATGTCGCCATACCTGTGGCGCGTTCACAAGAATATTCAAAATGCCTCGAGTTTCGAATCCGGTAGCTCAAGGTCGACGGGACGTACCCGGTGTACCTACAAACACAAACACAAGATAAGATTCCTACTACATACCTCAACAATTCAAACAAAAACAAAACAAAATCATTGAGGCACGTGTCATCTCCTCAAGAGGGTGTCGACGGATAGTGTCGACCCACAAGTTCTCCAATAGGTTACTTCCCAACTTCTAGCCGTGCCAATAGATGCCAAAACTCAAAGCCCTCAATCCGTCTATCACTAACGCCTTTCTCAAAACTCTCTTTTTCTTAAATCAAGGCGTCTACCCCAAAGATACATCCAACTTATGTACGTTATCCCTATTTAACTCCAAGATGCACCCGTTCACAAAAACGCGTGCTACAAGCTCACTAAAACGGTCCTAAATCTTTCCCACAACCTCACAAATTCTACCATGTTTCTCCTAATGCTTCGAAAATTAATCCATCAAGCTTAAATAATCATCCAATATATGAATCTTCGCTTTCCAACATAATTGCAAGCTTTCCCCCAGAAGCGAAATCACTAACATGTGCTCCAAATAATCAATTCTAAGCTCTAGCATGCTCAAACAATAATTATACGCGTTCCCAAGAAAAATATATCATAAAATAGGTTCAATTTCGCCTTGCTCACCCCGATTGAAGGTCTAAACTGTTGTAATCCTCCCGGCAGCCACCTCACGCATCCAAGTGGTCCCCAAACGGCTAAAATCCTCCAATGCCGCCACTACCAAGGCCTTCTCTAATTGCTGTTACGAGGGGGAGGACAAATCCCCAAGCTGAAATCGGATCCAACAGTGATAGAATAGTGAAAATCAGTGAGAGAGAGTGCTTGATTGGAGAAAATAGAAAACAAACAGAAAATAGGGAGAGAGCGTGAAGCGTGGACAGAGAGGGAGGTCGAATAGAGGGAGAAAAAGAGAAAAACGGAGGGGGACTGATAGGGGAGAGGGTTCGGTCAAAAGGGGAAAAGAAGGCAGTGAGGGGAGAGGACGGGAGAGAAGAGAGATGGTGGAGAGTGAGGAGAGGGATTGTGTGGAGAAGAGGGCACGAGAGAAAAGAGGGAGACGGCCAGAGAGAGGCGTTGGGTGAAGAGGGGAGACGAGAGACAGTGGGAGAGGGAGAAGGGAAAAGAAAACGGGAAGAAGAAGAGAGAAGAGAGGAAGAGGCAGGGGACGACAGGGTTCACCTCAAGTGCCGCCGTCGTCGCCGTCGCCGTCGTTGCCATCGCCGCCGCTGTCGTTGCCATCGCCGCCGCCGTCGCCTTCTTCCCTGAGTTCCGGTCGTGGGTAAGGAGGAGACGGTAAGAAGAAAACGAAGGAGAAGAGAAAGCGAGGGAGGAGAGACGGCGTCGGGCTCCCTCGCGTGGGGCTAGGGTCCGGGTCTGGACCCTGACCCGACCCGCTCTGCCCAAACGCCTCGCATTACACATGTGGCCAGCACTTAAAAATCCCCCAACTTAATCTAATCAAAAGGCTATTATCTTCCTATGGACCAAGAGCAAAAAATTAGAGCTACAATGATATGCAATTAAAAGAAAAGGGGAGGCAACAAGCTGTTGGACATTGCCAGCAGCCTCACCAGACAGCTAGAGAGCTGCTAGCCACAAAAACCTCCAAAAAATTTAACCTACTAACAAATCAATAAAAACAACACCTAATTATCAAATCTACGTTAGTAACCAATAAACACAACAAATAATGACTAGAAACACATGAAATTACAAAAAAAATATTGAAACTAAGTGTTGGACTCTACCAGCTAGATCACATTCTAACTAAAAAACATTAACCTCTAAAATTTAATACCTCATTTATTCCTTCATTAACACAATATAAATATGAAGCATTTAATCTATCATAAAGCACCTTAAAACATGAAGAGTCATGCTGTCAACTACAAGAAATTAAAGGGAAACTAAATAGAATAGCTGCTGGCCGCAGCCATCAGCCTTGCTGGACAAGTAGGGAGTTGTCAGTGAGCTCCTCCACTTTGATTTCTAACGTCAATCACCAATCTACCTAAAAAAGCCCTATAAGTAGAGGCAAAACACGACAGGCAAGCATCGTGTTATGCAGCTAAAACAGAAATCTACAGAAAATTAACTAGGAACCGATGCCCACTTGCTAGAAATTAAATGACTGAAGCAACTCAAAGTCTGCAAACAAAAGCAGAAATATGAACTGTGCACATGCAAAATTAGCAACCCAATGCTTGGGGGGACTTCCTTGTCATCAGCTTAGTGTGTTCTCCACTTTTATCAAGAGAGAGAGAGAGAGAGAGAGGCGATAAAAAGCTATGATGAATTTTTCATGGTTGTGACCTTTTTCCTTAATCGCAAAGGAGATGATAGCGTCTTTGGATCTTTTCGGCTTTGATAGATACCAAGTGATTTCAGTTGTTTTGTCTTCTTTTATAGAAGATGTATGCTACTATAGAAAGGTAGCAACAGTTGTTTTGATTCCATGAAATTCAAGAACATCCTGAAAATTTAGCAAATGTGTCACCTTCATTTCCTTTTCTTCTTTTCTTTTGTTAAAAAGTTTGCCCTTGTTATTGCAGCTGAGTGTTCCAACCAGTATTGAAGCAGGGATTTTGATTGAAGCTCTTTTTTTGCCCTCATTTGGTAAGTTTCATCTATTTGAATTGTGGAAGAGATGTACATGATATCAATATTCTTGTTTTCTGTTAAGTTTTTTTGTTCATCGATTTGCGATCTTGTGTCATTTTTGTTTGATTACCAACTACTTTGTTTTTGTTCTAAAACATGTATTGCAATCAATTGTAGTTCTCATTGCATTATACTATTCTTAAATGTTTTAACAATCATGAGACATCTCAACAAGAGAGTGTTAAGGACATAGATGAAATTTTTAGAAGAATTGAGAGCTCAAGAACAAGCTATAGCTCATGACTTGTGAACGTTTCATTTATATTCATGTGTGCTTCAGAATTGTGTTGGTGTAATTGATGGAATACATGTTCATGTTAAAATATATTCAAATGATGCACCAAGATATCATGTTAGAAAAGACTAAGCAACTCAAAATGTACTAGCAGCATGTTCTTTTGATATGAAATTTACTTAATATTAGTTGAATGGAAAAGAACTGCTTCTTATTTGCAAATAATGAAAGTGCCTTGATGATAGAAGATAAATTAAGAATTCCTGAAAGTAATTATCATTTCAAAGTGATATATGATAGTATTTTTGATAATATGAAATTGAAATCACTAAAATCCTTTTGGAAAAATTTGGGGTGATAACATTGTGTAATATCTCCAGCTCTATAGTCTTTATCTTCATTTACTTAAGGAATGTGGACATCAATAGGTTGGTTTAAAAGTTCAACATCAACTTCAACATCTGGATGTATACCTATGAGATGATTGTGTAGAATACAACAGGATAAAATGATATATGTCTATGTGTTACTAGTAGAATAGCATTGCTAAACTAGCCATAATTGGAAATCTCTTTTTTAAGATGCCAAAAGTTCTTTCAATGATGTTGCGTAAAGAAGCATGTAGTTGGTTAAATAACTCCATTCCATTCTGTGGGTCTCGGTTCAATATTCTTGTAAATAATATCTTACACATCTGAAAGGAGTAATAAGTCCACTATTTAATGGAAAGCCAATATCAACAATACAATATTTACCTAAAAAATTCAAAAGTTTGTACAACAATCTGGATCTAATTACAGACCTTGGGCCCAATCTCACCCCACAACAGACCTCTAGATCTATATCCAAACCCAGATCTTGACCTTCGATCCAAAACATACATTTAAATTCGTTCCAAGTTCAAATATCGACCTTGGATACGAAACAGACCTCTAAACCCGTACCGGAATCCAAAATGCAAGGTTTAAATCTAAAATCTAATTTTAAATTCAGATTTGGATCCAAATTCACATACAAGCGAAATCCGAAGCCAAAGTCTATAATTGAGTCCAACATGTGAAATCAAGTCCTAACTAGGAAAATGGATGCATAACGCCACTCTAGGATCCAGACTAGATACACAACCAAATTTAGGATCCAAATCAAGAATCAAGAATTTCAACTCAAAGTCCCAAGTCGAGACCAAAATAACAATTTTCAACCCTATTTAGCCCCGCGCACATGCGTACAAACATCCTCTTTGTTTTGTGTTTCAATTTTGCGGTAAAAACCTTCAACATTTGTCTAACTCTTGATCCGAGCCTTGGATGTCGATCGAAATACATTGCGACCAGGTGAACACAATTTGGATCTAAGATGAGTCTGACTCCATTGTTTGACATTAAAAATATAAATTTTAAAAGTAAATTTAAATTTTTTTAGGCAGGCCCCATTAAAGAGGCCAAGGAGGTCGCACCCTCTCTCATTGGCCCAAAAATGGGCCAATAAGGGAGAAAAGGCGCGCCTGGCCAAGCAACGCACGAATGTGCAATGTCTTGGCCTTGCACAGCCAGTCCATGCATGTTGGGTGGACACTAGCCCTGCCAACACCCCCAAAGGGGTGTCTAGAGGCTAAAGGCCAATCCCCTTTTCTCAAGGCATATTTTTAAAAAAAAATTGAAATTCACATGAAAATCTTGTTAAATTCAAAAGAATTCAAATTTTGAGTTTTAGCTCCAAAACTCTCTATAAATACCTCTCAAATCTTCTTTCTTAGATATGACCTAACCCTTAGAGAACATTTAAAATTTTTTATTCAAAATTTTAAAAGTTTTTTCCTTAGCTCTCTCCAATTCTCTTCTTCTTTTCTTCTCCAACATTAGGAGCAAGCTTCTTCTTCAACTTCCACTCTTCAAAGGAGTACGAGGAGACCGCTTGGAGAGACATTCTCAACAACTTGGAGACTCACTTGGGGAGGCTTCAGGATCATCTGGAGAAGTTTTGTTCTCTTTAACCAGTCTATTTAGAGGTATGTAGTCAATATCCCAATCTTTTTTTTTTTTCTTTCATTCCCTCTTTTTCATCTCCCCATGGCCATACAAGATAACTCTAAATATCTTTTCTGAAGTCAAGGGCTATTTTTGAGTGAACCAGAAATATGAGTAATGTGAGGTAAATTTTATTTTTCTTTGTAGGATCAAAATATGTTTCTTTCACTGAATGTGTGACTGTTTATGTTTGAAATGATGTTCATGCTGATTGATTTTTCAATTAATATGTGAATGAAAGGTAAGAATGAGTACTTGGGTTGAGATTTTTTTATTATTATGTTAATTTTTGAGGTTGAGATTTGTCCAACTTGGTAAAACCCTTATGCATGTGTATATATTAAAATGCATCGTTATGACATTTTTACATTTAGTGTTTCTCTTAATCACCCAATTAGGGATCCGAAAGAGAGTTTTCTTATGTTATTAACTTGTTATACTTGATTTTCTCTTATATCTAATGGTGGGAGAAACTTATAATAGATGAAATAATCATTGTGCTACATGCTTATATGAAAATATTTTGAATTTTATTTTCAAAAAAATTCAAAAGTATAAACCCTCTTCAATGAGGCCTTGGTGATTTAGCCTAAGCTCTTGCATGAGCCCAAGTTTTTCTCCAGCATACATAGAAAAATCGAAATTGGAAAATGCTTCAAGTTATCTCTTGATTTTAATTTTCATATATGTGCATGTGTATATACACGTATATAAGCATTTATATGTACATGAATATCTCTCTCTATTTTTATCTCTTTAACTTAACATATTCTTTTATATACTTCTGTATACGTATATTCCCCATTCTCTCTCTCTTTCTCTTTGATTTAAAATTCTTTTCATAAAATTTTCATATATATATATATATGTGTGTGTGTGTGTGTGTGTATGTGTATTATTATAAATATATGTATATATAGATATACACTTCTCTCTCTCTCTCTCTTATTTAAAGTTTTCTTTTTATAAAATTTTCATATACGTAATATATATATATATATATATATATATATATATCTTTCTCTCTCTCTCTCTCTCTTTGATTTAAAGTCTTCTTTCATAAATTTTCTTTTATGTGTATATATATATAAACACACACACACATATATACATATATATGTCTCTCTTTTCAAAATAATTTTCTCTTTCCCTCTATCTCTATCTCTTTTGGCTTAGAATAATCTTTTATGGATGATCATATATGCAGGTAAAATCTCTTTCTCTTTCCCTCTATCTCTATCTCTTTTGGCTTAGAATCATCTTTTATGGATGATCATATTTGCAGATATGTGTTTTGTGTGTGTGTGTGTATATATATCATTTTCTCTAGAATCACTTCCTCTCTTGTTTTACTTTCTTTCACTCCTTCAAATATCCTTTTTCTAATACCTAAAAATTTTAATCTTCATTTGTCAACATCATTAAGACCAAAATTCAAGTAATGACTCAATGTTGAAATCATGTTTGATGGTCTATAGTCACATTCCACTTTAAAAACCTTTTCTTTCTTTACAAGAATATTTATAAAAAAATGATAAAAAAATATGCAAACAAGTATGAGAACTTTAGATGTATGTGATGATAGGAATGCTTTTAGATATAAATTATGGTAGGGATAAACAATTTATTTTTAATCATGTAGAATCAATGTATTCATGCATTCACAATCACTCATGAAGTTCATGAATAATCACAAACAGTTTTTTAAAATAACTTAAACAAAATGAAATGGAGCTCTAGTTAGATAGTAACCGAATTAGAGCAAAATCTTAAACCTACTTAAGATCTTAAGGAAACACTAAATTGATTCTAAAAGAAACACTAAATTGATTCTAAAAGAATTATTCAAAATATCAACATTGGTTTCCAAAGTTTTCCAAATAATATTCACGAGGATTTCTTGATTCAAAAATCTCTCAAACCAAAATGGTTATTATCACAAATGATACTTCAACATTTTTTCATCCAAAAGTCTTTGAGATATTAATCTTCAACATTATTTCCAAATGTCACACCACATTTAGGGTGAAGAAGATGTTTAAGTAAAAAAAAAAAAACTAAAATACATCAAGAATAAGCATATCCCTTGGATTAGTTACTCATGGTAAAGGCACCGAGAATGACTAATCCTTGTACCGATGGACGAGTCTATTTTCAAAACAAGGCCTTATTTTTCTGAAAAACTATAAAAACCAAATTAAATTTTTGGGATGCAGACACATGACAGACTATATCTTCATCAACTGTGTTGCAAGACTATCAATTACAAGCTCCAATAAACTAACTAGCTACATCACTACGACATGTTCTGTTTATTTTTATTTTTATTTTTTTTATACTTGTCAGTTTGCATGTATGCGAATCTAAATATTTGAACTTTGTTTAATGGTATGGAGCATGTAAACCAATCATTTGTTTTTTATTCATTTTGAAGTGTTTTTTTTTGTTTTGATCTATATAGTACTCATAAAAAATAATTAGAAACAAATGAAAGGGACAAAGAATGTCAATAACAATGGAGTCTATTTATGGATGAGGCACTTATTTCTCTAACAGGTATTTCATGTCAATAACAATAGGAGATTGATAATAGGTAAATGATACATTTACAAGTATTTCATATAATAATATTGTCACAAAAATAAATGACAAGCTTGACAAGATACTAACAAATGATCACATTAAGAATCTATGAAGACATTGAAATTCAATTTCAGCAAATTCTATGACATTTTTAAAAATTGCTTGAGTGGATTTAGCATTGGCCTAATGACAAATATGTGGATTACTGAACCTGAAGTTTGGAAGGCATTAATAGAGGCAATTGATTTAATTTCAAGTATTTAATTATGTATTGTTTGTGTAAATTCTTTTGTATTATATATTATTGATGTTCTTTGCCTTTTTTTCTATATTCTTACAAACAAATCCATAGGCGAAAAAATGGAGGACTACACTTCTCCCAAGTAATTATGACAAGCTATTGACCCTATTGGGCAAGATAGGGCAACCCGAGAAGGTTCCATAATAGCAAAAAGAAAGGCTTCAGCTAATGACTTAATGAATTCAAGTGATGAAACTTATGGTGATACTCTTCAACATACTGATAAAATGATTTTTCAGTATCAAACAACATTAGAACCTTCTATCAACATAAACGATGACTATGAAGTATATGAAGTTGACAAATTTTAGTTCATCATCAAAGCATACAAAGAAGAGAACTACAAAGGAAGAGAGCTTTAAATAAGTTGAAGTTATAAAAAATGCGATTGAATAGGTTGCCACTGCAATTAGAGAAAGTAGTAGAACATCTAATGAAAGTGTTGCTGCTATACTTGAGATGAGTCAATCATTATATACTCAAAGAAAGATGTATATATATGGTTGGAAACTATTGGTCTTAAGAAAGAGTTGCGAATGAAAGCATATATTTTTCTTACTAAGGATAAAGAAAGGATCTATGCATTCTTCAGTTATACCTCTTTTGAGTGAAAGGATATTTTATTTGGGATGATTGGATTTTTATTCTAGGTAATCCTTTCTCCTATCTATGGAATGATAATCAGTTGATGGAAACAATCAATGAAGGTTCCTCTTGGTGCCCTAACAGGTAGATTTTCAATTCTGGGATTTTCGTTCCACCCATCATGTTTTCTGAATGGGATGCAACCAGTTGCAAATCTAGCCTTTGCTTTATTCATCCAAAACCAAATTCAAATTTTTGAATTTGGATTTCCATCTGTAGACCACACATATGAACAAACAAAAACATCACAAATTAAAAAAACAATAAAATCAAAAAATAAAAGGAAGAACAACAAGAGATTGTTGGATATTGCAACCCACCTCAATAGCTTTATTGGGGACCACCTGGATAACATTAACTAAGTTCCCCCTAAATAACCCCATCTTAAGCATTGTGTGCTTAGGCTAGACCAAAAATCTGAGGTATTAAGATATAAAATTATTTCTTCACCCTTAAATACCAATTTTCATGGTTTGGACATTTTTTCACTCTTTTTTGCTCTGTTTAAGGTCAAATTCAAACCATGACTCATTGGACCCTGCACAAGCACAAACATGAGATTTCAGCATTATAAGTTATTAATATTGTACAAAAATTAATATTAAAATTTGATGCATTTGATGCATTATCATTATTGTTTGGAAGATAGGTAAAACACGACATATCAATTGGCATTGCCCATTTGCATTAAGTACCAACTATTTTTTCATTAAGTTCCTTAAACCTTAGAAAATAAACAAAACCAAAACAGTATTGATCCAGTGAGGGTACCCATCAGCATTTCCAAGCAATTTGATAGAATGGTGAAAAGGATTACCCCTCAGCATTTCCGAGCAATTTGATAGAATGGTGAAAATGATTCTTAACCATCAGCTTAAGGGACATAATATGTCCTACTATGAAAGGACTAGCCTAATATGTCATACCATGAAAGGACTAGCCCGAAAGAAAAAACACTTAGGGAAGAGACACAAATTTTGAAATTGTTTTTCACTGCTAGTCAAAGAGGTTGACTGGGACAAAGTCCAGAATCTAGGCTGATCTTTGGTCTGCCCAATAGAGGCTGACCAGGCCTGGTTAGCTGGGTTTATTGAGGAGGGAATTGGCCAGGCATTGGCCGGTGGTTGGCCAATGCATGTCTAGCCTTCCTATCTTTGTCTTTCTTAATGATTATATTGTTTTTCTTTTGTTTTTAATGTTTATTGGATTTTTGAATTCCAAATCTGTCTAGATTCTAGACTTGAACTTCGACTTTGGATATTGGTTCCGAAGTGGCCTTGACTTGCTAATACAATGCATATACATTCCTAATTATCTTCTTAGGGATAACTTCTCTTCATGTTAAAACTTTTTGCATTGGAAACATGTTTTTCAACTTTCCTAAGCCATATTTTTCAAGGAAATAATAAAATACCCAGTTCCGATGAAAGTGGGCTGGGGTGGTCCCCTTCCATTGGAGAAAGAATAAAGAATATTATATACAAAGCAATGTCAACCAAAAGGCCTAACTATCTCTGCTCAGAAAGCAAGGTAAGAACATCAAAAGATAATGCTTGTTCACAAATTACCATCTGACCACTGACATTATTATTGTGGTAAAAGCCACTGATTGGAGCTGACTCCTTAAGACAGTGATGCCAAGACTTTCATTGCACGTTATTAGCTCTAAGCCAAACTCTAATAGCACAATCAAGAATGTGCTGCAAAAGGTTTAGCCATATGTCAGATTCAAAAAATTCCCTAGACCTATTATCAGGAAGAGCTTTCTTGGAGATGATTTCTCCATTATACCGAAGAACACTGACACAAAAGCAACTTGTTGTCATTTTTGCATAGGAGATCTCAATCATATATCCTTCCTTTCCTAGAAGGGACTGAACACTCCTGTCAACAACCATAGTTGGATAGCCTTAAGCATCTTATCTTTCCAATGATGTTTTATAATATTTTCAGAACACCAAACTTCATGTTTGGCTTTAGTAACATCTTTATAAGTTTCTTCATAGGAGTACAAATTCCTAATCCCCATTTTTTGCAAACCATGATGCACAAACAAATTCTCCAGCAAAGTTTAAACGATTTACACAAGAATCTCCTTCCATTCCACCATAAAAAATGTGGAACATAAATTTTCTCTGGGTTTGAAGAAGATCCTAAATTTGGATGCAACAAATTTCCAAATTGTTAAGGAATAGTGACATGTAAACAAAACATGATGTTGATCTTTAATAGCACTTAGAAGCCAAGGAGACTGCTAGTGTTTGCAATCCGGAATCAATGAGCAGTCTGTCAAAGCAAGAAATATGCACAAATCAGCATGCTCATGGAATACACTTGCTGTCCCACACCCACTTCCTCCATTTCATAACAATATCCTTAGCTCTGATATGCTCCCACATTTGACACTGCATAGAGGTTAGCTGATGTGATAGCTTCCATCATAGAAAGTCAGAACCTTCTCTAGCTTCCATCATAGAAAATCAGATCCATCTCTCAATCTATTTACTTCCCCATTCATATAAAACAATACTGAAGCCATCTACTATCATTAACAACAAATTACGAAAGCGTTACTTACCAAGAGGTGGGACTCTTGATCCATTCCTATCCTATCGTCTATAGGAAGACAATTGATGAGTCTCTCATTCTTCCAAGGGTCTGTCCATAATCTAGCCACCTCTCCATATCTATGCTCGATTACTGCTATTTAGGTTATCCCAAGAACCTTTCCTACCAAAATATTTTAGTCTATAGACTTTGGTTGAAACACCATGATTCATGACTGCAAGACATCCCATACAAGAGAAGCTATATTAACCTTCCCTGGTCTCTTCAGTCCTGCTCCACCTTCAATAATGGGCAAAGTAAGAACTTTGGCAGATAAGAGATGAATTTTCCTTGAAATCTCTCAGTCTTCCCGTAGACATTGGATCATATGTCTTCTATCTTCTTAATCATTTGATTGCAGGGCATTTAAGAACCATAAACCAATAGTTAGGAATGACAGCAAGTACAAATTTGATACTACAAAGTTTTCCAGCATAAGACAACATCCTACTTTTCCACTAGCTCAATCTATTTTGCATCTTAATAGCAACACGGTCCCTTTCAGCAACAGATAAGCAACACTGAGATAAAGTTAACCCAAGATATCTAGTTTCAGAGTGAATGAAGGACATTGATTGTGTGTTTACGCTAAAGGTACCTGGCATCCAACCATATTGTTCACTAATAGCAATAACGTCGTTGTTTGCATAGAAAAGCTAAAAAATTGGATTTCAAGGCATTAATTTTCATCCCAGAAAAATTCTCAAATTCCTTAAGAATCTCAACAAAAGTAGAAAGAGAACAAGGGGACGCTTAAGAAAAAAAATGTATCATCTGCATATAGAGTTGCAAACATGCTATCTATTCCTCGACCAATCTTCGGAATGGAAATTTTTTGTCTCATTATAGCTGCTTGCTATTTCCTTCTATAGATCTCAAGAACATTTTGAAAAAGATATGGAGCTAGTGGGTCTCCTTGTCTTAAACCTCATTCATTATTAAAAAAGTTGCCAACTCTTCCATTGATAAACATAAAGTAAGATGTGGTGGCAACGCAAGTCATAATCCTTTCAACCCAAATTGGATGAAACCCAAGATAATAAAAAAAAAAACCTTTAAAAAGTTCCAGTCTACTCTATCATAGGCTTTTGACAACTTGATCTTGACCTCCATACTTGTTGACTTGCTTCTTGCCATAGCATGAATCATTTTATGCGCTCAAAGGTAGGACTGAAGTATGCTTCTACCTGTTGAAAAAGCAGCCTACTAATTTGAAACAATTCTATCAAGGATTGGCTGGAGCAACATGCTTGGAAGGAGGGCTGGAGCATGACCAGATTTTTTATTATGGTCTCTAACAGAATTAAAATCTCCTAACACCAAGGTGGGAGACTCTTTATTAGACAACGCAGCACCAAGAATCAAGAACTGCTCCCGTCGCAAACGAAGGTTTGGGTGCAAATATACACCCACAACATCAAATTCTTTTGTGGACTGGATGTCATTAAATTGATATCCATCCAAAAGAGGTTGAATCTGCAATTCTGGAAGTAAATCATCTCTGTTTTCCATCCAGATCTAAGTTTGACTCAAAATTATAATCTCAAAATCCCACACAAAATCTTACAAACATGTCAAAGTCAACATAGTGTCAAACTGAAACAAAAGTCTGGTTTCTGAGTTTCCATTAATCAAACAAAATCCCTATGGGTTGCCCTATTGACAAGTCCCCGAGTTTCCCAACTTATAATTTTCACGCTAAAGAATACAAGTCTGCATACCTCCCAAATCATAATGGTAATTCGGGTCATTCTCCTTATTAACAGCCCTATTATTTTTCAAGGAACATTGCCATTAACATTCTTCTTATCTCCTAGCAGAGCCCAGCCACCTTCTGCTCCTTCTTTCCTCTTAACCGAACTCACTCCCTTATTTTTCAATGTTCTTTTCTTGCCACTCATGGTGCCGCTGTTGCACTCTTTAGGGGTGCCAATATCAGTCATATTAGTGTTTTTTGTTATCAATTAACTAATAAAATACCTAGTTAACAATGCAATATATGAACTTTTCCAACTTGACAACAAAGTGAATATGTCCTTTTTAGTAATGGGGTGATATATTTCTCTTGAAGCTTATAATGTCGTAAACAAAATTTAGATTTATACAATGCAATTTATGATTCATGAGGATGAATGAAACCAAAGCTGGTTATATGTTCAGACCCTAAGCACTAGGGTGCAAATTTGGGGCCTAAAAACCAAAACGCTCCCATATGATGAAATTGGAGAACCTGTATAAGGGAAAAAAATTCCCCTTGTTTGAAAAATAGAAATAAATCGTGTGAGAGGTCAAACACGCAAGTGGGTTAGCCTCAGAACACTCATCGGGCCCTAGAATAAAATGGTCGTATGATCTTAACTTGAAAAATGGTAATTGTAGTTGTAGTTTCTTCTTCCTGGTCATAATTTAGTTATAGATCTTCTTCTTCCTCCTCTTTTTTCTTTTCTTTTTTTGTTGACTCTCATAATCCTATGCTTTTAGACAACCTTACTTGTTTTTACGTGTTATAGGGAACAAGGCAACATCTTCCCTCACCAACCCTCTTCGCTTCATCTTAACTTCCCTACCAGCAGCCCCTTAAAGGGCTGCTTGGCTGTTAGAACGCCAGAGTGCTTCATGAATTTGCCTAAAGATTAGAGCATATTCATAGAACACTAGAATTAAATGCCCATGGATTTACTCTAATATTTAACACACATTTTGAGATACATGGCACATTCATAAAGTGTTCCATTTACCAAACGACCTCTAAGCACATACATTGGTTGATCTTAATGGTGAATAAAGCATGCTTTTGCTTGTCTGTAAGCCTGGGCACCGGGCCGGGCCGCCGCCGGTTACCCGGCCCGGGCCCGACCGGGCCTTGGAAAACCAATTTTGGGCCCGTTAGTTATCGGGCTCGGCCCGGCCCAGTAACTAATGGGCCGGGCTCGGGCCAGCCGCTTTGATCGCCGGCGGCCCGCGAAGCCCGTCTTTTTTTTCTGAAAAATGAAGGGTTTAATAAAAATGAACTTAGTTAGGGTTTCTTCCTCACCTGTTTTGTTTCTCACTTTCTCTTTCTTTCCATCGGCTGTCGAGAGACTGAGATTGCCTCCTCGTCACCACTGCCTCCTCCGGTCATCGCTGTCGCCATCGGCTGCCTTCTCCGGTGACCGGTCCTCCCAGTTGGTCATCGCCAACGCCGTCGCCCATCCGCTGCCTTTTCCGGTTCTCCCCATCGCCCATCGGCTGCATCCTCCGGTCCGTCCGTCGCCGTCCCCGTCGCCCATCTGTTGTCCCCCCGTCCGTCCTTCTTGCAGGTGCGCCACTTTTCCCCTTTCTCCCTGTTCGTCTCAACACTGTCTTTTTTTCAATGTCATGATCTTAAATGAAATGCTTTCTTCTTTTGTACTTTCTCAATGTGAATGCTTTCAGAAGGTTACGCTTTTTATTATTCGATACCGACATCCTGCAAATGTATTTTTTCCATTGTTGGTATTAATCGTGCAACTTTATAAAGTTCATCCTTGTGGAATTCTTTAGCTCTTTCTTTATGTCGTTTTTCTCTGTTGCTCCTTTACTCACATTTTCTGCAACACAATTCACCCAATATTCATTTTCTGTTTAGTGTGTGTGTCTATATATATGTATGCTCATATGATCTGATAGATGGTTGAGAGCAGTAGTAGAGCCACAAAATTTAAAATAAAGAAACCTTGAGGGGCTGGTGCCCATATATGGCTCTGCTGCTCAAAAAATGGATTCTTTTTTTTTTTGAAATTTTGGTTTAGAAGGAATTGAACGAACTGAAAGCAGACTAGACTAGAATAATATCCTAACTATAAAACTTTGTTTCAATGATTCATAACCGTTATAATATAATAAAAATATATTCGTAGCTAACTCGTGGGTCTGTATCAATGGAGCCAAGTTGGGCAGCGCTCCACCTTCAACTTCCCAACTCGTTTCAAACTTTTCTTGTTTACTTCAACTTCTTTGTGAGCTTGAGCAGTGCTCCACCTTCATGGCTTATTTACTGCATATTCCTAACAATGTTATCAGAATCAGCTGATCAGAATATAATAGCGGCGAATGATTCGATTGGATGGATGGTTCGAGGGTTCAATGTATATTTTTTGAAAACATTTGAAAGCGTTCTGTTTTTATTTAAGTATATAGATTTCTTTTTATATCTTTCAAAAATGAACTTTTTCATATTTATCACCTAGTCATGATCGGCTCAGTCAAATCATTGAATTGGAGTCGCCATTGATTTCAAAACCTGATCCCTACTATAGAATATTCTTTCAAAATATGCATGATTCCATTCCTTCATTTTCACTGTCAGCATCATGATCATCCTTGAACCAATGAATGAATGATATTACTGTTTTTCCTTGCATTACTGTTTTTTGGTTCGAATGAATGATATTTTTCCTTGCAGTACTTATGTCAGTTATGTCGCACGGTATCTCTGATAAAGAATATTGTCCAACTTCTAATATGGAATCATTGGAATCATCTACCGAGAGAGAAGCTGTCTCCAAGAGAAAAAGGACTTCAAAAGTATGGATTGATTTTATATTGGTTACATATAAAGGAGAAGATTTTGCAAAGTGCAAACATTGTGGAGAACGATTGAAAGCAAGCAGTGCTCATGGAACTAGCCATTTAAGTCGACATATAAAATCTTGCTTAAGTAGGCAAATCAATGAAGGAAAACAAAGAACTTTAGCTCTTGCAGTTAATAATTCTGGTGCCGCTTCTGTATCTATACAAAAATTTGACATGGAGTCTATAAGAAAGTTGATGTCTAAGTGTGTAATAGCACATGAGCTTCAGTTCAATTTGGCAGAATATAAATATCATAATAAACTTCTTCAAGCTTGCAATCATAGGTTCATTCCATTTTCTAGAAGAACTTTGAAAAGAGAAATTATGTCAATGTACAAGATTGAGAAAGCCCGACTTGAAGGATTTATAAATGATTCTACCCAGCGAGTTTCATTGACATTTGATATGTGGACTTCACAGCAAACATTGGGTTATCTATGCGTGACAGGACAATATGTTGATAGATATTGGAAGTTACATGCTCATATGTTCAGTTTTGTACATGTACCTCCACCACATAATGCAAATAGTTTATGTGAGGCTTTATTAGATTGCATCTCTAAATGGAACATTCAGTCAAAGTTATTTTCTATTACTGCTAACAATTGTTCGACGATTGATAGTGCAATAACTATATTGAAAAGGAACTTAGGAAGAAGACATCTTATTCCAATGCAAGGACAACATTTGTATATTCGCTGTGGTGCACATATTCTAAATCTTATGATTCAAGATGGTATGCAGGATATGTATGATACAATTTCAAAAGTTCGTGAAAGTGTTAAATATGTAAAGGGATCACCAAAGCGGTTACATTCCTTTAAGGATTGTATAAGAACAGTGGGCTTGATTGGTACAAAGAAATTAACCTATGATGTTCCAACTCGATGAAACTCTACATATATATTATGTTGAGAGATGCATTGTTCTACAAAGATGCATTTCAACATTTGGCTTCTGTGGATCCCAATTATATAAATTTGCCTTTTGAGGATGAATGATCTTATGCAACTACCTTGTGTCAATTTTTGAAGTTATTCTATAATGTTACAAATATCTTCTCTGCTACTAGAAGTGTAACAGCTAATGTGGTTTTTGAAGAAATACAGAAGGTACGCAACCATTTGCATGCACATAGTGTGGCAGGCAATGATTATATAAGATCATTAGCCATCAAAATGCAAGAAAAATTTGACAAATATTGGAAAAATGACTACAATGTCCTCTTTGCAATTGCATTTGTCTTAGATCCCAGGTCCAAATTGGGATATTTGAAGTATGTGCTTGAGAATTTAAATGAACGTGATGAAATGGTACAATATGAAAAAGTAGAGAGAAGTCTTCATGAATTGTATGCTGAGTACAAAAATGTGTATGCAACATATGATAAAGAAAATGAGAATGCAAACAACACCAATGTGAAATTTGAAGAAGAGAGACCTTCAGCTTTTTCAAGAGATGCCTTCTTCACATATTACATGAGTTCTGTATCTCCTCAAGTACCTCTCACAGATCTGGAAGCATATTTAACTGATCCAATAGAACGACCTCGGCCCAATGAAAACTTCTGTATATTAAATTGGTGGAAGGCAAATGAAATTAAATATAGAGTTTTATCCAAAATGGCTCGAGATATATTGGCAATCCCTATATCCACGGTTGCATCTGAGTCTTCATTCAATACAGCTGGAAGAATAATTAATGATTATCGATGTTCAACCACTCCTGAAACTGTTGAAGCACTAGTTTGTACACAGAGTTGGATTCGTGATGAAGATAACTCATGCGAAATGTAAGATGTTCATTGTTTAATGTTAAATTTTGCTCATTCCTTTTGTTTTTTATGATATACTAACATTGTAGTTTGCTTGTGGTGATGTGTCTTTTGTAGTTTTGAAGATAAGGAGGACTCTTCTGGTGATGAATTAGCATGATTCATATTTCGTTGTGGTAAAATGTTATAACATTTCATTCATATTTTGAACTAGCATGTCCATATAACATAACTAGCTCCAGTCATGCATGCCCATCAAGGATAATTTTTTAATTAAAGCATTATATCTGTTTGTGAGTTCATCTGGTTATATTAATCCACTTAGCCTTTTATACGTGTAGGTTTTATTGAATTAACTTTTACTTGTGTTTCCTACCGTTGCTCTTGTAGGTGAAATCCAAGTTTGTCATTGGGCCATTGCAAGTGCAGAAGCATCAAGACCACCAATCATGGTGGACATAGAGGAGGATTGCAATCATGGTGGACATAGAGGGTTATTCAGATTTGTCAGTGAAACATGTAAATAAGATTTGTTAGTGAAACATGTAAATAGGCCACTGATTAAGTGATTTTTATTTTGTCTATAGACCCCTTGGAGGGTTATTCAGATTTGTTAGTGAAACATATGTAACCAGGCCACTAATTAAGTGATTTTCATTTGTTCTTCCAACTTAGAAGGTTATTCAGATTGAACTGTTGAATGCTTCGTTGAATGCTTACTGCTTGTTCAGTGTTGGGTGATTATCATGTTTCATTCCAGCTTATTGAATTGGTCTTTCGCTCTGTAACTTGCTCAGCAAGATGTCCTTGTTTTCTCCTTCTGTTTCAGAATTCTAGTTAGATAGCATACTCATTCCTGTCCTCTCATTTTCCTATATTGTTCTTCCAACTTTGTTGCCATTTTCTAAATTATTTCAGTATGTTTCCTTTCTGTTATTGTATTGTTTTGGTGCTTAGAAAAATGATATGTCACTTCTAACCTGAAAATCAGGTTCTCACTATAGCCTACCAGCCTACAAGGTACAGACCTGCAATCAGTTGAAGTTGACCAAATGAGCAGCGTTGGTGACTTGGTGTTGGCAAATTTTGTAAACGTCTGAAATCAAATACATTTTTTTATTGTCTATGCTGAGACTATAATTAAAAGAAATGCAGGGTTTTGCAGAACTTGATATGGCATGTTGCGTTATATGGGAGCAATAAATGAACTGATTGCATGAGATTATCTCTTTGCTAATTCTGCAATTATTAGCAAATTGTCATCTGTTTAGCTTTTGACGTTTGAGGTTCTTGCAAATGTGGCAGGCATTTATTGGGAAAAATTCTCTCGAGCCCGTCTCAAGGCCCGGCCCAACCCGCCCGGCCCGTTAACAATCGGGCCGGGCCGGGCCTCGGGCATAAAGTGAAGCCCGAGGCCCGATATTACGTAAGCCCGGCCCGGCCCATCTAGAAATGGGCCGGGCCTCGGGCCGGGCCTCGGGCCGGCCCGTTTCTAATGCCGGGCTTTCATTTTTACATTGTTATCGGGCCGGCCCGGCCCGATGCCCAGCCCTAGTTGTTTGTGATTTACATACATACAGGAGGTCAAGATCAAATTCATTCTTTTGCTTACATTTATTTTAGTATCCTCTTAAGAGAAAGATTGGTTCCATGTTAGTGGCTAACTAGAGAATTAGTGTTCTAGCATGTTGCTAGAGGAGTTTTTTTTTTACTTTCTTATAAAAGACAATTTTTTGAATTCCACTTTTGTCTATAAAAAAAAGGAACCTCTGGTTTATCATGATAGGGCTTTTTATCATTTTAAATTCCTAAGCTGCTATCACATATTAGGGGCCTAACGTGTAACCTACTTGCTTAGGTATTAAGGTGCTTGGAGGGCTAGGATTTTACTGTACAAGTGGGATCATTGTCCTGATTTTCAAATTTTGACACTGGATCATAATCCCAAATTTTCAACCAAAATATGAGATTATGATCCATGGGGTGCGACCGAAATCCTTGAAAAACTTTTCTATCTGTTAGGGCTCTTCTTTCTCTTTTCATCTTCTTCCACCGCTGCTGGCTCACCCCTCCTCTTCACTTGTCGCCATTTGCTGCGCAGCCCATTGAGAACTCTCCTGCTCGCCAGCCAGTTCACTCAGCCATTGAAGATTCTCCTTGCTCGTTGCAGCCAGGTTTGTTCAACCGATTGAAGTCTTGAAGACCACATCGACTCGTTAGGGTTCTTGAAGACCACCTCTCCTTTCCCTACCAACGCCCAATCCTCCCTCCCTGTTGCTCTTTTCCTGCACACTTCCTTTGCTCCCACTGAAGTCGGCGGACTATCAGTTTCCGCTTCCTTCTCCCCCATGGCAAATGACCCACGTATGACCACCTCCTTCTCCTGATACAACCATCCCTTTCTCTCTTGCTTCTTGCTTGTACTGGCCATGGTCAATGCAAACTGAGAAGGGGGCTCCATAGCCTTGTTTGAATAGAAATCAGCTTGAGGGGGCTGCTCCTGCATAGCCCTTTTTCTGAAATAGCGAAGCAAAACAGAAGCACCAGTTTTGGTGTTTGGCAACATATATTGCTGGTGGGGAGTGGCTGATTGAAGATGGGGATTTCGTCACTTCTCATTTGCTCCTTCCTTTGTTCCTCACTGGTAGTAGAGTAACCAAAAGAAAACCCCCAAATTCTGAAGGTTGACAACAGAGAGGAAGGAAGGAGGCAAAAGCGTATTGTAGAGAGAAAGAGAGAGAGCATGCATTAGCTGATGGAATGGACAAGGAGCGAGAGCAGTGGCTGCTCCTGATAGGACCAGACCCGGTGTCGACCAAAAACCGCTGCCAAATGTTGATCCTCTCCCAAGATCTCTCGGAGAAGCTGTCAAAACAAAACTAAAACAAGTTATTTACAATTTCAAATCTTGACCGGATAAGAACCCCAGGTCAAAAACTCAATAAGTAGTGGATACAAGTGAGGTTACCCAAAAAAGTCTTGCCTACTACAGCACTAATAGGGTATGAGAGGCTTTTACAAACGTGATCGATACACAAGAATCACTCGCATCTCACTCAACATTCATCCACATGCATCAAACAATCTTGCCATACATGCCTAAGATGTGGCCAAACCACACCCAATCCCACTAGGTAGGCTGCTGCCCCCGCAATCGTGTCATCGCCTCTTGAGCCTTAGAAGTACCGCAAGATAGGGCAAAGGCTGTAGCCGGGCTCAAAAGCAAATCATGCAAGTAACACCCAATCCACATGACTAAAAGGGGTTGAGAAATCACCGGCCAAGGCTATGCTTGGCTAAATCCGCACGATGACCCGAGGTGAAGACCAACCCTCGGGTATTGCAGCAACCTGAATGGAGAGGCTCAGCCCTCTTGGCCGAGGAAGAGGTATTCTCCTGCCGAAGGTGGTTGTGGCTCGCGGGATGATGCCCTCCGGCAATGCGGCACACCTTGCCACGATAGAGAGATAGCCGAAGGGCTGGTGCTAGTTGATGCCCAAGTAATCGAAGCTCCTTGCTTGGCCTCGTAGAAGAGGTGCCTGGGTGGATAGGTAGGCTAGGTTGAGTCTGGGGTAGGGGGTAAGGCTAGGTCGGGTTGCACTTGGTTGGGTTCGGTGGAGGTAGGTTCGGGTGAGGCGAAGTGGATGGGTTTGGTCAAGGTCCAATGGTAGGTTCGGACTAGGTCAAGGGCTGTTTAGGAAGGAAGAGACTAGGGTTAGGGTTTGTCACACAAGTGGCTATCTGCCCTTAAGTTTGGAGAGTCACACTTGGCAACGGCTAGTTGAGGTGGTGCGGCTGCTAGGTATGACGAGGAAGGAAAGTAGGAGGTAGTCCGTTATGGAAAGGGATGACATGAGGAAAGGAGGTGGCAGTTATGGAAGGTCTATTGAGTATGTGATAGCTGACCTCAAGACGATTCCAACGGTGTATTATACGCGTTAAAGTTCTCAGGGAATCACTAGATCCAGATCAAAGAACAGAAGTCTACCGCCAAATACGGCAGAGTCACTGCCGCAGAAATTGTTTTGTTTCTCATTCAATTTGACTAACCAAACAACTATAGATCGCAATGAAATTTGGGTATGTTGTAGAGGATGCCGAGACGATTCCGACGGTATATGACATGTCCTTTAACTCTCAGTAGATCTTCAGATCTTGCCATTTGAACAGACAGATATTTCTGTATGTCAATCGGAGCGCTCGACCGCATCCGAACTTGGTTCTTGCGGCGGAGATCTCCGATTTCTTCTTGCCTAAAATGTAAATCCGCTTCTAGGGTTTAGGGAAGTACTGAATGATAATCAATAGTTCACCTAAGCTGTTGGAAGAGGGTCATTTTGATGTTGGAGAAGGCAAACACCAGATTCACGGGCATTCTCTTTGACTATAGACCTCCCCATAGAAGATCTGGCCTCTAAACCTCCGTGTGGTTGAGGAGGAATGCACTGTAATCCTCGTTGCTTGCCAGTTAGGGTTGTGAATCGTAAGATGAAGGTATCAAGAGGCTTCCCATAAGTTTCTTCTTGAGATCTTTAGTATGTATCTCTAAACGGCCGTGGAAGGTGGGACTTTACTAGAGAGAAGAGGCTGAGATGGAGGAGGTCATGAGGTTGAAAAAGACAAACCAGCCATCACCGGCAATGAAGGTTGGAAAAGAGTTTTCTGGCCGTCGCCGGTTGAGGACAAGTGCAAGAGAGACCCACACGGGTAGGAGAGAGAAAACAACTCTAACTTTTCATTTCATTATGCATAAGATGCCTAGGGTTTCTCGCCATTGAGTTTATATACAAGAGAGAGTGTCTCGGTTCACTTACTTCTAACCCAAGACGGTACAAGAGCTTATGCAAAATGATCCTAACAACGTCTCAAACTGAGACAGTACAAAAGAGTAAATAAACATAAGTAAATGGGTGCTTGGATTGGATCTGGTTGCACTCGCTCTCTTCATGGATTCAGACCTTGTGGGTTCCAAGCTCGTCTGTTGAAGAGAAGGGGCATGACTGTCCAAGCGTGAGTGAGCTTAGTCCAGCCAAGGGGAACTTGCCTAGGTCTGCCCTATGCTGCTTTGTAGCTCTGGTTAAAGATCTGACATTGACTTTGGTCTGGCCTAAATCGGGTCCTGGTCCACTGCCCTGATCTCTGTCAATCTCTGAACTCAGCTCAAGCCCTGTCTTACCCTTTGTTACCTTAGCTACTCCACCCGCTCCTCCCACTACATCCATATGAGTAATGTCCGATGCAACTACAATTGTTGAACCCTGAACCATGTCAAGGTGTCGTGTGGTCCCACCCACTCGCATGCGCTTGGCTCTACGCACATAGGTGCTATCGGCCGACCCCACAGGTCGCTTCTTTGGCTTGCGCCCTTCCTCAGCCGCGCATAGTGCCGCAGCTTGCTGCTCTCTGCGTTCCACGTCGAGGTTAACCTCACAAGATACAGAGGACATAGGCCTGTCAAGTGGTAATCGGCATGCCCAGCTGCAACTCATGCCGCTGGTCGGCTCTGCTCTAGTGCTCTTGGCCAGGCCTTCGGCAGTCCTCGATAGTGCCAAAATTAGGCACGTATCAGCTCCTCACTCGCCATCAAGCAACCAAAAGAAAACCACAAAAATCCAAATTTTCTCGCTTTTTAACGCTAAAACAAACTTACAATGATTATAGTTGTTTTAAATTGCTTGATAACACCATTGGTTGCCGATTTTTTGTTTGTTTGTTTTTTGGGTACATAGGAGCAGTTTAGAACGACATTAACTACAACACAAAGTCAAGCTACATCAATCAGATCATCATCAATCAACTAATGCAGTCACTCCAAAGGATCCTTGAAAGGCCTATGAGGTAATAACATCAGCACACATATTAGCTTCTCTATACGTATGACATAAGGCACTCCCAATCTCGTCCCATTAATTCATTACTGCTCACTATCTGGAATAAAGGGTCACGAGGCTGCACTTCATTTATAACTTTATTCACAACTATCAAGGAATCTGATTCAACAATAACTTTATGAAAGTCACGTTCCCAAGCTAATTTCAAACCATGAAAAATAGCAATAAGTTTAGCCTTAATTATACGACCATAACCCGCACAACAAGTGAAGCGAAATAACTGTTCTCCATTATCATTGTGAAATAAACCACCAGCTGCTAAGTCACCTGGATTTGTTTTAGCAGCCACATTAACATTCAACTTAACAAAACCCAAGAGAAGTGACATCCAAGCAATAAAGGTATGAACTTTAACGACTTTTGATTTTTGCTCTACAGCAAATCAATGACAAAAATGAATTACCAAAGTTGTTAAATAACAACTTTAACAACAGTCCATTTTTTTTTTAAAGATTTTCAACAAACTGAATACACATCCAATAGATTAAACAAACATTACCTATTTTTTGACTTGGGATGAACATCCACATTATCTAGATTCGAGGATTAAATCCTGAGATTTTTATCTCAGGATTTTAATCCAAGTAGTGTTTGGCAGCATTAGGATTGAAATCCTAGGATGATGCCCATAATTTCAAGACTGGAATTAGTCGAATGGAGATTTGCATTCCCATTCCAAAATGGAGGCGTGTCTGTAAGACGTGGATTGGAATACACTGGATTTTTGTCTAGTGTTTGTCTGCATTAAGGAAAAATAGAAATACAAAGAACAAGTGAATCAAAATGAATGGGGAAGCAACCATCAAATTCTTACATTACATGCATAACATAAGATAACGATTTGACAAAACATCAGATCCTATAACTCGAATGAAGATCTTGAATTACAAATGGAGAAATAGAAAGAACAAAGAAAACAAAATGGCACAAAAAAAACACCTTAATTTTACAAGACAAAGATTTAAGTCATTTTTTCTTTAAAGGGAAAGCAAGCATCAAATTCTTACATTACAACAAAAAGGAACCCGATTCAGAGATGAAAATCAACGGAAATTATTTGGTGTTGACTCCACTTTGTCTTTAGAGAACACTTTAACATTACATTTTGCAAAAGAGGAAGGCGATCAATTGAGGTGGAAGACGATAAGAGAAAAAGAGGAATAGCTGCCCACTGATTAGGGGTGAACAACGAGTCCAGCTGCTCAAACTAAATTCATTAAAGCTCAGCTTGTGAACAAGTTCGAGCTGAGTCATTTGCTTAACAAGTCGAGTTCGAGTTCTTGAGTCGACTTGTTCAAATAATCAAGTTGAGTTCGATCTCAACACATAACTGCTGAGTCAAGCTCGAGCCTTAATCCAGTTTGTCGAGCCTTAATCAAGTCAATATATTCAAACGAGTTTCCGAGTTTGTCGAGCCTTAATCGAGTCGAGCTCGAGCTCAACACGTAACGATGAATATCAATTCTTTTCTAAGGAGTTTGTCAAGCCTTAATCAATTCGAGTTTGAGCTCAAAATGTAACTGCCGAGTCGGGCTCGATCTACTTCCGTCGAGCAATTCTCGATCTCGAGCCGAGTCGAGCTCAAGATTTCATTAATCGAGTCGAGTTCGAGCTGACTAGACTCGAGCTCGACTCGGCTTGTGCTCACCCCTACCACAGACAGCCCATCAGCAAAGAAAGACATAGAAGTCACAATATGAAACTCACTAATTTGTCGGGTGGTTGGAGAAAGAACAAGGGTTGCTAACTTGCTGATGGGTTCATGAAGAGAGGGAGATAGGCATTGGAGAGAAGCAATGGCAGAACCACATGGTGACTGGTGTAGCCAACTGTCCAGTCTCTTATTTTTTTTATTTTTAAATGAGCATCTTTAAACATTGACATATATATATATATATATATATATATATATATATATATATATATATATATATATCCCACCAGATATGAGTATTTTTAAACGAGTGCCCCTCCAGCCAATTTTTCTAGCTACGCCACTAGAGAGATGTAGGTTGTTGCTGGAGATCCTTTTGTTAAAGACAGGGAGTGTCTTCCAAAATAGAAAGAGTCGGCACATTGCCTGCTGCACCCCCACTCGACGAACCTATTCCTGCTGCACACCCACTCGACGAACCTATTCCCGCTGCACACCCACTCGACGAACCTTCGCCCCATGAGTGGAGCCAAGGGGGCCGCATGGGCCCTGGCCCCACCTCAATTTTTTTAAAATTTATATGTAAAAAATTTAGAAAATTTCACTTGTCTTGTATAAACATTTTGAAAAATGATATTTCGGTTCGTGTCAAAATTTAGAAAATTTAATTCGACCCTCCTCACCTTTGCCCTTTTCCTGGCGAAGGCAGGTCTGTCCCAAACGAACCTCCACCTACAGCACACCCACCCGACGATGCTGGCCACCACCTCCAAAAAGGTGATCAGTTGAGGGGGAAGACGATGCCCTAAGGTGCAATTTTTTTTTTTTCTGGGATTTCTCTCAAGTAAACCGAAATCCATGGATTACAATCTTGATTTTTGGTTAAAAATTTGAGATTACGATCCAGTGTTTGGCGGAATGAGGAATAAATTTGAAAAACAAGACAAGGATCCTACTTGTTGGCGAATGTAAACACCAGCCCCAATTTTTTTCTATATTTGCATATAAATGTTATTAAATATTTGTTTGTATATATACACTTATATCTTATTA
Organism: Nymphaea colorata; assembly: GCF_008831285.2. Lineage (NCBI taxonomy): Eukaryota > Viridiplantae > Streptophyta > Magnoliopsida > Nymphaeales > Nymphaeaceae > Nymphaea > Nymphaea colorata. The sequence goes on along the minus strand of NC_045139.1, from coordinate 26,049,006 downwards.
AGGAATGAAAATTATTGAAACGGTGTTTCTCAACAAGAAATTTCCAACTCAGGTCAGTAATTCTGCAACGATTATGAGAAGATTACAAATAGCGGCACAATTTTTAATATATTTACAAATAAAATTACCAATAACTAGCTTAATTTTATAAAAAAAAATTGTCAAACGCGTTTCATAAATATGAAACATCGATATATATATATATATAAAGACTATCTTATCACTTATAAATTTTTTCGTCAAATATTTCACGATTTACTCTTTCTTGTCAACATGCTTGTAAAAACAAAAAAAGAAAAGAAAGGGTACATGAGAACCGTTAAATAGTTAAGAAATCAACTTAAAAGACCTGATTGTGCGATTTTTTAGAAATTAATTTTTTATTAAGGTAAAGTGCTTCAGTATATTTTAATATTTGTTTTTATAAACTAAAGTTTGTAATTTGCAAATTCTGACGAACCGTTTTAAGTATTTATTCAAAAGGAAGTTGCGGCTTGTGGGGACGTCCGAACAGGAGACCTTCGGGTCGAGGAAGATCAGATAAAGATTGGCCGTATTAAAGGGAAGGACCTGACCGACTGACCGATCGTGCTCAAGGAGGAGAAGGGAGGGTTCCCTTATCAATAGCGTTGGAAGTGAGGAAAAGAGAGGGGAAAGGAGTAGCACCATCTTGTCCCTTGCTGCTGCTCCTCTCACTCCCTTTCGTTTGCAGGCCCGTCCTCTACAAATCCTCATATATATCTATCTGTTTCTCTCTCTCTCAATTGCCAAATACATCTCTGCTTTTCTAAGTGGAGAGGAGGAAGAACTCTCCCTTTCTCTCTTTCTTGCTGTGAAGTGTATTCCCCATTCCAGAGCAAGAAGGTGGAGGAAAGGAGGACGAAGGAGGTAGGGTGTTCGGGGTAGCACTCCCCACCTTTGGCCCTATTCATTCAGGGAAAGGAGTTGCTTTTCTATCTCTACATGAATTTACAATTTTCTCTTTATTGGCCCTGTTGTTTCCTTCTACTGCTTGTCCGTGCTGTGGTCGGACTTCACATTCTTGTGGTACGGAGAAGCGGTAGGCGGATAAAGCTTGAAAGCCTGACTTGTGGAGATTTTCTGTTCAGTTAATTCTGTAGATTACACCCGAAATGTGAAGCATTTAAACCGATATTAGTTCTCTAATTTAACAAACTTTCACTTCCCGGTGACCTAAGTTGGATGTTAAGCTGTTCCTTCATCTTAACAATGGATGGTCGATACCTGTTGTATTTTTCGTGAATAAGTTTGTGTGTCCAGACGGACAGTTATGTCTCTCTTGGTATTTCCTCCTTGTCTACATTCGGGCTAAGGAGTTCTACTGTCGAAGGTGGCGTTTGGATTTAATTGCTTATCTAGATAAAGGGGACAAGATGGAACGTTCTGTTATGGAACCAATGCAATTTTGTTACTTATCCTCTCTATCTGGATAAGTCAGTGCATCCAAAATACTAGCCGTTTAAGGGTTTAAAGTGATTAAACTTTAAACTGTAAGTAGAATATGTTTCGTACTGTCTGGCATGTTACTGCAGGCAGGTGGAACCGGTTTTGTCATTTTCTTGTGGTGCATGATTACGATATTACTGTTTATTGGGTGCTTTAAAAAATGACCCTTAGTGTTTGGAACTGTTAGGGCATCTGTTTTACTGATTGGAATGCTATTGCAAGGCAAGGAAAAAAAAATTGATGCTTCCCTATGGTACTCTTGAGAATATTATGGATTTTGTGAAGATTTCTGCCTTTCTTTTTTTCTCAATATCAAGTGAAGAGGAGAGCTTCAGATCTTCTCATGTTACTCCTGTCGATGGCTTTACCAATAGGCCCTATATGTTTCACTATTTGGGACACAAAACTGGCTCTTTTATCCTGTAATAAGGTTTCATTTTTTTTTCTGGATAGTTTGGGGGCTTCCAACCATTGGATACGTGATTAGCTCTTGGAGTTTCTCTACCTAGATCTTCCTTTTTCTCTTTGTGTCCATGGAGAGGAGACATTGACTTACTAAACGTTCTTTTCTCTTCCTCGTCTTCTGTCTTACTAGCTAAATATTTGGTGGATACAAATTCTGTCACCTTGGTTATCTTTTAATCATGCTTCAGTCTACCGTGCCTTCATTAGTAATCTAAGTTAAAGTTCTATATGCAAGCAATCATGTAATCATTGAACTTCCTAGTGATTATTTCATGCTTCATAGATGGAATATTCTGCATTTTGTTGCTTTTCCTTGCTGGTGCAATAGTTATTATGAAATAATGTTTGTATATCTGGCTTTGAGAGCATTGTCATGGTATTGGAATTACAAAAACGTAATGTGATTGAATTTTTTTTGCCCTTTAGTTTTTCCATATGGGTTTAGTTTCAAACATGATTTAGGCTGTTTTATATCATTCTATTATCTTGCTGAAGGACTACATAAGTGACACGTTAACTCATTAGACACCTATTCATTTTCAGGAATATACGTAATGGCTGTAACTCCTTGTGGCAGTACATGGGTAGTGCAATTGGGAATAAGACCACGGTCTATGATGAGATATTCGGCTGTGAATACAATTGCAGTTTCAGAGAAAAGCAAGTTATGGACATCTCACTGGTGAGCATATTATTTACTATCTTGGCAACAAGGCATCAATTTGCTGTATCTGGCCATAAAGTTCTGCCCACATGTTAAGTACTTAAGGCCTTTAACTTAAAGGTCACGAGTTCAACAATCCGTGATGTACCTGTGTTGGCATAATCTGGTAGTCGTCTGCCTAATCCACTTCAACTTGCAAAGAAAAGAAGAATTTCCTGTATGACATTTGTTCTCACGAGGATAACTATTCTGTATTACTCAAGCGATTTTATGTGTGTGTCTCTGATTGAGAGAGAGAGAGAGACTCTAGCATTTTACAAAACAGTCGCAAGGTCTCTATGTTTTATCGAGGATTCTTCCTAACCTTAGATAAGTTGTACAAGCATTTCATGTGAATAATTGCTGCACTTATGTGCTGTGACTAAAATACTAGACAAGGCACTTGTTCTGGAACCAGATAGTCATATAGTGTGCAGAGAAGTTAAGTTACTATTATTAAAAGTGCATGATATTTACTTATGTAGCATTTGCAAAAATCATAGACTGAAGGGTTTTTTTCAAAAATTTCTTTGGAGTTTTATTTTTTAACCTTGAGAACTGAATTTAAATATAAAAAATGATGGAAAAGTTTATAAAATGATAGGTTTCATACTTTTTGTTTTACAAATGTCAAAAACAGTCACAAACATTTCATACAAGCTTTGAAATTGTAAAAGGAAAACATACACCCGTAAAATATATAACAGAAGATTTATTTTTAACAGAGAAAATATGGGGATCTATCATGATATTTATTTTGGGTGATTTAAAAATAGTGGAGTGTTTTTCAAACTACTGTTTGAACTAGTTTGGGATGTAAACATGATATTACTATATTATAATATTGCCAATATCGGTTACTCGCTTAGAGACTCTTCACCCCTTCTGCAGAAACATTATTCATAAAAATTTATGGTTAACATAACTCTGAGTGAATACTTATTTTATCCTTTCCCATAGTTGGCCTCCTTCAAACTTGGCGTTTGGTTGGCTAAAGTCATCTGTACAGCTTGGAAAGTGAACTCAGTGATTTGGGTCAATCAAGCTGCTTTATTTAATTTTCTTGAAACAAAGGATAAACACAACCTATGATAACATCTATATATTGGAAGTTGGACAAATATAGCTATGATCGGTTGCTAGAAAGATGGTACTTAATAATTGAATTGTTTTATGTTAAAGCTCTTTTATTGACTTTTGCATCTCCCTGTCTAAAAGGAGTTCGGTATAGAGAAATTGGGTTTAAACTGTCAGACAGAGCCAGGGTTTGGGTGTCAGCCCTTTGTACGAGCTGAAGCATGTATAGACCCTGGGTCAGGGGTATTAAGCTATGTGTCCTTATGATTCTGGGCGACCGACAAAGTCTTTCAACCCAGTTGCAGTTTTCCTTGTCCAAGAAATTGGGGAAAAAAAAAAAAAATTACTCCTCCTTACCTCTGTCTCGATGTTACTTAACTGCAAATTTCAACAGTATTACATGTGTTTTAGGCTTTTAGCAATGTTTACTTTGTCATCATTTGACAGATTATTTGTATGTTGTACTTATCTTGCAGTGCTTTGAGCAAGGAAAAGAAATTGGGGTCGTCATGTACAAGCTTCTTTTCCCAAGATTCTCTTTTCGCGTTGGTTAATATGGGGTCACAACATCTTAGTTGTCGTAGAGGAGCACGTTTTGTTGTTAGAGCTGATGCTGTAAGTACCAATGGTGGAATCATTTTATGTATGATTTTCTGGGTTTTCCCTATATCTTACTCTGATTTGTTGCATGCTTTTTTTGATTTATGTTTAATTATTCTGATGCTATCTAATTCTTCTTTAAATAGGATTATTATTCTATCCTTGGGGTGTCAAAGAATGCCAGTAAGTCGGAGATAAAAAGTGGTAAGTATTCTCACCACTTTTTCTTATTTGTCAGTCTTGAATGCAATTCTCTCTCTCTCTCTCTCTGTGTGTGTGTGTGTGTGTGCTCCCTGTGCTTATGAGCCTCTAGGAAAAAAAGGCCATTTGGAGATGGAAAACAAGGGAGTGGCCCATAACATACGCATATCCCTGTTCGACGTTTGCTAACATTTTTGTCACACACTCATGTACAGATGTAGTGTATCCATACATACATATATAATTATATCTATAAACCTTGCCAACAGAAACCTGATAAGGTCATGATCCACAAAATTCAAGCAAAAGTAATTCAAAAGTTCATATGTAACCTGTTGGACCATTGCAATGACCTCCAAAATTTAAGCAACATATTTTATAAGCCAATGCACAGTCCAATACAATTAAAGGTGACAATTATTCATATTCCATTGAGATTAAGATTGCTGGAATGCAAATAAAAGAAGACAAGATCATGTGATACACAAAACTTTCCTTGTGCAAAGGAATAAAAGAAAAGCTCAATAGTAAGTATTTACATAGAAAAAACTTGTTGGGACATCAACAAGCTCATTCTTGTGTTCATCATTATTTATTCATAAGGGACTGGCAGTATGAGGGACAATATGAACCAAGCAGAAGCATGATAATTCTTAAGGGACAGAGTATGTAAAAATACCCGGTAGCCTATCTTTTTTCTTTTCATTCATTTAAAATAAAGGCACATGTATTATTGTTGTGATAGTTTTCTGCTTCAAAAAACCTGTTGCACAGATCAAATAGCCTTCTTTTTTTTTTTCTTTTCACCAAATGCATGTTTTTTTATTCAATGGAAATCAGATCAGATTACCAAAAATGGGGACTATTCAAACATAAATTAATGGAAACCCGAAAACCTATCGGACTCATTTCATTTCAGCACATGCACTGTTGCTATCCAAAACCTACTGCAGAAACTGACTGCTATTCCAACAGAAATCAACAGAACTGGGGTATTGAGAAAAGAGGGCACGACTGATCCTGATCCTAAAACTTATAGACTATAGTCTATAGAACCAACAAGGAAAGGACTTGCTAAACCTCTTATTTGGTTGGAGAAAAAATTCAAAAGAAATATTAAGTGAAAAAATATGGAAAAATAAAAAGCACATTGCTGGAAGGTGTAGCCAGAAAGCTCAAACTCTCTCTGGAGTTAGCTGCTGGTCATGGGAAGCTGCCGCAGGTTTCTGGAGGCTGCACAGGTGGAAGAGGAGGAAGAAGAAGAAAGATTCAGAAAAGAAACACAGAAGGCTTTAAAAATTATAAACAGGTTTGCCAGACCTGAACTGGTCTTGCTGTAGATGCAGTCGCACCCCATATCCAAACATACCTGCGCCCACATGTTGCCTTACTCACATGGGTATGTGAGGATAAATCACATACTCATGTGACATAGGCTAATGCTAGACGAGAATCATGAGATAGTTCGATGGACCCTTGTGGCTGTGCATTTGTAAATTTGTATATTGTTTCCCTAATCTATTTGAATGTGGATTATGTGCATACCGTTTGTTTTAGCAGTAACATTACTGCTTGTCCTCATTGGTCATTATGGTTGATGATGTTTGTTCTTTTGCTTTTCAGCTTATCGTAAACTTGCCAGAAGTTACCATCCAGACGTGAACAAGTGAGTCTACAGTTTCATAATTTTTCATCATTTTGTAGTACCATTCTTGATTTTCTTGTGAACTTTATGATAGATTTTCTTTGTTAAAGTTATTGCATGTTGAAACTGCACATAGGAGTGGGGACAAGTGCCAGTATAGTGGTACAGGTTTGGACACAGCGGTTTTAGAAAATATGGCATGGGAGTACGGGAGGGTACACACCTATGTCACATGGGTACGGGTGTGGGTTCAGGCGAGGATGCAGGTACGGCTGGCCGTATATATATATATATATATATATATATGGAAAAATACATTCATTAAAATTACAATCCAATAAAATGCATATAATTATATTGTAATGTATTGAATATATAAATTCTATGTTGTATATTGAACATATAATTACAGATACAGCAATACATGGGTGCACCTGCGCACCTGAAGTGTCGAAGGCATGTCTGTACCCACACCCGTGTCCAGGTGAGTCGACAGACACTTCAGGTGCACAGGCACACCTGTGTATCAGAGGTACACGCAAACATATTTAAAATATGCATAATCCACAAAAATGCAAAATTAGTAAAATTAACTTTGAAGTGAAAAATATAATTATAAACTCAATATGTTATACACATATATGAAAATAGAGATTCAGTATTTCTCGAGGCTACTACAACCAAAATCCATGGTTTATAATTTATAAATTAAGTACAAGGAAATCCCACTTAAAATTATTTTCTATTGTGTACTAACAAAGCGAGAGTGACTATATCCACTAATTTTATAGGACATTAGAAGGTTGGCCAATGCAAAAAATTTATAGAATCTCCTGTGCCAGCATATAGGACTACTAATGCAGGACTACTAATGCAACAAGAGCCATGAAACATGTCTAACTTTTATATCAGGACGCAGCATCAACCCTGCAGCCCATCATTTGATGCTGCTGTTCTCAAAAGTAAAATGATCTTGCATGTTGGTCAATAATATTTGGATAGAATTGCCGTTACCTAACTTAACTTTTTTTCAAATCTAGCATATTTTTCTATGAAGAAACAATTGCAAAAAAGAGTATGTTACAGTAACAACAAAATAGGTGAACAAGGGAAAGCAATTGGATGAGGAAGATGGAATAATTGGACGATAAAAGAATGTGAAGAGCACTGCAGAGTCTCTGAAATCTGAAGACTCTGAACTGGCTGTGATGGTCTGTACAAAATACTCAAAGCAGCATAAGTCATTGCAACTGTGACAACTTCTACTTAACATATAGAACTTCTTCAGTCGCTTTGAGTTCGTACACTTGTATACATGTAAACACCAAAATGAAGAATGTTTCACTTACATTTGAATAAAAATTTTTTTCAACTCAACAAAAATGATTGCGCTTCTCACTACGGATTGAAGGGACTGTAATGACAGAACAGAAAGCATGGATCTTGCATGATAAATTGGGGAAAATTAAAAAATTGTTCTGCATAATAAATTGGGGGAACTGACCAAAGATATTCTAATTAGGAAATTGGGGAAAAATGGTCAAAGATGACAAGATGTTCAGATGCAAAATCAACAATCTCTTTTATTAAAACATCTAGAATACGCATTTAAAAAACACAAAACAAATCAAGAAACCCCAAAAGGATAATGAAAAAACACCACGTGCGTTGCTGCCCTCATCAGTTGCTACCACCTCTGGTTGCCATTTGTTGCCAGTAGTCTTGCCTCTACACTAATCATTCTCATGTTGCTGAGAGAACACAACATGCTACTGATGGAAGAAGGCCTCGACGGAGGGTGGACGGGTTCTTCAGGTCAACGCTTATAATTTTTTTTTTTTTAAAGTTAATGTTTTTGGTCATGATTGACCCAAACCCCATTCAAAATGTACCCACAAGCCCAGGCATACCCATGTCACAAAATTGCATACTACAGGTATGCCTGGCCATCTCATGTACCCATGTTACTTAGCACCTGGGTTGAGAGAAATATCAATTGACTGGCTTTTGAAGGCCTTCAAGAAACCTCATGATGGCTACTCCTATTTCTGTTTTTAAAGCCGGTGGTCCTGTACCAGTCACTCTTTGTTGTTGGAGGCCCTTTGTAGTTTGTACTAAAGTTGCTGCTAAAGTTTGAGTTTTGTGATGCTTCTAGTTCTGGAACTGAGATTTTTTGGATTTCTCTGTGAGTTGGTGGGTGCATGTCACTGCTCGCTGCTTCCCTCTTATTGAGATTCAGCTTGCTACTCCCGACCCACACACACATTACCAGTTAACATTTAAAAAAAAAAAAAACTCTTTGAGGACTGGATTGTCAACCACTAGTGCAATTTTGACTGTTTTCAAGCCATTCAAGCTGGCATATAGGTGGTTTTTGACATGTCCATGTTAATAAAATAGAAAAATTTGAAGATTCCAGGAGTATCCATGGAAAAGATCATTTGAGCGACTTTTTTCCAATACTTAGGCCCCTGTTATGTTCAGCACGACCATGCAAGCAATGTTTGGTCATCTAGTTTTTGCTGTGAAGTTTTCTGCATTTGCCTTCTTTCTGTTCTGCCATTCCAGTGTTTTTCCCATTTTGGTTGGGAAAGAAGGGTGGAGGGAGGAAATTTCCGATACCTATGGTTTCTCATACTGGTTGAACATGATTTTCATTGCTTTCTAATGAAATTCCTAGAAATTTTCTGGCTCTTCAGCTTTTGATACCTGAAGGATGCTTTTGTTTATGAGATTCTTGAAGCATGTTGGTTGCTTTCATGAACTTAATTTAGTTACATTGCTAGTGAAAAGAAACAAGGTTCTGAGCTAGCAGGTGTACAGCCTTTGTTAAATCGGTTTCCTGTTGAAAAGTTATTTTCCTTCACTGATGCTGATTCCTTTCAATTCACACTAACTGTTCTAAATACTAGGGAGATCCTTCTCATCAGGTTTGGACTTTGGACTAGTATATACAAAAAGGGTATGTAATTTGGTGTTTGAATTGTTAGATACAAAAGTAACAAATGACCCAAGTGCTCTGGATAAAACATAATTTTGCTACATGTTGGCATTGATAGAGATGAATCATGCTGTACTTATTTCTATGAGCATAGGTTAGAGAATTGGATAGAAGATATCTGTCTGGATCTTTTACCTGATACTAACAACTAACAAATAAAGCCTGAAATACAAAAGGTGATGGGAAAGGCTTTGCACTTTGCAGCAACTGTTGTATAAAGCTTTTGTTCAAAAAATCTGATTTTCTGACGTATGATGTGACAACAACAATTTTCTGCAAACTAATTTTAAATAACAATTTGTGAAATCTTATATTCTTCTCTTTTGTCACTTGTAAAATTCTCATGTATGAACAACTGGGGCCAAGCCTTTTGGATCAAAACGTTTTTTGCATGCTAGTGGAGGATAATGGTTTCTTGCTTACGCCTGAGTAGTTGGGTTGTTTCTATTGAAAAAATAACCCGGGACACAATTATCACTAAGCTTAGCATATAACAAGACGTGAAGTTTGAAATGTGGGAAGAAAAGCCTTTTCACTTTAGATTTTTCCTAGTCTGTATATGTAACCATGACAGATACTAAATATAAATACTTTAGTTTGAAACTTTGAATTGCCGCTTGCTAAATTCAGGGTTGCTGAAAATCATTCTCTTTTAGTCTGGCATACTTTGGACAAGTTTAAAATGCACTTTCCTTTTAGATCTCAATATCTTGCCTTCAATATACTACACATCTAAAGAGAAATAATCATATTCCTTCCTACAAAAAACTTTTGAAGTGTGAACTTTCAAAAATAGAAAAAAAGGTCCTTTCTGAAGCATGCTTTTGACCTTCTAATGTGTATCATGTAATTATCACTGTATTGATGATGATTTTGGAGTTTGGCTTATTGTTCTTTGATATTGCTATTGCAGAGAGGCTGGAGCAGAACAAAAATTTAAAGAGATCAGCAATGCTTATGAGGTACTTTTGGTTTCATTTCCTCCTATGAACAAAAAGAAAAATCTCTCTAGCATATTTTCAATTATCTTGCTTTGTCACAGGTTTTATCTGATGATGAAAAGCGATCCCTGTATGATAAATATGGGGAGGCTGGCCTCAAAGGTGCTGGCATGGGAATGGGGGTAAGTTCTTAACTGATGGATGGTCATGAGTGGAAGTGCATATTGTTATGTGATGAATACATCTCATATAGACATTTTAAATTGTTCCGTCTAAACTTTTGATATTTGTGTTAATTTCGGCAGGATTTCAACAATCCTTTTGATCTATTTGAATCCTTATTTGAGGGCATGGGAGGAATGGGAGGTATGGGGGGGAGAGCTGCTAGGAACAGGCCAATGCAAGGTGATGATGAGACCTATAGCCTTGTTTTAAATTTCAAGGAAGCTGTTTTTGGCGTTGACAAGGAAATAGAAATTACTCGGCTGGAGAAGTGTAGCACATGTAATGGGTCAGGTGCAAAGCCTGGGACAAAGCCGGTCACTTGTAATACTTGTGGAGGGCAGGGACAAGTGATCTCATCAGCGAGGACCCCATTAGGTGTATTCCAACAGGTTTCTACTTGCTCTGCATGTGGTGGAGTTGGAGAGATCTCAACACCATGCAATGCATGTAGTGGTGATGGACGAGTGAGGAGGACAAAAAGAATCAGTCTTAAAGTTCCAGCAGGTGTTGATTCTGGAAGCAGGCTGCGGGTACGTTCCGAAGGGAATGCTGGTAGAAGAGGGGGCCCCCCTGGAGATCTCTATGTCTTCATCGATGTACTTGCTGATCCAGTTTTGAAGCGCGATGGAACCAACATCCTCTATACGTGCAAGGTATCCTACATAGATGCTATTCTTGGCACGACCACTAAGGTGCCAACTGTGGATGGGATGGTTGATTTGAAGGTACCTGCTGGAACTCAGCCAGGGACAACACTGGTTATGTCAAAGAAAGGGGTTCCATTTCTTGGCAAGTCTAATACCCGTGGCGACCAGTTAGTAAAAGTGCAGGTGGAGATCCCAAAACGGCTGAGCAGCGAGGAGAGGAAGCTGATAGAAGAGCTTGCTAGCTTGAGTAAGTCCAAGACTGCGAACAGCAGAAGGTAGTAAAATACACTTCACGTTCCGGATTCTTTCTCGATTTTGTGATAAGAAAAAGGTTATGTGAAGTTGGGTTATAGCTTATATCTGAATCTTCGTCTGGGGGCGACATGATTTTTGTTATTGGTTGCATATTAATAGCATGATAATCGGGGTTACAAGCCTGTAACTAGTTCATCTGTGTCGTTGGTCCTGGTTAACCCGGTGCGCTTCATCGATATGGCCAGCTTTTTCGAATTTTTGTTCTTTCTTCCCTCGCTGATGGCCAATCTGGATTACGGGTACCGAAATAATAAGCTGCCGAGGTGTTCCCAAATGTAAACAGATACTGGTTATTTGAAAAGAACGAGTTTTTGCCTAGATTGGTTGAGTGGTGACAAATACTTTATGGGCGAGACGAAAATGAATCTGAGTAGCAATTGAAGATTTGAACTTCTTGTTTGTCGCTTTAAAGCAAATTATTATTATTTTTGACATCTAATTAATTTTTTTTTTTTTTTGCAAAAAATGTGGTGAACAACGGAGGTTTCAATCTCATCAGATCTTGGTTGCCGATGTCGACAGTTTCTTTTAGTCTCTGTATCCTTGTAGTAACATGAGTTCGATAGGCCCCAAGAAAAATATTATAGATTAATTATCTCAAGAAGGGATTAACTATCCAATTTTTGAATTATATTTGAACTGATTATTTAGGAATACGATTCGGAGATTTTGGGTGCGGGGATATAATCGGCTTGATAACCAAGCGCATCTATGTCCAGCACAGCTTGATTAAGTGTGCGGGGATATGATCGGCTGTGGAGGGGTATAGCGTATGTTTTCATATAAACTCATGAGCCCAACTTAATTTATTTGCTCCATCTTCGATGAGTGCGTATCTGGTATATGGGTGTTCTACCTTGTCAAGGTAAACCTGGTCTAGGAACACATTTCTTGGTATACCCTTATCTTGACACTGGCAAACCCGCTCGGAGTATATGCGTGTATTCTTCGTCACTCCTGTTGTATAAAGCACTTGATCACTTGATCTTGATTGTATCCAAAGCAGTGAATCATTTTTCTCGACAACTGAAACCGGTTGTCCAGCCATTGGCTTTGCTTGGTGGGAGTACTAAGGAAGCACATACTTGTACAACAAGGTTGGACACATCTATTCTTGTATAACTAGGGATATCAACGGATCTGATTTGAATCTAGTAATACCCCTTTAGCACATTTGTTTCTCAGACGTTCACATATTCATGTTTGACTATAACTAAACAAAAAGTCATATCCGAATCCGAAATTTGATTTCACAATCTGAATTCAATTCGAATCTGATTTTTAATATTTTAATAGTAGAATGGTGCTCCTCTGCCCATGGATGCAAGCAAAGAGTGTGTATGCATGCATGTGTGTGTGTGTGTGTGTATAACTGAAATCAGCTGGCAACATTTATAGCCAGAGAGTTATTTTTTTAAACAAAAACGGGTTGGAGGATCACCCCTACTCCATTAAAGCTGAAAGAATGAACGACTAATAAAAATAACAAATGAGCAGCTCAGACACTCAGTTCACCACCACTCTTATTTAGAGAGCAAGGATACCACTTCTATAGAAATGAAATCATTACACACAATGTTATTTTGAATCCACCTAGAAAAACCAAAGACAACCCTGATGCGAGCAGGCAGATTATGGCCCGTTGCAAATTTCTGCAACGATGACTTCCATGCTACACTATTAGATTTCAAGAATATACAAGAATTATCCTAAACTATTAGCGGAAATATCCAATTCAAATAAGCAGTGTCCAAAACTGGCCCCCTTATGATTATCCACCAAGAGTTTATTCCTTTCATCGAACTATCTTTCCAAAGAAGCCCTGCATAGAATCTTCCTTGCTCCTTCCTTCATGAAGGTCAATTTTATGGCCCAACCCAACAAATTCTTAGTAAGCCAAAAAAGGGTAAAAAACTAAAAATACTAGTTCTTTTCCACAATTTAATCGCTCACTCCACATGTAGTGGCCAATCTTGCTTTAATATCACTTCAACACAGGCATTCCAAGCCTTCTTTTTTGTCTCTCTTGTTTTCCTGCACACATTCTGGTGTTTAACCTTGTTTCTAAAACACCATATTCTCCAAACGACAAGATTAAAAACCAAACCCCCCAACATTTCTTCATCTCTTTGCATAGCAGTCTTTTGTTAAACCACCACACAATCTTAGCGCAAATGTCCCTAACTGGCTTCCGACCAATGCCAAATCATGCAGCCACAAAAGCCCAAATATTAGCAGTGAAGGAGCAATTAGACAACACATGGTCTTAAATGTGTACATGTGTTTTGCATATAAAATAGATCGATGCCAAGTTTAGGCCAAAACGTTGTGCCCTAACTTCCGTGGGTAGCCTCCCATGTAAGGCCCACTAATTTTTCTTTTTCTTTAATTATTGTGAAAAGATAAATATAGGTACAGGTTATAAATGGTAGATTTAAATGACTGTTAAAAATATTTGAAATTATCAATTACATAATAGAGGGGCAGTTATGGAAAGGAAGGAAAGGGGTTACTAAACATATACCTGGCTAAAGAAGTAACTGAAATATTAAAAGAAATAGTAAAAAAGTTAAAGGTTATTTCTCTCCTTGAGAGAGACTACAAAATTCGTATGGCAGTTTTGGAGGCCTTGAAGAGGGTCTATTTAACCCTGTACTCCAAGCATTCTAGGTTCCTATTTGCTGCAGCCATAGAGGTTAGGGTTTCAACAACTAGAAATTGGGGAAAAGTGAAAGCTAGCCCTTGTTTTTCCTGCATGGTAAAGATCAAGAGCAAAGAGGAACTGGTCCACATGACTGTCATCCGTGGCTTGGAGGATCAAGAAAGCTATGGAGCTAGGGTGCTGACAGTCAAAAATCAGGGGCTGTACAGTTAGAGAGACCCTAGTAAGTGTTATATAGTTTCTTTTATAGATAATCTGTATAGGTAGGTATATATATAATAAGCAAGGAGAATTCTACTTGGTGGGGCTGAAATTACACATGTGAATGCATGTTTTGCAAGGAAATCATTTTAGACTACCTTGGAACGACAACCCTCTTGGTGGACTGAATTGACTGCAGCATGAAGCAATAAGGTATGGGGATATTCAGACATCAGCATGTAGTTCATGTATGTTATGCTTATGAAATATAGATGCATATCAATAAATATGTAATGTGTATCCGAACAGGCCTAGAGTAATAAGTAGGCTGTTGGACTGAAATAGTTAGTATGCATTACATTAAAATGAAAGGATGATCATGATTATGGAGTTGTTTCTGAAATTTAGAATACAATCAGATTTATTAAGGAAGTATTTTGCATGATCAGTCTTACGATAGATGGTGAATGTATGGGTGATGTGACGTGATGATATCTAAATTTCAGATGTGCATAGATTGATATTTTCTGTAGCTGGTGGCACTTAGTTGTAAGTTCAACAGGGAAAACCCCTGTTCTTATGAAGATCTGTATATATATATATATATAAATATATATGCATCTATATATAAGGTACACATATAGATCTTCAGTGTATACATATACGTACTTATATGTAGCTGTTAATTCAATTTGCGGGACATGTTGCAGTAGCTGAACTGAATACAAATGTGCTTGTTGAAATGATATGGGTGGTAAGTTCCTTCGTGAATGGGTCTGGTGATGATAAGGAAACTGTAGATGTATATCACCAAAAAACAGTAGGAGTAGGATATATCAACCATGTCTCTTAGCTATTATGTTTATTTCATATCCTTCTAAGGATCTCATGCATTATGTTAGTGTTTAAATCATAACAAAACACAAGAAAGAAAAAGAGAGAGTCTTGCATCAACATTAACTAGACCTATGCAAAACATAACACGATTGATACAAGGCCTACTTAGCAGGAGACTGCTTCGTACTCTATGATTGTCACTCAGTTGAAGTTAGTAATACTAGATATGTAGGGGAATATTTAATCGTAATAGAAGCATGCAGATCTTATACATTGGTATGTTTATATAATAACACAACAGAACTCAATCTGATTTGGGTGAGGAAATTCTGAAATACTCAGTCATCCCTTGATGACAAGCTGAGCAACAGTGAGTAGCCGCACATGCTTAGAAAGGTTGGAAATAAAAATTATTTAGTAAACCTGCAGATTTGATTAAAGAACAGTACGATTCTCATGTTATCTACGAATTAACCAGAAGAGATCAATGGGATGAATCTGAAGAGATAGAATCACCTTTTTGAGTAAGGTTAGCCTAGGAATGTCATCAAAGGAATTGTTGTTTTGCCAATACAGAAAATTCATTCAATAAGCAAAACTAACAAGAACAGGGGAACCAGAAATAGAATCACGATAAAAAATTTACAGAAATATTTAGGACAGGGAATGAGAATACACCAAATGGAAACTAGTAGAAGTCGACAATCAAACTTCTAAAATATCTGGTTGAAACAGTTGGCTGAAACCACCAAGCTCCATAAGAGTTAAGGTATTATTGTAGGGTGTGTGCAGTGTGGGGCTGAATGGAGAAAAGCTGTAAAAAATATGGTTTCAGAGATCAGTGTAGCTGACTCGGACATGTGGTTCTTCCTACTAAAAGTGATAAACATGAATACGAAGGTAAAATGTTGAGTGCAACTACTGAGAACAAAGAAATTCCTGTAGGGGAGGAAACAAAAAAAATAGCTAGAAATGTAATATACAATTGTATATAAACGCTACAGTTCTTTAACAAAGAGCTGAGGTAACTCAAACGTTGCTACCTCATGTACTTAAATTAAGTTGGTTGTGCCCTCAAATATGAACAAATTGTGAGGGGAAGATAGCCTGAATCGTTAGTATAAAGCCATAGGGTGGTTCAGCAATAAACATAGATATGGATAAGAGGGTATATACGTGTGTGTGAACAAGGAGATATATGAATGTATGAGGTGTATTCCATACCAATGGATACACATATATATGAATTTATAAAGGACCATAAATAAACAAAGTTTGGTAGTGTATACCTGATACGTATGTTATGGTGGTTGTCCCTAATTCTTGAGAATTTAAATTGGCTAGACTGGGTTTGTTTTGGGATTGGGGCTTAAAGTTGACTTTCGAGAGAGTTAATAAACTATGTCTAGTAAGGATAACCGTCACATTTGAATGCATAGAACAAGGCGTGGACTATGTTTTATACAATGGTACATGCGAGCGAGCATGAGCTTTGGTCTAGTAGTTGGTTTTGTCTAGGGAGATGGTGATGCACACGAGCTTACTTTACTCGCACACTCCTCCGTCCGCACTTGATGACCCACAGGGTATTGGGTGGCACAAGGGCTTGGGAATTTCTTATGCTTTTGCTTGGAGAGCAGGACGTCTCACGATCCCTCAACCCGAATGCCTAGAGGGGCCGGTCTACCACTTTGGGTAACACTGGTGGTTGGACCCTGTTGCTGCAGCGACGATATGGGATATCTCAGGAGGCTTCACTTCAGGTTACCCTTGATTAGTTTGGATCGCATGGTGAAGATATAATCTGCGCTACCTGTGAGTTGTGCCCACAGGATTTTTTGTTGTTGGTTCATCACGATGACCATGACCATTATTAATGGACTACGGTTGTAGTTCTACAAACATATGGAGGTCAGGTACACCTCATTCATAATGATAAGATCTAACCCTAAGGTGCATTATGGATTGATGACTTACGGATGTCGACCATAAAGTTCCCATATGTATTGTTTAACATAATTCTAAACTTATTTTGTCAGACCATATTCCATGAATGGCTGGATATTTCTATACTCAAAGGAAATCTAACCCTTCTTTCTATCCCTATAGGTAGTTCTTGAGAGATCGTGGCTACAGGAGTGACATCCTCAGTCTTTGTGATGGACCGGCATTGGCAATCTGGACACTACGTCGAATCTGGACTTTGTGGATACTTTAGTTGTTTGAGTCTAAGTGTTCTATGTGGAGTAAAAAAGGGTGTCTCTTTTGTTGGCATTTGATTTGTTTTCTGTTTTGGTCATTGCTCAAGTTTGTTTGGAATAAGACTCAATGTTTCTTCCGTTATTATCTATAAAAAAAAATTGGTGTCAAAAAGCTTGGGTCATGACACCCCAAAGCTACGTATATAGACTATCCAACAAGCCCTAGGAAGGGAGCCAGACAGCTGGATTTTCTTTCTCCAATTAATAGTTGTACTCTTTCTTCGAATCCTCTCCCAAATTTGGCTTTTGGATGTGATTGGAGGGTTGTTGTTACGTCAACACAAGGTGTCATGACCCTGGATCAGTTGAATATTACACCTTTCTCCGATAGAAGCAAAAACTTTCCATCTGGCTTCCCCATTATATCTCAACAGTGCATTTTCCATGTTGACCTTAAGATTTTCCTGCCAATTAACGAGATTGTGTAACTCTAAAGGAAAAAGAGAACTTCTATTTTTTATTTGTGCTTTTCTGTCGCACTACTTTACAATAAGCACAACTGTGCTTTGTATACTAAAAACAAAAGAATATTCTTAAAAAGATATTTTCTGTTGTAACAAATAGTTGTTGCATTGCTCCACCACGAATTCCAGCATTGCTCTGCTCCACCACAAGTTCCAGCATGCCTAGCCAGTTCTAATCTTTCACGCAATGCCTGATATCAAAAATATTTCATAATACATCTAATGTATACTGATTTTCTTTGGACTGTATTTCAGCTGAGTTAATATCCCCCCCTCAAACTGGACTGGGTGTTGTAGCTTAGTCCAAGTTTGTTCCTTACATAAAGAAATCGAGCTCATCCCAATGGTTTTGTGAAGATATCTGCCACCTATTCTGCTGAATGGATATATCTGGTTTCAAGGAGTTTGGATGCAACTCTTTTTCCGATATGATAGTAGTCCAATTCAATGTGTTTGAACCTGCTGTGCATTACTGGGTTAATGGTCATATGTAATGCAGACATATTATCACAGTACAATATTGGTGTCTTGGATAGACTAACCCCAATATCGCACAATATATAAGTGATACAAGTCATTTCTGTTGCTGTCGAGGCTAATGCACAATACTTTGCTTCTGAGCTTGAACGTGCTACTGTCGGCTATTTCTTAGCAGACGATGAGATGCCGTTTGGCCCAAGATAAATGCCATATCGAGTTGTTGAACGTCGGGTGATTGGACACCCATCCCAATCAGCGTTAGAGTACCCTTGAAGAAGCATGCAATCAGTTGGTTGTATTCAGAGTCCATGTTCTATAGTGGCCTTCACATATCTGAGAATTTTCTTAACTAATTGAAAATGGAATTGAGATGGTGATTGCATATACTGTGACACAAAATTAACACTGTATGCCAAGTCTGGACGAGTGAAGGTAAGATATTGCAGACAACCTACTATGCTTCGAAAAAATGTGGCGTCTTGGAAACATGGGCTCGGCTGATTGCAATGAGGAGTTTCTGCCATAGGTGTGTTGCTAGGCTTACAATCACTCAAGTTTGCACGTTGAAGAATTTCCTTTTCATATCTTGTTTGATTTAAGAATATGACATCTTCTTCTTGTTGTACTTGTATGCCTAGGAAGTGATGGACATCTCCTAGATGTTTCATAGCAAAAGCTGAACTGATATCTGCAATAAAACTTGTGATTATATCTTGTCTATCACCAGTAATTAGAATATCATCAACGTATAAAAGCAGCCATATGGTTCCATGCTCGCCTTTGTAAATGAACAGCGATGAGTCTACTAGACTGCAGAAAAATCTATAATGTATCACAAAGTTGCTGAATTTGTCAAACCACATTCTTGAAAATTGACACAGCCCATATAAAGCCTTATTTAGTCTACAAACGTAGTTAGGCTTATTTGGGTCTCTAAATCTTGGTGGCTGATCCATGAAGACAGGTTCATCTAGTTCGCCATGGAGGAAAACATTCTTGATGTCCATTTGATGTATCCTCCATTTTCTTGACAAGGCAATAGTAAATATAATTATGATTGTTGTTGGCTTAATAGCAGGTGAAAATGTTTCAATGAAGTCCACTCCTGGTATTTGGTTGTAGCCCTTTGCCACAAGCCTCACCTTCAACATGTCCAAGCTTCCATCCACTTTAACTTTGGCTTTGAAAACCCACTTGCATCCAATGATGTGTTTTGCATGTTCTCTAGGAACCAAGTCCCACGTTTCAGTGGTTTTAAGAACATCAATTTCCTCCTTCATGGCAGCTGCCCAACCTCTATGTGATAAGGCTTCTTTGATAGAATCAGGTTTTTTAGGAAGTAATGTACATGATAGTAGGTATAGTGGGTTGGGCTTAACTATTCCATGCATCGAACATGTCTCAATCTGCTGTATGAGAGTTGGTGTTATGCCTACTTCAAGTTTTGCTCATTTGCAGATGTGTTTGTCTCCTGTGAGTTGTTGTTTTCCTGCTCACTAATGTTTAAACTTCTGATGTGAGAGCTTGAAGTATTGTGGTTATGTTCATCACCAACCACTTCCTCTATTCCATGCATCTTGGCTATTTCACTTTCTGACAAAACACACATAGGTTCTTGTTCTTGTGTCTTGGTGCCCAAGTATTTCTTTGTTTCTTCATTTTCAGGAAACCAAGCATCGTACTGAGTTCTAACATTTTCAACCTTTGTGTCTACCACACTCTTGAAAGCTGTGTTCATCAAATATGCAATGCTTGGAGAATTAAACTCGTCTTGATTTAAGGTGTAAACATCTATAGCCTTTATGCAAAGTGTTGTAATATAAAAATATACAAGGTAATGATCTTGGTTCTAGCTTATGTCTGGCATAATCTCTCAAGTATGGGTAGCATAAGCACCCGAATGTTCTCATGTAATCATACTCAGGCCTGACACCAAACAGCTTCTCATAAGGTGATTTCATATTCAAGAGTGTTGTAGGAATTCTGTTATGAACCCAAACAACAGTGTTAAACGCATCCACCCAATACTTTAAGGGTAAATTTGCATAGAATAACATCACTAGACCCAACTCAGTAACAATTCAATGTCTTCTTTCAGCTTGTCCATTCTACTGTGGTGTGTATGGGCAAGACATTGTATGACAAATTCCATTATCATAATTTTTTTTTTCATTCTATTATTATCAAATTCTGTTCCCCCATCTGAATGAATGATCTTGATCATTTTATTGAATTGATTCTTTATGTATACAATAAACTTCTCAAAACTAGACACAAAATCTGATTTCTCTCTTAGAGCAAAAATCCAGCAATATTTTGTGGAATCATAAAAAAAAATTACATAATATCTCATCCCTTATACTAGAACTATTGGTAATGGCCCCCATAAATCACAGTGGAGCATATCAAAAGGTTGTGTCTCTTGTTTATCTGCAGTAAAGAATGGTAAACGAGAAGATTTTGCCATAGAACATCCAACATATATATTTTTCTCTTTAACATTCAAACTACATATTTGTTTTTCTCTATTTAGAAATTTCAAAACACCATAGTTAACATGAGCGAGCCTTCTGTGCCATATCTCCAAACTGACTATGTTTTGACTGTTTGAAAAACACGCATCCTTAATTCCTGCTTCAAGCATGTAAAGATCACCTTGACGACGTCCTTTAGCTAACACTCGCTTTGTTTCCCTGATCTTAATTTGGAAATGGTCATGCAAAAAATAGAAATCCACTAGTAAGTCTCTTGTTAGTTGACTTACTGAAATCAAATTTCTTCTAATTTCAGAAACAACTAAAACATTCTTCAACTCTAATCTATTTTAATCTATTTTGGTTAGAGCCGATTTTTGCTTCTCCAACATGTGTAATCTTAAGAGACTGTCCATTTCCCACTATAACTCTTTTTGTACCTCTATATTTGGTTGTGTTCAGAAGCATACCTGAGTATGATGCTATGTGCGAAGTCACTCCAGAGTCTGGAAACCAGGCGTCATCCTGGTTAGCAGCCATAGTTATTGCTGCTAAAGCTTATGCAACTTCTTCTACCTTATATGCATTATCAAATCTGTGCCAACATCTAAGAGCAGAGTGATTCAGTTTAAAGCAAATCTAGCATACCATACATTTTTCTTTGTTCGATGTGGTGTTTCTTTTGGCATCTGTAAATTTCTCGTGATTTGTTGAAGACTTGGCAATGTTTCCTTGAATACCTGTTGCCCAAGGTTATATGGATAAAACTCGCTGCCTTGAGAAGAGAAGTATTGTCTTCCTCTTCCTCCACGTTTACCATAGAACGTCTGACTTTGGGCATAAAATGCAGATTGATGCTGGATTTCTCTTTCATATTGATTGAGTGACTTCAATTTTTTGTGGCTTTGTAGCAATGGTATAACATCCTTATAAACAGGAATTGGGGGATTCCACATTGACGTCACAAACGACTCATATTCAGGCCCCAATCCATTTAGGAGAAGAAAGACCTTTGTATGGTCATTCACCGGTCTTTCAATGGCCTGCAATTCATCGTAGATACTTTTAAAAATCCGTATGTAATCATCCATAATCATATTCTTCTTTTTGTGTGTCTGCAATTTTTGTAGCAAACAACATTCTCTTTCTTGAGAATCCAAAGCGTATGCCTCCTCGAGTGTCCTCCATACCTATTCTGATGTTTCCAAACCAACAATGAGCCCTAGGACTTCTTCAGATAGGGTGCCTGTGATCCACCCACGCAGGAGTCAGTCCGATTTCTTCCATTGCAAGTAGTCTGGGATAATCTCTCGCTTATCTCCATTGATAATGTACTGATCAGGAACAGAGATTTCGTCATTGATAAATCCTTGCAAATCTTGACTCTCGATCAAACCAAGAACCTGGGTCTTCCAGAGAAGGAAATTCGTTTGGGAGAGTTTTATGGACACGAAGTTTGCCACATTCAGCATGGACGGGTAGGAGTACTGCTAGTTTGTGACTGCTGCTACAATGAGAGACGCCATGGATGCTGCTCTCTCGAGCTCTGAAATAGAGGGAGGGAGCAAGAGAGATACTCCCAAATCTCTCTGATAAGCATATTGAATCCCACCACTGCTAAAACATTTTGAGATAAAAGTCATTGACACTACCATTGTGCATATCTAACAAGCAAATTTGATGAGTCAACTAGAAAACAACATGAAAAACTTGAAAGAGAGCTGATATTTGCCCAATAAGACATAAATAACAACATAATAAACACTATTCCTTTCAATGAAATGAGAGGGGACATCAGAATAGATGTCAAACTAACGAAGGCCAGTAACAAATTGTTCTTGAGAACTAGGACTGGTCTAAACAAATATATACTAGAAATATATAAAAGAGAAATGTATCTCAATGTTCAGTTTGTAACATGAATTCATAATGAAAGAGCTAGAGATAGAGAGCTAAAAAAAAGAGTGACGAGAGAGAGAGAGCCCTAATGATCACCTCCTCTCTCCCAACAACTCTCCCCCCCTTCGATGTCCAAAGATTGATACAGGGAGGAAGGGAGGGAGACAATGAGAGGAAGAAAGAGAAGAGAACTCCAAATCGATGCAAAGGAGAAAAAACCCTAGTTACTACAAATCAGAGACAAATAGAGGGAGGGAGCAAGAGAGAAAAGAAGGGAAAGGGAGAAAAATGAGAACCGGACCTCACCTGGAAAAAAAACTATTCACGACAACGATGGAGCTCCTTGCAGCAAACGAAGGTGATCGCACGACCTATCATCGATGGAATGGAGGAAGCAAGACCTATTAGTTAATTGAATGGAGGAAGAGAGCAACAGAGAGAGCAAGGGAAAAAGGCGTAGAGTAGTGGGCGAGGGGGAGACTCAAAAGAGAGATGGGGGAGAGACAGAGGAGAAGGAGAAAAGGAGAAAGGGCTCGACTCGAGGGCAGGAGATGCTCTCTCAAGTGTTTTGTTCCACGTTGTTCCGAGGGTTAGCTTGGAACAGTGTGGGACAGGGTTAATTAGTTGTATACCCCATGTTCAATTTACTAAAGGTGAAAGCATCTCTCCCAAAGAGATGCATTGAAGACAATTTTTTCTTTGCCATGAAGTCAACCACTCTATGTAGCCTAGGAAATGATTAAGACATGCGATAGGGTTCCAAAAAGGGTATAAGAAAAAACATTCATCTACCACCATACATCTTCTTGATTACCACTGAGTTGCTCGCTATGAGTTCAATAAGGCCATACAAGAAGATAAAGGCACTAATAGTTGGAAAGTATTAGAAAGCAATCACATCCATTTTGTATGCCTATAACTTTCTTTATTTGCAGCTTATCATAAGATAACTATAAGGTAACTTTGGCTTCTAATAAATGAGTTTGAAGTTTTTCCCAAATTAAACAAAAACTTTATCATATGTATTATATGACTTTGAGAGAACTCACTAAAATTGTTAACCAATTAGAAGGCAAAAAACATTCCATAAAATATCTAGAGTTGCCACTACATTTAAGTGGATCACATAATAACAACGTTGGCCTCTTCTGATCAAGGTTGAGCAAAACTCGCATTATATAAATAGAAAATACTTTCATATGCATGTAGCATGTGTTTAATCAAACATGTTTTATCATCAATTCCACATTAATAAAGTATTGTAAGTTGTGAATCAATGTTTTGAACCACTTGGAGAAATATGATGCAAAGTTTTTGGCAGTGGAAATGAGAGGATTCATAGCATATTCATCTTGTTAAGTGAATTTAAGTTTGTCTTAAGAGCTAATGTAGAACGAGTGGGAAACTAGTTAAACATAAATAACATGAGTTTACCATTTGTCACATGTAGGGTGATGATTTCATATCATTGATGGTCCATGTCAACAGCCAAGGTATATAAGAAAAAAATAATTAGTATTATAGTATTTGGGTTGTTTGTTCTTTTTGCCAGTGTTTTGCTTTCATTAATGCTTGGAAGTTGATAAGACACCAAACATCTTGTGAAGTTAAAGGTGCTGTAGTGATAAAGTTTTAAGTTGATAACTGACTCTTATATTGTATACTAATTAACCTAGTCATTATTGGTTGAAGATTTGTTCTAGGTTGGTGTTCATTAGAACTTGCTAATTGAATATGTCATCCAAAATTTTAACTATTTAATAAAATAATCTTTATTATACTTGGACATGACATGTGCATTCTTTCCATTTGATAAGGCTAATTAGACCATCTAATATGGTCAACCCAACCTCACTCCTAGTTTTCTAGAAGTTTCATTAAAGTCTTTTGGAAGCAAACTTTTGGAAGCAAATGAACCATGGAGAAATGGAGAGTTTATTTTGTTAGGGAGTTGTTTTCATTAGGCCTATTGAGCCCAATATACTGGGTCATTAAGTTCCTATTAAATGCTATATTATGCATTTAGGCTTCAATTTGTTTTCCAGATGTTCCCACTTCTTCATGTCTGTGAAGATTACCATCACTTATTCTTCAACTGTAGTGTTGCTACTACAATGACTGGATTTGATGCTAGATTCATATTTCTTTTTATTCAATTGCATGATTAATGCTTCATATCCAACAATTGACCAATCCATGACTCATATATTGATCCATAAATGACATTTTAGATTGCTACCAAACAGTCAATCACAAATGAATGGTCATGTGCCTACTAAACATATAAATTATTAGACAATTTGTTGTTTAATAATTTTTGTGTCATCTTTCTATGGGGGATAAAGACCCACTTATCATTTACTTTTTCAACTTTTTGTTTCCCAACTCTTCTACTATTCAATCAAACATAAGCATGAAGAAAAAATATGAGATGAGAGACAAGCAAAAACAGAGAATCAAAATGAGACAATTTTGACATTGTTCAATAGTTTATGTCAATACTCATTGCAAGGAATGTCAAAATTATTATTTCTTATACTTCAAGGATACCAACAATTCATAGAATGCATCTCATGATTATAGTAAAAATTGTATCAGTTTTTTAAAGGAATGATTTGTTGCTTTCTATTATATGCAGAAACCTTACTTGTTATTCCTTTGTATGCAGATTATCTTTGCTATAATTTACTTAGTTCCCTCTATCATCTTTGATATTTTTGATGTAATTATTTGCCTTCCCATATAAGTCATTTCTGTTATATTCAATATTTTTATCTCTAGCATGACTGTTTGCCCCTCATATCTTAATGCATCTGGTTGATTTGGTGAGGATAGACATGCGTCATTTGAATCTTTTTATCATTTAGAATGTATATAGTTAATATAAGGGTGCACAGGAGAAATTGCCTTTGTCTAATATACATTTAAAAAACCTAAATGTAGATACCTTATTTGTCTTAAAAACTTGCATTTAAAGGAATCTAAGTTATCTAACAACTAATTAGTTCCCATGAACAAAGTATGGAGTGCTTCAAATCTCATTGTAGAGCTCAATTTCCATTAATTTATCATTTCAAATGCATGATGTACAAAAATACCTTTCCTCTATCCATAACTTTGGAAGAGTTCAACATTAGTAAGTACAAGTAGCAACCAGGTGACATGGGTCTTCTCATTTTCTTACTTTTAGATGTGTCAATCTGGCTCCTATGCATTTAGCATTAATCAATCAAACTCCTAATAATGAACATAAAATACTATTAAGGATAAAATAAATATATATTGTTTTATCTTGCAAATTTTATAAGACTACTTTAATTACCATAAGGAGAAAACCAATAAAGTAAGTGCAACAACAAGCACAAACAAGAAAAAACAATGAAACAAATGTCAAGAAATGTGTTATGCCTTGCTCTTAAAGTTTTACAGATGAATTTATATGATATAGATTCCCATTTACAATCCTTATATAAAAAAAGGTGTTCATAAAGGTAGCATATGTTGTATTCTCTCCAATTTTCCATGGATGGACTTGACTTTTATTTAGGAAGTATTGCTTATGACCTTGAGTCTAAAAGATAGGGTGATTCAAATCCTCAGTTTGTGGAAATCACAAATATATCAACTCAGAAGCTTTACAAGGAATCCATATCGATCTCCAATAAAAAGTGTTAGGCATTTTTTGGAGGAATGTTAAAAAAGAGTGTGGTGGAGTGTCTAGCAAGTGATAATGGTGAGGAAAATCCTAGGGCCGTGAAACCTTTCTTCCATCAAGCAAGGGAGGGTTAAGAGACCATAATTAGACCATCCAAGATGGAAGTGGGCGTTGGTAGTTTGTGGGTGATGATCATCAATTGCAAGGCAAAGCCAGACCTCTGGGGAGGGCCATTAGACCATGCAAGATGGAAGTGGGCATTGGTAACTGAGCGGTGATCATCAATGGCCACACGGTGCGGGCAACTGCCCACACCAGTCCCTTAATTTTTATTTTTATTTTTAAATAGACATCTTTATATATATATATATATATAAGTACCATATATGAGTATTTTTAAATGAGTGCCCCTTCAGCCAATCTTTTTGGTTCCGCCATTGATTGCAATAGTCTAGTTGCCCTTTCTCATTTTTCATTTTCTTTCATGTTTGAAAGGACGACACCTTCACTGGATCTCTCTCTAAGGAAAGACCACGAGTAGGGGAGGGCAATGACTCCCCTTCTTTTTATAACAAACATGAAGCTTTTTTTTTTAAAGGATCTTCCAAAAACACAATGTTCTTCTTGTCAAAGGCCCTTTTAGGGTCTAATTTAACAACATATCTTAAAAGCTTAGGTTTTACAAAATTCAGTTATGTGGAAACTTGATTTTCTAATGACACATCTTAAATCTTTGTTCGTTTGAATGACAATTAAAATACCGGTTTTTATCTTATGCAAGCTAATTTTGTTTGAAGGACAAAAAACATATATTTGTCGGCATTGAACTAATGAACTTAATGACTATGAGAGAAAAGTTATTAAATCCATTATTTAAAAACTGGTGAGTTTTCATTTTGAAAAAGCTGGGAAGGGGGCCAACTTTTTCCTTGCCATTTAAGACATCCTTTTCAAGGATTGAGTTTTAAAAACATTAGTATCACATCTCTAAACAGGCCCTTAGTTAGGGGTGAACAACAAGTCGAGCTACTTGAATTTGACTCGTTAAAGCTCGGCTCATGAACGAGTTCGAGCCGAGACATTTGCTTAACGAGTCGAGCTCAAGTTCATGAGTTAGCCGTTCAAAATTCAACACATAAGGATGAATATCAATTCTATTCAAACAAATTTGTCGAGCCGACAACCTGTAACAATGAATTCAATTCTATTCAAACGAATTTGTTGAGCCTTAATCGAGTCGAGCTGCTTTTATCGAGCTCGATGTTTAATGAATATCAGTTCTATTCAAACGAGTTTGTTGAGCCTTAATCGAGTCGAGCTGCTTTTATCAAATCGAGCTCAACTTGACTCTAATGTCACTAGGGTGCGGCAGAATTGGACCCGCACCCGCGTCGACGCGGGTGCGGGATGAGGCATGTACGTGGTACGTTTGGATCTGGTCCAGATCCAAACCAAGTTCATCTGACAAAAATGTCTCAAAAGTTGAGCTCTTCTCACCCGTCGAGGTCTCACCCATCGAGGTCTGCCACCACCGATTTACATAAATGGGGAGCGGAAACATTATTATATGTTACTTTCTTGTTTAAGATTTTATCGATACAGGACTAAAAACTGAGCTCTTCTCACTCAAATGTCAAAATTTTGAAATTTTTATGAAATGGTGGGGCGAGTGATAGAGTTTGGGTCTGGATTTGGATCTTGATCCAATTTGACTTACCCAGTTATAGGAATAACCCTCGTTACTGAACAACGGAGCGCTTCGCCCGTTCCTCCGACCCCAAACCTAATCTTCTTATTAAGAAAGAAAGGAATGGAGAAAATTACAATTTTGATTTTGATATTTAATAATTTTGTGGTTTAGAGATAATTTTGTTATATATATTATTATTATAAAATAATAATAATAATAATAAATAGTCTTCCCGCACCGCCGCACCAATAATTTTTGAGATGTGCCACGCCGGCACCCCCACCCGCACCCCGCACTCTGGTGACATAGCTTGACTCGTGTTCACCCCTACCCTTAGCCTCTTTCTTAAGTCAAACTTATTTACCAGCTTTCTGAACTGTCTATCTATTAAGTAATGGTCTTCTCTTTGTAGAGTCTCCCATGCTTAGTTTATTTAATAGATTTTAGTCATTCAATACAATAGATAATGAGGCAAGATTAACAGTTATGGTCTAAGTTTTTTTTTTGGAATTTTACTTGGATAAACCACCTTGGCGGAGCTTAGCGACTTAGTCACTCACTTGATTGTACTGTAAAACACCAATGAGACTCTCACACACCTCCTAGGTTCATAGCATTAGGGATGTCAATATATTTGATTTAAATCAAATATCCAACCGAACCGATCCGAAAAAATCAGTTTCGGATAGATATTAAATCAAATGCTATTAATCTTTGAAAATTGGCAAAATCCGGTTCAAAATTCGAATTTGGATATAAATATAAAAATTAGATTCGGATTGTAAAATTGGATTTTGGATTCAGATTCAGATATGACTCTTCTTTATTCAAATTTGAATTAGAATATGTGAATAACCGAAAAAGTCGATATGATTAAGGATACATCCAACCTGAATCCGATCCGTTGACATCCTTACATAGCATTCATCAAGATTAAGACCAAGAGGACTCGCATCGATGAAACTTAAACCAACAACTAGCCACCAACCTGTACTGCAGTCATTGAGGTGCACCAAACCCCTTGAGCAGGCCATAGTTTAAGTTAGTAAGCCTCACACTTATTATTCATCAAATAGTGCAGCAGCAATTTCGATTTAATAGTGGTAGAGCCAGAAATTTCTGGTTAAAAGGCACCAATGACTTAACTTATAACTTTAAAGGGCACTTGTATGTAATAAACAAGTAAAAGTTATGGGGATGTCTATTAATAAAGATTTCAATTTATGTGGGGTGGCAGCTTTTGCAAGTAGCAGTAACCAGTTAAGAAGACAGTTCCTCTTCCCCCTGCCCTTGGGGACTATAGTTGCTTTGGAACCTAGGCGAGGGTCGGTATGCTTGTCAATTAGAATATCACACATCTACTATCTGTAATCCAAAGGAGTACTGCCTCACGGGCATCAACCAATTACCGGACTTACACTGGTTCTACGTCCCACGGGGCTCTGGACAGGAGCTTCAAAGCAAGAACAAACAAAGTAGTAGAGAAATTAGTGCGATAAGACAAAGAGGACATCATATAAAGCAAAGACATAAACACAATAACAAGTATAAAGTGCTGCATGCTAATGGTGATCCCCAAGCTAAGTTGTTCGGAATCTGTGTCGTCCTTCTCACATGCAATCCGCAATATCCAGTAAGATGGAAGCTGCCCCAAGTTGAACTCCACTTCATCTTCCCAAATGTACTTGAATATCGACTGGATGTGTATGGGCCTCTCCAAATTAGATCAGCTCAATGGGCTGGGCCTCTAAAACGAAGAACAAATATTTGAAAAATATTTTCTACAAGACAAAGAGGACATTATATAAAAGCGAAAAGATAAGCATAAGAACATGTTGGGATTCCCCATCTGGATAGTCCTGCGTCGATACGGGTCCATATCCGTTTCGGACCCTTAAGTATAAATACCCGTGTCTTGTGATGGAGTGAGACACATTCAGTTTTTACCGTCTGGGTAATCAGTCCCCTTAGCCATACGTGAATTGCCTGTCCCCATCACTGGGTTGCTATGGCTGAGGAGAGAAACCCATTGCCGCTGCCGCCGCCGCTACCTCCGCAGGGGAACGACTCTATGGGGACTGTAGCCGTTCTTCCAACAGCCGCCGACATTCAGTCGGCGGTCGCCTCTACAGGTTCTACTTCCGCCCTATGAAACACATGGATCTATGAATGGTTTTCGATTTCTACATTTTCTTTTGGTCACTATCTTGATTTATCGCAAAGCTCCAACAATGGGTTATGGGCCCACTCCATGCTTCCGCTGCGCGTTTCCCTTTGCATACTGTTTTTTCACGCAAAGGAATAGGGCAGAAACGTGGAAGAAGAGGGCACTGGCGTGCCTGTTCCTTCCTCTGTTGCAGAATGGGCAACGGAAGCGTTGGGTTTCTGTTGCAGCCGCAGAGAAAGGAACAAGGAGAGGAGACGGACGTGCGTCTTGCCAGCACCCACCCACTGCTTTGGGACAGAATCTGTCGCCCTCCGTTGTGATGGAAGCCTCTGCGCTTCTATTGCAACAAGAGACAGAAAAGGGCGAACATAAGGGAAAAAGAAAGCAGAAACCGGGAATAAGGGGTGTGTCGGTCGGCCGTTGGGCGACGGCCGACCTCCAGCCCTCCTGGCGTGACCCGCCGGCCACCATCCACGCCGATGGGTGGCCTGCCGGCGGCGTTTCCGTTGTTGTAACCACCGCCAGATCTGAAGAAAGGGGAAAACGAGAAATGGGAAGGGGAAGGCCGTTTCCGGCCGGTCTTCGGTGGGGGACGGCCGGCCATCGCGGCGGGCGATGGCCGGCCGCCCTGTCGGCACCCACGGAGTTGGGTGGCCTGCCGGTGGCACACCACCGCCCGCCTGCCGTTCGGCAGGCGAGTGGTGGAGAAGACGCTCGAAATCGCTCGCGCGATCAAGCGGGTGGGTCGGACCCTGGTCGGGTCATGACCCGGATCCATAATGATTTTAAAAAAAAAAATTCTCGTTCCCGCCCGTTCTTTCGCCCGTGTTTTGATTTTCTTGATCGGGTCGGGTCCGACCGGACCCGTATCCATACGGTCTGAATTTTAAAACAGAACCGATTCGGTCTGTTTCAGAACCGATTCAGACCTTTAGGGACCGGTTCAGGATTTTTGGGGCCGATTCGGATCTTTTCTGGACCGGTTCGGTTGATTTTCAAACCGGTTCATTCAGTTTGAGAACCGATTCGGGCTTTTTCAAACTGATTCAGAGTTGTTTGAGACCGGTTCTTTTCATTTTCGGACCGGTTCATCTAGTTTTCCACCGGTTCAGTCGGTTTATGTGGTTGCATGTCCATTTACAGTGTTTAATGAATTGGTTCGATCATTTTAGATCGATACGGGACCGATTCATTATGTTTTATGGAGCTTTAATAAACAATCTAGATAGCATTAAGTTGATTATGCAGAAATGATATGTGTATTTTATTTTATATGTGATTTTATAACATATTCTTGTATAACATGTTTTATTTAGGATTATGCTGAAGTTAATTTTGTTGCATGATCATAAAGTTCGTATGATAACGCTAATGTAAAGAGCCTATGATTAATAAAATCATGTTATACCTCACCAAAGTGACTACACATGATTTAAAGGCACATTAGTGTTCATGTTGTATTTATTCTCATTTGAAGTAACATAATTACCCAAAGGTAGTGTGTTATGTTCAAGAGAATGAGTAGAGTAAAAGAGGAAAATATATTCTTACATAGTTTTGTCATTTTACATCCAAAGATGTTATGCTTGACTATAGTTTGAATTTACATTTTCTAGTTTTACTAGATAAAGTTAAGACGGAATACATGTGCATATTAGGTATATTACCAAAGTAGTATCCTAACGACTCCTGGTATTTGTCTTGGAAATAGTAAACATAATGAGCCTTTTATTTAGTTTACTTCTTCATATAGTTTGTCTCATATAATGCATGTCAACTTATTGATGTCTTTTGTCATCTGCAGTGTCTGGTTCTATTTATTTTAATGGCTCAAATTCTATCCCTTTACTTGATGATTCTAATTATGTTGAATGGAAATAAAATGTTGTGTTTACATTGGGGTATATGGATTTAGATATGGCTTTGAGGCGACCTGAGCCACCTCCTCTTACACCACAAAGTACACATAATGAAACAGTGTACTTTGACAAGTGGGAGCGTTCTAACCGACTAAGCTTGTTGCTTTTGCAATCAAGGGTCGCTAAGAACATACGTGGTGCTATCCCACCTTGTAGAACAGTGAGAGAGTTCTTGGCAGTTGAGACTCAGTTTGTCAGCTCTCATAAAGCCAAAGCCAGTACCCTAATGTCAAAGTTAATATCTATGAAATATCAAGGAGGGGGTAACATTCACCAGCATATGTTAGAAATGAGGAACATTGTTTCTCAATTGAATGATATGAAGTTGACTATTTCTGAATCTTTCTTGGTATTCTTTACTTTGACCTCTTTACCAGCTGAATATACTCCTTTTAAGATCAGTTACAACACACATAATACTGAATGGACATTCAATGAATTGATGTCTAACTGTGTTGAAGAGGAGGAAAGAATGAAGGGTGAGAAGTTCCAAACCGCACATATTGTTTCTCACTCTGGGGCTGGTAAAGTTGGCATAAATAAAAGTTCAATGAAAAGGAGTGCCAAGAAGAAGTCAATAAGTCAAACTGCGCAGACTAACTTAGCTCCTATAAAGTGTTTCTTTTGCAAGAAAAAGGGGCATAAGAAGTCAGACTGCATCAAGTACAAGAATTGGTTAGATAAGAAAGGTAATATGTCATTTGTTTCACTTGAAAGTAATATGTTACATGTTCCTATTAATAGCTGGTAGATTGACTCAGGTGCTATTGTGCATATTATCAATTCTTTACAGGACTTTCTGAGCAAAAGAGAACCAACACTACATGAGAGAAGCATTTTTTCAGGAAACAAAATGCGCTCACATGTGAAAGCTGTAGGAGAATGCCATATTAGGCTTCATACTGGCTTTGTTTTGGATCTTCATGATGTTTTCTTTGTTCCATCATATAGTAGAAACTTAATTTCTGTATCAAGATTGGACAAATTTGATTTCTGCTTAAAGTTTGAGAATTCAAAGATGTTCATTTATAAAGATCTTGTTGAAATTGGTTCTGCTACTTGTGATGGTTTATACAAATTGAATGTGAAGATCCAATCTCCTGAATTGCTGGTTTCTAGTCACTGTATAAGTGGCAATAAGCATAATACCATAAAGGATGATTCGTACATGCTATGGCACTACCGTTTGGGTCATATCTCTGAAAAGAGAATAAGGAGACTCTTAAATGAAGGGATCTTACGATCTCTTGATTTTACAGATAAAAGCATATGTGTAGATTGCATAAAGGCAAAACAAACTAACATATATAAAGAAGGTGTCGAGCGATGTACTAAAAGATTAGGAATTGTTCACACAGATGTTTGTGGACATTTTCCTCCTTGTTATACAGGCGAAAAGTATTTTATCACCTTTATAGATGACTATTCTTGGTATTTGTATCTCTACTTAATCTTTGAAAAATCCGATGTGTGTCAAGTTTTCAAAGACTATAAGAAAGAAGTAGAGAAACAAACCGGTGAAGTTATCAAGATAGTCAGATCAGATAGATGTGGTGAATATTATGGTAGGTTTACTGAGATGGGACACAAAGAGGGACCATTAGCACGATTTCCAAAGGAAGAAGGCATTGTGCCTCAATACACTATGCCTGGCAGCGCCTACCAAAATGGTGTTGCTGAAAGAAAAAATTGTACGCTTAAAGAAATGGTTCGAGCTATGTTAAGTTATTCCACTCTCCCTTTAACCATGTGGGGTGAAGCTCTTAAGACAGCAGTGTATATACAAAATAGTATTCCTACTAAGGCTGTTCCCACAACTCCTTACAAATTGTGGACAGGTAAGAAACCTTCTCTCTCTTATATGCACATATGAGGATGTCCTGTTGAAGCTAAATTATACAACCCTTACATAAAGGCCTTTGATCATAGAACAACCAGTGGTTTTCTTTATTGGTTATCTAGAAAGATCGAAAGGCTATAGGTTTTATTGTTCATCTGATACACCACATATTGTGGAAACAGATAAGGCTAAATTCCTGGAAGATGGCTCATTTGGACTAGATACATTACAAAACCTCATTTTTGAGGAAATACAGGATACTGAAAGTAGATCTGCTAAAGAGAATACAAGTGTGTATGATTATGTTGTCTCTCATGATGACATGAATGCAAATCATACAGGTAATGCATCAGATCCAGATGAATTAAATGTAGATCATACTGATGAATAGAAACAGGATGTAGACATACAAATTGAAAATAATCAATTACCTGTTCGTAGACCTGCAAGAGCTAAGAGATCTGCCATATCATTAGACTACGTGGTATACCTACAAGAGCCTAGTGATTTCATAGATGTTGATGATGACCATTTCACATTTATTGAAGCTGTTGAAAGCAAACAATACAGACACTGGATTAATGCTATGAAAGAAGAGCTTGACTCTATGGCTAAAAACCAGACATTGAGCCTTGTGTCGTTGCCTGAAGGAGTTAAACCCGTAGGGTGTAAATGGGTCTATAAGACCAAGAGGGACTCTAAAGACAACATAGAGAGATACAAGGCAAGATTGGTTGCTAAAGAATTCACACAAATGGAGGGCGTTGACTATAATGAGACATATTCACCTATCTCTGCTAAAGAGTCAATGAGGATTGTTCTTGCACTTGTAGCTCATTTTGACTTAGAGCTACATCAAATAGATGTGAAAACGGCTTTCTTAAATAGTGATTTGAATGAAGAGGTATATATGGATCAACCTCAAGGGTTTTCTGAGAGTGGTAAAGATCATTTGGTTTGCAAGGTTAATAAAGCAATTTATGGACTTAAACAGGCCTCACGTCAATGGTACATTAAGTTTTCCGAAGTCATTACGACTTTTGGGTTTACAGAAAACATCATTGATCGATGTGTGTATCTTAAGACATGTGGGAGTAAGTTCATAATTTTGAATTTATATGTGGATGACATCTTACTTGCTTCAAATGATCTTCAATTGCTAACAGAAACCAAACATTTTCTCGCATCTCATTTTGAGATGAAGGACATGGGTGAGGCTTCATTTGTTCTCGACATTGAGATTCGTCGAAACAGATCTAAATGTGTTTTAAGTCTCTCTCAATCAGCATACATCAATAAAGTACTTAAGAGATATGGGATGAAGAATTGTTCTCCCATTTCGGCACCCATAGGTAAATGTGATAAATTGAGCCTAAATGATTGTCCAAAGAACGAATTTGAAAAGACACAAATGATCAACATTCCATATGCATCAGCGGTTGGCAGCTTGCAGTATGCGCAGATTTGCACTAGGCCTGACATTTCCTTTGCTGTTGGCATGCTTGGTAGATTTCAATCTAATCCAAGCATGGCACATTGCAAGGCCGTAAAGAGAGTCATGCGATACTTGCAAGGGACAAAAGATTACATGTTGACATATCGCAAGGTGGACCATTTAGAAGTGATTGGCTATTCTGACGCCGATCTTGGAGGATGTACTGATAGTAGAAAGTCTACTACTGGTTTTGTTTTCCTTCTATCAGGAGGTGCCATCTCATGGGGGAGCAAAAAGCAGACTGTGACTGTTGCTCATACCATGGAAGCAGAATTCATTGCATTATATGAGACTACATCGCAGACAATTTGGATAAAGAACTTCATTTCAAAAATCAAAATAGCAGAATCTATTGATAGACCACTTAAGGTTCACTGTGATAATGAAGCTGCAGTGTCCTTTTTCAATAACAACAAAAGTACTACTTCTTGTAAGCATCTGGAACTTAAGTATTTTGTTGTTAAGGAACAGACAGAGAATCAACTAGTGTGTATTCAACACATTGGGACTACAGATATGGTTGCAGATCCTCTTATTAAAGCACTAGCATCTGGTATGTTTTTTGAACATGTTAAGAGGATGGGTTTGTGTAATTCAATGTAAACACACTATTATATATATTTATGAATGTGATCATATAGTTTGTTGATTCTCATTAAGTTTGTTGTCTATTTGTTTTGTATTCTCATTTGTTTGTTGAGAAGTTTTGTAAGACAACAAAGGTGGGACCTTGGAATGGATTTTAAGGCTAATCCATTCATTTTGTTTACCCTTGATATCGACTTGGACTAGTGAGAGATTGTTGGGATTTCCCCATCTGAATAGTCCTGCGTCGATACGGGT
This sequence comes from Nymphaea colorata, assembly GCF_008831285.2. Taxonomy (NCBI): domain Eukaryota; kingdom Viridiplantae; phylum Streptophyta; class Magnoliopsida; order Nymphaeales; family Nymphaeaceae; genus Nymphaea; species Nymphaea colorata. The sequence goes on along the minus strand of NC_045139.1, from coordinate 26,012,832 downwards.
CCATATCCGTTTCGGACCCTTAAGTATAAATACTCGTGTCTTGTGATGAAGTGAGACACATTCAGTTTTTACCATCTGGGTAATCAGTCCCCTTAGCGATACGTGAATTGCCTGTCCCCATCACTGGGCTGCTATGGCTGAGGAGAGAAACCCATTGCCGCTGCCGCCACCGCTACCTCCACAGGGGAACGACTCTATGGGGACTGTAGTCGTTCTTCCAACAGCCGCCGACATTCAGTCGGCGGTTGCTCTACAGGTTCTACTTCCGCCCTATGAAACACATGGATCTATGAATGGTTTTCGATTTCTGTATTTTCTTTTGGTCACTATCTTGATTCATCGCAAAGCTCCAACTTTTGGTCACTGTCTTGATTCATCGCAAAGCTCCAACAGAACATGCATGAAGTGCTGCAAACTGATGGTGGTCTCTAAGCTAAGTTGTTAGGAATCTGGTCCTCATGGCATACAATTATCTGCACCATTCAGTAGGTTGGAAGATAAGCTGAACTCTCCTTCCTTCTTCCCATGCATTTGGTTGTCAATAGCTAGCGGATGTGGCGTCGGCCAGGGGCCTTCAGAAATCGACCGATGATATGTAGTTAATTTGAACCAATTATATGCCATTCATTGGCTGATATTTTAGTAGAACCGAAAAAATTTAAAATGTTAATGTCTGATTCATAACATAAAAGGCAATTATTTGAAATACAAGTCGTTGGGTATGTGCCCGTTTTGATTTTCTGCAGCTAGTTTTAGAACTTGATGATAAAGTCGTCGGGGTTTGATTCTTATGGTCGTCAACTTTCTGTTCAAAGCGATCACTAGAATCAAACGGACAACTAGACTTTAACTGGTCCGTCAGTCCGACCAATGCAACAGAGCCTTCAAACAGTTCAGTTTCAAAATAAAGGTAGATCTAACAGGATTTCTTTTTGCTACTAACACATGCATTCGCAGCCAGCTTTTCCGTTTTCCTTGCTTGCGGCCAGCAAGAAAAGCAGCTTGACGTTCATTTCTACTTTCTCGTGAAAACAAATGCAGCCGCAGAAGAGCATGGCGTTGACAACTGTGAAGTACTCGTGGATGGTCCTGGCATAAGATTTTGACAACAATAGTACTGCCCTCAAATTCAGGGAGTAATAAAGAAAACTGTTGAGTATGGAGCCCTGGTTAAATTAAGGATTTCTATGGAACGGATTCTGACCAAGTGTAACTTTTTATAATACCTAATTTAACTTCTCGAATGAGAACTCAGACCAGCATATTGACTTATGATTTTGAACATAAAATTAAGTTTAAAAAATTGTATCCATATATTTGCATGCAATTGCATTCAAAATATTATAAAGGGCGCACAAGATACCTCATACCTTTTATATATATATATATAACACAGATTTAGTAAGAAAACCCTATTGGATGTCCGTATCCATTTATTAATAATCATGTTTGAACCAAAGAGAAAATGACAAGGTTGAGTACCGGAGATTAACATTAATGAGAAAGCGCCACATTTTCAAAAGCCCATGTTAAACTCTCCTTCTCTCTTTCTCTTTCTCTCCCTCTCCCCCATAAAAGTCTTGTGGTCAATTTTATATTCTATACTGCAAATGCAAATAGTGGCAATACGACACTCTAAGTTAACTGTGTATCACAAATCAATTATATGGAAACCCAGAACTCGAAAGGCAAGGAAGGGCTTTTGCGTTTATTGCTCTTTCTTTTCCTCTCACTCAATTTCCATCTAATGGAAAGAATACAGAACTAAAGAATAGCTCTCTCTCTCTCTCTCTTTAGATATATATATATATATATATATATATATATATATATATATATATATATATAGGTGACTCTTCAGATTTGAACTGTCTCATCTTAGATCGAATGACCCACAACACTCATCGCTCTATATCAATCTCGTCTCTTCCAAGGGAAGCCCTTGCCTCTACCAGTCAAGGTTACAGGGCAAACCTCCACCCACGATGGGTAGAAGAACAGAGGAGCCGGCAGAGCTCCTCCTTAGGAGAGATTATTAGGAGAGAAGATAAGAGATTGAAAGAGAGAGAGAGAGAGAGAAAGGAAACGAAGAAAGAGAATGAAGTAATCTGGGACATCCGACCTTAGATCGGACAGTCCAAATCTGATGTTACTGTACATCCTTAAGCAGATTTAAGGAGAGTCACCATTGGGTTTATATATATATATATTAAAGGTTCCCATACAATGAAAGCATAGAACCAAAGAGCAGCAGGAAAATACTGGGCATGCTTAAGGAAAGAAGAAAACAGAAAGGTGGGGGGGGGGAATGTACGGGCGAACCATGTGAAAAGCCCACTCTGAAATGAGGAGCAATCATAGATTCCTTGACAAAAAATTCTGTCCCAGAATCCATTCTGGTGATATCCTTTTTGCAGAATAACGTTGGTTGTCAGTAGGTGGTGTCTCCCCTCTCTCTCTCTCTCTCTCTCGGACTGCGAACCCCGTCAACAATATCTCAACTTTGGCTTTAGTACTTTGTGGTGGGAATTCAAAGTTGATAGCGATCAATCTTTAACAGAAGGCTCTAAAGTTAGATTCCTGTTGTCAAACAGCGGTAAAAAGTCGGGGCCTCCCTCTGCAGATGTCCCCGAAGTGGTAGAAATGAATATAGAATACTTCTGGAACAAGGTTAATGGTACTCCCATTATTATGTCCCGAAGACTCAGTATATGAGCGCCATCAGTACTGCGCCCCATTGACAAAGACATGCCCAAGTTCTCCTCCCCCTCCATCTCCCGGGATCGACGGTTGGGATTGCTAGGCCGATCGAGTCCGGAAAGCAGGCTAAATCCCATTCCTTGTTGACAAAGAAGCAGAGTTATCATCTCGCACATGCTCAAGGTTCCCCACTTTTTCACGTCCTAGAACCTTCGGCTATGGCTCCTTGCTAAATGATCTAAAGGGAAAACTATGTTCTCTGTTGCTCGGCCCTAAAAAACCATACTCAACTCTAGCTGATTAGTTCAAGCCATAGTTTCTGTGGGTGAGCAGAAGCCCCTCCTAAAGGCAAAAGCCCTCCCCTTGTCTCTTGGGTCTAGGGCTCCATAGGGTCTCCGCACAGAGAAGGTGCACTGTCAACTTAGTATTACCACATGCAACCCACTTCATATGGCCTATGAACCTAGCACAGGTCATTTGGTAATGAAAATAGTTTGTTAATGTTTCATCAATCTGCCTCAAAGATTATAATCTCTCATAGGAATCAAATAAGAATACAGGTTTTCTTTTTCTCCTCTCCCCCTGCTGACCAATTATAATACGCCCCTAACTCATGCTTAAGCCTGCACTCACTGGCATCTAATTAGTAATTTCTCTAGTGAAGAGTAAAGAGTAAACCCACGGCTCCACATTAAAAAGCAACTGGATCAAAAAAGAATGATAACTGATTAAAACATATATCTTATCACCAAAAGAACCATTTGGAGTGGTGGAGCTTGGATACACAGTTGGATTGAAGGGGGTCAGGTCATAGGGCCGGAGTAAGGGGCGGAGCCAAAGGGGGCCCCGCATGGGCCCTGGTCCCACCTCAATTTTTTTTTTAATTTTCATATAAATTTTAGAAAATTTTTACTTGTCTTGTATAAAAATTTTGAAAAATGATATTTTGGTCCATGTTAAAAATAGAAACTTTAATTCCGTCCTCTTTATGAAAATTTTCTAGTTTCACCCCTGACTAGACTCAAGACTAAGTCTATTTTTCATTTACAACCCATGCAGACCAGCATGGTTAACATGTAGCCCCACATCTGGCCATTTGTAGTGATGCCAAAAAAACTAACCGAAAACTGTTTAACTTATGCTAACTGAACTTAGTGCATGGTCATGGCAAGCTCAGGATGGCTCATATAGCGTAGCTTGATGTATCATTGAACTCGGGCTCTATCCCTAGTAAGTCACGTTCAAGGCAGCATCTCGAATCCGAACTCTGTCTTTATTACTACTTGATATCTCCTGATGGAATGTAAAGTCTGTTTACTTATATTACATGAATTGTGCCCACTAGTTGATGAACACGATTAAGCTGAAGTGAGTTGAATAATTTGTGCAAGTAGGCTTGTTGAGACTACTTTACAAGTTGAACCTGACACCTCCGCAATCCTCCACCCGGACCAATGCTAGCTATTTATGTCAACCATGTCTACACTAAAAGAAGCTTGAATTTCAACAGAAGTATGCACAAACTTTTCATCACATTCCTGGCTCGGGTCTACGCTGTGTATCTGAGCAGAGGTATCTTTCCTTCTAGTGTTATGTGTCTTGTTCTTTCATGAATTCAACTATACTAATTGGCTTTACCTCACTTATTTCATGACACACATGAAAAAGTTTTTTTTTTTTGGTTTGGTGGGAGAAGCCAGGTATTCGTTTGATCTTAGCAGTACTATTTTTGATGTGACAACCTATATATAATCATAATAATAATTTAGTGTCAATTACTCAATTCATTGATTGGGGATGAAGTCACACAAACACAGTTGCCCGTATAGGTATGGAAACAGTCAAACAGGGAGCAAGTATGAACACACCACTTTTGAAAAGTCTATATATATATGTGTGTGTGTGTGCACGCAACATTGTACAAAAAGAAAATGCAGAATTATACAAAAACTATCGAAATTACCTAAAAAATATGCAAAATTTCAAAATTCACAAACAAATATGCACAACTTTACAAAACTTTTTCAAAATTCTAGAGAAAATAGGCAAAAAAAAAAATTCTGCTGTCACATGTTTCGCCATACCGGTGTATGTATGTATATATGTGTGTGTGTGCAACATTGTACAACTTTGCTCATTCAAACAAAGCGCTCCCCACCATTTCCTTTTTCTTTTGAACAGTGCAGGTCCATCAAACAATTCAATCTCGTTCGATAAAAAAAATTAAGATGGTACTTAATCCTATATATATGTATATGCATATTGCTGTCTTTAAGAATTTATTGTTTTACTTCTACATATTAGACCCTTTACATGTTTAGACTTTTTACATGTGACTATTATTTATGAAACGAAGGCACTTCAAATGAATTTGAACTGCTTATGTTTTAACAAATGAAAAATGAACAATTTATTGTCTAATGGCAGTTACAACCAAGTATGCTATAAGTTTTGAAAGTTTGATAATGAAACGAGTTGACATCATAGGCAAAAAAAGTTGAGAAATGTGTAGTTAAACCTGCTGTGCCATTTCCTAATATATATTCGTTCGTTTTATTTGGGTCCAAAGATACACATCAATGTTGGGAAGGTGGATGGGTTGAAACAATTAAGAAAGGAGAAACAACAAACTTAATTAGTAATTTCAACTGTTATTATTTAAACTTTGCTAGCATTTGGTTCGCTTTATTATCTATTCTCAATCCACCGCTCAGCTCTTCCTCAAAAGGAGGTGAAGGAAGGCACGCATAAAAGTTTTACCCCTGAAAGCATTTTCCTAATCATGCCCGTCTAAAAAGTAAGGTTTAAGCCGTGTATCTACTCTTAGTGAAGGGACGACAAAAATATGCCCATAATCAATTATACGTTTGCAAAAACAACACTTAGATAATTTATTGGAAATATCTGTAGCGCCACAGTTACAGTTATGCATGTTTCTTTACATTCTCTAACATCCTAAGTATGTTGTTGAAATTGCTGAGTGAACAATGAATTACAATTGTCAAAATTTCAGCATTTGTGAAGCAAACAAAAAAGACCAACAACTCGTATAGTATCAAAGGCCTGACGGGAGAATAAAATTTATTGCAAAACCTACACACACATGCAAAAGCATGGGGTACATAGCAAGTAAATGATGCAACGCCTACTTATATGTGTATTAAAAAGTTAAATTAAGGAGTTTGAGGTTCAAATCCCATCGTTGTCACGATGTAACACGCTCATCCTCTAAACTGTAATAGGTATCAACACAAGGTCCATTGGATTGGTATAGTATCAAATCGCTGTTAAAGTTTATAATATGTCAACATAGAACTATTATGTGATGAAATTTATATTATTAGGTTTATAAAATGACAACATAGGACTTTTATGTTACGAAGTTTAAGTTTATAATATGTCAACATAGAACTTTTAGATACATGTACGTCCCGTCCCATCTCTCTCTCTCTCTCTCTCTCTCTCCAGAATCCTAGATCTCTCTTCTCTCGGTGGCGTGGATGGGATAGATGGAGGAGAAGAATCCAAGTGGGTCCACATTGGAGGGCAAAGAAGAAGATTGATCGGTCCGACCGAATGACAACCCCCAGAAATAACCTCCACCATCTTTTTCTTTACCTCCCAGTGTGACAAAACCCTAGTTGTTCCTACATAGTCCAACTCCTCTCCGGACGCCATCTTCTTTAAAACCCCAACGCTGTCCGAAGCCTCCCAATTCTTTCCTTCTCTCTCATAGATTGTTATTACCAGGACCATCTATCTACCTTTTATCTCTGGTTAGCAAAAGGATGGCGGAGTATGGAGGAAGAGGGACGGCGTTGGTAGTAGTGGGGAGGGGAGGCCGGGAGTGCGCTCCGGCGTCAGAGGAAGAGGAAGCTGAAAGCGGGAGCACGGGAGGGGGAGTGACGGCCAAGATCAAGAAGGGGACGATGGGGGCGCTCGACGTAGCGCGGAAGCCCCGTGGCCGGCCGCCGGGGTCAAAAAACAAGCCGAAGCCGCCCATCGTCATCACTCGCGACGCTGAGAACGCCATGAGGCCCCACGTCCTAGAGCTATGTGCGGGCTGCGACGTCGTCGAGAGCGTCGCGCAGTTTGCCCGGCGCCACCACCTCGGCCTCTGCGTCATCAGCGGTAAAGGCACCGTCGCCAATGTGTCCCTCCACCACCCCGCCACCGTCGCAGCCGGCGCTCCGTCTGGCCGGCCTTCCGCCACCACCCTCACCTTCCATGGCCGTTTCGACATCCTCTCTCTCACAGGGACCTACCTCCTGCCCACCTCCCCATCCTCCCCTTCCACCTCCTCCTTCACCATCTCTCTCGCCGGAGCCCAGGGCCAGGTCGTCGGCGGCACAGTCGCTGGTAGCCTTGTCGCCGCCAGTCCTGTCGTCCTTATAGCCGCTGCGTTCAACAACCCCTCCTTCCACCGCCTTCCGGCCGAAGACGAGGACGTGAGGATGAACAGCGGCAACGGCTGCGTCGGTGGTGGAGTGAAGAAGGAGAGTGAGACAGAGATGGACGCGTGCTCCATGTCCATGTACAACCCATTGAGCTGCCAACTGCCGCATGACGCCTTCACGTGGGTGCCTCCCTCTCGGGCCCCTCCTCCTTATTGACGAAAATGATGTTGGTCGCTCGTTCGGCTCGCGAGCCACCGCATGCATCATTCCATGCAGAACGAGGAAGCTAGCCATGGGCCATGGCGGTTGCGTTCCGTCCCCCAAGTGTGTAGTTTTCCCTTGGCTCCCGCATGTCCATTAATGGATCTGATCGATCTCATTGCCAGTGGTGGTGCTGTGGTTTGTTGTGATTAATCTTCTGTTCTTCCGACTCGCCTTTTGTTTTTTCGACTGCAATGGGATCTTTCTTTTCTGTTCCATGTCATAGAAAAATTAATTGGTTTGTGTGTATGAAGCAGAGAGAGAGAGAGAGAGAGAGAGAGCATAGGGTCTTGCTGTGGGACGTGGAATTTCTGGCTGGCCTTGGAGAAGGATTGATTTGATTGCTTTGAGGGATGAGATTCCCAACTAAGGAATATATTTCTGGGGGGAGAGAGGGCCGTCCCTGTTGTGGTAACCAAAATGAAACTCACTTCATTCTGAATTCACAGCCTCGTTACCTTTTGTATCACGAGAGTCCGTGAAGTGAGAAAACATACATGCATCAAACCAGATCTTAAAAGAACAAAAGAAAATTGAACTTGACAAGACCAAGTAGTTCTGAGTCCACCGGCGATTGACAGAGACAGTAGCTGTTGGGGAGGTGTATAGGTGTGCGTGGAGCGAACAGGAAGGAGAGGGGGCTGATCTTTACGGTGGAAAAAATGGCAACTCAACGCCTTAAGGTCGATAAATCGGCTCCACAGGAGGCTTCTGGTTTGGTCTACCTGATCTGACAAGTGAAACGCATTCATGATGCCTCGCCTCAGGAACAGGAATCTCTGCCATGGTCATGTGGAACTTGGTAGTCGGTGCCTTCGTTTTCTAGTCTGCTGGTCTTATCGGCCCCTGAGTCTGTATTACGATAAAGGGTTGAGATTCTGCTATACTCATGGACGTCCACACACCTGAAGCTTCTTTTCATTATTACTTGATTAGTCTTCCGTTTTTTATTGAGTAGACCACCTGGCCAATGATCCAAAACGATGCCCATATTGTATTTGGTTGCTTTTCTCTGACAGTTTCATGTCAAACGTTGAGATTAGATGACTTCTTAAGTGCAAAAGCTGGCCTTTTTGGAAAGCGTATTCTCAGGCACAGACAATCTTTACTTTTCAGTTTTTCTCTTGGGGATGGAACTAGTGGGACCCTGTTAGAGAAACTTGCTTCCTGCGTCATGGGGAGCTTAGTTACTTTCAGAGTTTTAACTTCTAAGTAATTTTCCCCGTTTTTATAAATTAAATGTTTTAAATTTTGGTTTCTATTAAGTATTTTTCTTGTTTTTGTTTCATGGTCGATGTTGTTCTGCTTTCTACTTATTCTGATTAATCTCCTGTTTCTCTCTTTCTTTTTCGGAGATTAATTATTATCACAATAATTCATAGTCTCTTCTTTTCTATATGCATGCTTTCCTTTTTCAGTTCTCATATTCGTTAATTTCTTGTGTTTTGTCAATTTTTCTTACGTTAATAACTAAAAAGCAGTGAAAAACACTCGAACTTTTTTTTATTTTTTATTGAGAGAATGTTTTTGCTTATCTTGAAAGATAGAACGCCAACCAAATCATGAAATTGTGCAAATTTACGTTATACGAAGGCGCCATTTGGGAGTACTAAAATGCTGCAATTATTGCATCCGTAAATTCCCATAAGTTCTGGTACCGCCATGGATTTCTCAATAGATCTCGCACATTTTATTCATTGTTGTTCCACAAAAACGTTCTTATGGTCCTGTAGGAGAACCTACTACCCTGAGTTTGAGTTGCAGATTGTACGCAATAATATGAGAAGGGAGCACCATCTAAATTTTGAAGGCTTGTAGATGGCATGATTAATCGGGTTTAGATCTAAATCGAATCTCATTCCAGTACTGATCGACTGTTAGAAGGCTCGGCTCGGGCCCTCATGGAGACTCCAATCCATTACATATATGGAAGGCATCATGTGTGATAAATGTGCTTAAATTTTGTCTCATATGTAATTTATTTAATAAATGGGTGGTGCTGGAGCTGAGCTTAATTTATGAAAAGACCAGATTGAGTAACCGTATATCTGTGATCCCTATATTGATTCAAGACCTGGAAATTCGATCCCACATCAGTTGTTTGGATGCGTAAGACTGTTTTTACAACAAAATCTGGAAAATGGAATTTAAAACTTCTTGAACGTCTATCGATCATAAAAGTCTTAACAAGCTTATCTCCCAAAGACATTCATAAAAAGATAAAGAGAAAACTAAAAAAAAAGAGGGTCTGGAAGTTTCGTGACTAATTAGACAAGACTGTGGGTGTGAATTCGCAGCCATCAGCATCTTATTGGACGCACAACTAAATGGTATTGGAGAAAAGCGCATAGATTGATTGATGCGAAGTAAATGCATGCCTGCTTTCCCTTTGACATCAACTTTTCTTTAGGTACTCTTCACATTACCTTGAGTACAAATTTGAATTTTTCCTTTTATTTGAATGCCAAGATATGGTTTTGCAAAGCCAAAAAAAAACAAAAAAAATTAATGACAAAAACCTTGTGAAAGTTTATTAGCTGCAGAATCTTATAAGCAATACAGATTTTCCAAGCTGATCCGTGCATTGTTTTGTACGCTGTAGACCTGGTTCAACATTATCGTCCAGTTACCCAAAATGGGATGGTCAATCAAACTGGGGAACTCATGTATCTATCTCAAACAAACACAGTCAATCACTCGTCAAAAGATTCATGCATTCCCAGTATATGTGCAACCAAGATCTTCAGACCAGCGCGAGGATTTATATGCAATTTATTTGCTTGAGGATTTATATGCAACCAAGAAATTCAATATATGTCATCAAATTAAGATGACATTTTTTTCAAAGCCATATCACATTCAAAGAGGCTTCAATGTTCAGATTTCCATGCTGTTAATCACGGGCATGAGAGCAATTTGAAACCATACTCTGCCACATGAGAAACATGGGTTCAAAACCTGCAGCTAGGAAAGAAAAAGCAGCCTTATGAGCATGGCATACAAGCCAACTCTCAATGGTCAAGATCACTTTCGGGCTGAGAGAAAGAGAAAGAGAGTCTGCTTTAGTTCAGATGAGTGCACGCGTGGTGTTTTGGTGCACATGGCTATCGAATCCTGTAGCTGTTACCTCTCTTTCTCCCCCGATTAGTCATGCATCAGGGCCACCAAGCCTTTCCCTCTCACCACTCACAAGTTTCTCTCTGCAAGTTTCCTGCTCGGATCGACAACAACTCTTTCTCTCTCTCTCTCTTTCAAGAGAAGCAGAAAGGCTGCTACCCATGTATGGAATGATGGTGTGATCAGACAGCTTTAGCGTTCTTTTTTAGCAGGAGGAGATGATGACGGGAGCTTCTCTTCTCTCCTCTTCTTCTTCCTCTCCTTCTTCTCCCTCCCCCTCGGAACCTGCAAAAGCAGCCCGTACCACCTAAAAGCCCGTAACATTCTTCCGCTTTCCTCTCTCTCTCTCTCTCTACTGTTTCACCACCACCTTTCTTTCGTTCTGGCCTTGATCCGCTGGGCAAAGGCCTGCAAGCGCATTGCCCATGCCTGTTGCCGGTACTGCTGCTCCTAGCGAGGCCGGAGTCTGTACCCCTGCAGAAGGGCCAGCTGCACGTTCAAGTTGGGAGCCTCGAGTTTATGAACTCCTCTTCCTCCTAATGCTGCTGCTGCCGCTATATATAATAATGGGGTTGACGCCTTTCGCATTTATTTCAACATTGTGCATTCATTTCATCAAACAAAAGTAAGCAGAAAGAGAGAGAGAGAATCCGTGCTCTTCTTTTCTTTTCTTTGTTTCTCTCTGTCCATCCCTTCTGCTTATCATTACAGGTCATTCGTCGTTCCCATGCTTTTCTTTACGTCTCGAATGTGACCTGAGAAGCCTCTGGGTACTATTTTGCCTTTCCTCAGACCTAGCTTGCTTTTTAGCTGTTTTCTTTAATATTTTAATGCTCAACACATAAAACACGCAGTCATTACCACTCAAAAATTTTGATAAATTCCTTTTTCACATAATTAAAATATTATCAACAAAAAATGTGAATTTTAATTTTTTTATTTATTTCAAAAAATTTAAAACCAGTAGCTGAAAATCATGCCATTAACTTTACCCATCATTACTGAACATGATAAATATATGCAGTTGTGTGGGTATTCAATGTAATTATCAAGGGCCGATAAACATTTTTCCTTGCAGTTGAACTAGTCGAAATATAATTTTTCATATTAAACTAAAGTTTATAAAAGTTACATGTAGATTTTTAAAATTTTAAAAATCTAAAAGGGGCCATGCCCCGCCTCCGCCCCTGGTAATTTTGACTTAATGTCCATAAGGATGTGCATGCAGGAAATTGAACGTGAGAAATGTAGGGAGGGTCATGTCTTCTATTACTTGAAACCCTGGTCTTTCCTTTCTTTTTACTGTCCAAATCATTTGGTGCAAATTTTCAGCTTGGGATTTTTAATTCTTTTATTCATTCTTATGGAGAGGGCTGAACCTATAATTATGCACATAAAAAACCCTATATTGTCAATTCCCAAGTTAACCTTCAAAGGTTGCATCTCCAAAAAGAGTGGAAAATGTATAATCTAAGTATGGGCAATAGTACATGAATGAGTCATACTCAAATCAAAGCATTTGCTACTTGATTAGTCTTCCCGAGAACATAGTCAATGGCATGGTCATAGTTCTTAACCAATTTTAACCATCTTTTCTGTCCCATATTTAACTCTCTTGACTAAGTAAATATCACATGCTCCTACGATTAGTGTCTTCATACCTTCAGAGCAAAACCTATGGCGGTCAATTCTAAATCATGCGTGGTATAGTTTTCCTCATGTCTTTTTTACTTCCCGAGAAGCATATGCTATCACTTTGTCATGTTGCATTATCATAATCTGTAATAAAACCAACAATCTTTGACAGGGTAATCGTGAGTTCCTTTTTTAGTCAAGTAGGTTAATAGAGAAACAATGACTGAAAAGTCTTTGACAAATCTTCTACAACCTCGCTAATCGTAAGAAGATGCAAATGTCCATAGGAGAAGTGGGTAGCTCCCAATTAAGTGCTGCCTCTACATTTGATAGGTCCATACTGATACGTTCACTTGAAAAAAAAGTGTCCTACAAATGCAACTTTTTCCAACTAGAGTTCACATTTAGAGAGCTTAGCATACTCCTTATTTATTCTTAGTAGAAACAATCTCAACCTGAGATGTTCTTCATCTTCTTTACTTTTCCAGCAAATCATAATATCTTCAATGAAAACAATAATAAATTGTTCCATATATGGATTGAAAATTCTATTCATTAAGTCCATTAAAGCTGCTAGGGTGGTTTAACATCACAAATAATTTGTAAAGCCAATATTGAGTTTGATACATTGTTTCAAGTACATTTGTTTCCTTAATCTTCAATTGACGATACTCAAATCTCACATTGATATTAGGGAATGCACAAGCACATTTAAGTTGGTTAAACAAATTGCCAATACGTGGCAGGGCTTACTTGTTCCGTTTTGCCACACAATTCAATGTGAGACTATCATATTTCTTCTTCACAAATAAAACTCGCACTCCATGGTGATGTAATGTGCTGCATAAACTTTCTATCCACCAACTTACAATTAGACTTTCAATTCTATAATTCTACAAGGGCCATCCTATAAGTGGCATTCACAATGGGTTGTTCCTCAGGTAAGCTCGATAGCAAACTCAATGTCTTGATTAGGTATCAATTCAGACAATTCATTTGGAATCACATTTTGAATATGACATACTACAGGGACAATAGTTCTCGTGTTCCATGAATTTGCCCAATCCGTGGGGCAGATTCATGGTATGACATAGAGTGTTCTTATTGCCAAAAAACAATTTATTTGTGAACTTAAACCTTTATAGATTAAAACATGAACAACTTGGCTCATCATTGATGTCAAAAGTTAAGAATCAAAGGGCTTTGTGCAGTCAATTAAATTTACACTTGGTTTTCAATGGTGATGTAAAACTAATGAATTCTGTAAGCTGATCTAGTTGACTATTGATAAGTGCACATTATTTTAGACTTATAATAAACGCTGCTTTGGGTGCTCAACTTTAACATGTGAATTAATTAATCACCGACTAAATTAATCGACAGTTTCAACCTTTTATTATGTTAATGCATTTGCAATCATTTTCAAGTACCTTTATAGATCAAGGAAGCAACAATTTTTCATGAATCTGATCTAAGATGGCACCCAAATTACAGCTTTGCATTAGAGTCATGTTTAATACTTGCTGACATTCTTAATCTACAACCTCCTTATTTTCATATTTGTCTCATCATGAACAAATGAAGTGCAAGTAAAGGAAAATTTTTCAACTACAGTGTATTGTTGTTGCAATTGACATATATTTGAGAAAATGCCAACTATATTGACGACCTATATAAATAGAACCGTAATTTCAAGGAGTTATAGGATACATGATTTATGAAGTCAGAATCAATTGAAGATTTTGAAAGTATATGAAATGAGTTCATAAGTTTGTATCTGGAGTTGAAAATATTGATTGGCCTATGAACCTAGGGAAAGAAAGAGATACATGGGCTAAAGCATATTCTAGAGATGTTTTCATGGCATGAATGTCTACGACCCAACAAAGTGAAAACATGAATAACTACTTTAAGAATTGGGTGAATGAACTAACAACTTTGAATAAATATGTTATAAAATATGATGAAGCAATTGGTAGCCACTAGTATAATGAAAAAAAGTTGGACTTATGAACAATGAAATTATACCAATGAAGACACACCATTTGATGGAACGTCATCTATGAGATATATTAACGCTAGAATTCTTTAAAAAACATTTTCAAGTGAATTTTATGGAAATTGTTTATTGCATTGCTTCACTTTCACAACTTGATGGCAAACTTAAAGTTTACATTGTTACGCAAGCGATGGAAGGTGAATACATGGATGGAAGAGACCCAATTAAGGAGTATAAAATATCATATGATCCAAAAGCTCAACGTTTCACTAGTTGTCACTGTAAACTATGATAATATGTAGTCGTTGTTTGTCGTCACATGCTTACAACACTCATTGCTGAAAAGATATACAAACTGCCACCTATGTATACACTCAAAAGATAGAGATGTGAAAAAGAGTATTAAAAGTTCACTGGCCGTGCATTGGTAGATGCAAAGCCATCTTTAATAATGCAGAAAAATATCCTTCATTGGAAAGCAAATAGGTGCATTGCTAAAGCATTGTTATGTGATGAGTGTTATGAAGAAGCATTGGTTGGATTGGACATATTGTTTGCACATCTAAAAAATATATAAATGAAGAGTATTTGGAGGATCCCTTATATATATAAAAAAGATGTACAATTAAACCTTGCCTAGATTCAGTTCATAATGAATGAGAAGAGGGTCATGTCAGTGCTATGGGTGCACAAAGTGATGAAAGCATGAATAAAATGCAAAAACCTGCACAGGCACATGTGAAAGGAAATTCAAAGTGAATTCAATCAGTTATCCATAAAAGTAAATTGCACAAACATTGTGCAACTTGTAATCGTACTGGCCATGATTCTCGTACATGTCATTAAAGAATGAAGTCAAGGTTAAGTTACTTACTTCACATATATATAAACATTATACATTTGATTGCTTTGACTTATTTGATGTCTTTGTAGGTCTACTTCAGTTGATATGGAGCTTACGAAACAACGAGCATGTCATTCTTGTAGAGGAATTGACCACGATAAAAGATATTGCCAAAGATGAAATCAATTATTTGTACTAACATGTCTACAAATGTAGGAAATGCAAGTAACCAATATGGAACATGTACTTCCAATTGACATTAGCACATGTTTCATACACTAGCACAATTAGTTTGTCATTTACATGAAAACATGTGTATTCATTTACAGGGGCGAGTGGTCATACATTACTTTGATATTGCTCTATTAACTTGTTCACACTAAGGTCAGTTCCATTTCACCAACTTCTTTGATATTTCTTCTGGTAAATTCTTTGGGCATCATTTGCCTCTTCTTTTTCTTCTCTTTTGGCATCAACTGTTTCACTATAGTTATAATTTAGAGCTCATTTTGTTTTTGAAGTATATGTTGGAGACTCATTCACTTGTTAAAACATGTCATTTGATCTTTATTTTTCTCTTTTAGGCTCATTTCTTTAATGTCAATTGACAAATGGGGTTGCTTCATTTGGAGAATTAAGATTTTGTTAAGGCACTAAACAGACAACATGACTTATTTCTTTTCTCAGCAATGGCAATGTGAGTTGATTTTTGGCAAATTTCTGCATCATTCTTAGTTCATGTAGTATTTCAAGTGATTTAAAAACTAAACTTCAGTGAAACATGTAATTCACTGGATTAAATTTAGGAAGAAAACTAAAATTAAAAAGTGCAACTAGATTGCTTATACACTAAGCTTGTTTTTGTCGCCGCATTTTTTCAAATAGAGAACACTTTCATGTAGTGTTGTAACATAAACTAAAGGTGTTATTTTTTTGCTTTATAGGTCGCATTACACAAGCTTCAATGTTTACTTGTGCATTACATCAAATCCTGATAATTTATTATGTTTTTTAGGTACAATGGTAAGCATTAGAGGAGCTTTCAGATGTGTTCTAGGAACCTTTAGTTGATGTTGATGCATTCTTCGTTTGTAGTTTCTATTGTTGGAAGAAAGTGTTAAAAGTGTATGTTGAAAGTGTTAAACGCATATGTCAAAAGAACCTTGCTATTATTGGTTTGTAGCTTCTCATGTTATGTATATTCTTTGAGTTTTATCACTCAAATATTCTTTGTGCCAAGTGGTGAAAATCATGGCCTTTGCATGTTGTCTGTTGGTGGGATCACTCCTACTTGTTATCTTTCTTTTGAAGCTGAAGAAACCATCACTTTGTGATGACTTTGTTAAGGCTTTGTCATCTTTGGGCATGAACTTTGTATATCATGGTGATGCTGAAATTTCTAAATTAAGTACTTTGATAGACTGATTAATTATCGTCTCATGTGATGGTGGAAGTAATATTTCGAAAAGTTTTTAAGTAATGTATAGTATCCTTAATTTGCCATGGATTCTTATTGTAGTCTTCAAGTACTCCTGATACTTTGTTGAATGATGTTACCTAGAAACCTGCACCGATCTATTGGTAAATATCACTGATCTGCTTTTGTCTACCTCATGTTCTAGTTTTAGGTTTCTTCTCTTTTTGCAATAAAGCCACAAACCACAAATCTTTCTTTGTATCCAACTTACATTTTAAGGCTTATGGAGTTACATTGCACATAAAAGCTTGGTGATAAGCTTGCAACATGGAATTTTGAGCACGTTTAGAAGATTTTAATGAGAAAGAATGATGAAATCATGCAGAGGAGGAAGTTCTCCTTTCTCAATCAAATGGAATTCCTACATTAAAGTTAAAAGCAATACATCTTAGAATCTTAGGCTTCAATCAACGTGTTCACTGCACAACAAAAAGTTTGAACCACGAACTCTACCCATTGCATTAGGATCAAATGATTCAACCTGAATTCAGCATTAAGGTATAGAAAGAAAATGGCACATGTAAATGATAACATTCACAATAATAATTCAATTCTGTTGTCTCTTGCAGTCAAGTTTGGAAGGAGTCTATGCCAATAACATGTGAAAAAATACCACTTTAGTTTTGATAAGGTAATCTTTTCAAAGAAGTTTGACAAAAGGAAGAATTACGAGGCCAAACTTATTTCAATGTTAGTGGCTGTAAAGGCAATGAATCAAACAACAAATTAACCATATTTAGCTAGACCATTACTTTAAACTTTAAAGTACAAAAATTGATTAGACAAACGTATCAGATGTATGAACTATTTTATAAACAACATTTAACATGCAAGTACTTGATCAAATTCAACTTAAATTGGTCTTAAGCATACATGAAGGTACATTAAAAGCTCTGCGCATTGATATTTAAACATCCTCATCTATTCATATGTACATTGATATTTAGAACATTTGAACTATGTATGCACTCCGTTATTTCATCATCATAGCTTCATACATTCACTTCACAATCACGTACAGAAAATTCCTTCCGTGCATCCTCCAGTTTGTTGAGTAAAAAATGCAAGTTGTCTTCCTTCATATCACATATGAACCATCCATTTTACGAAACCTTCGGAAAAAATGGCAAAACTTATTTTTCTGCTGCAAGAGAAACAAAACATTGAGTGAAGGAAATGCCATACATGCCTATACATTTGAAGAACTATGAAAAGATATACAAAAGTTTCCTAGAATTTGGACTACGTCTAACTATACAAATCAGCGAAATGGATCTACAATTACACCTACAAGTTCGATAAGCAGAGGCACCCACTATTGAACCTACACTTGAACATCATTCATATTCACGACAAACAACATTGAAGAAAATAAGAAGAATCTAAAGGCAAAGGCAACAAAGAGCCCTAAAAAAAGGGGAAATACATTGCCTAGAGAACAAAATTATCCAATTCTGGAACCATGTTCAGCTCTATGTAACTAGCAGTCAACTTGAAGATCATGCAAACAATTAGAGTAACAGACATTACATCGCTCTCATATTAAGCATGAAAAGGAACTAACAGATAATGTAGGCTTTTCCTTTAGATTCTTCTCGTAGGGCAAAATGAGGATGCATTAAAGTTATTCAAGCCAGTTCTCAGGCAACAATGAAAAATTGAGGATGCGTTGAAGGACAACCTTCAAAAACACAATTTTCAGTTCACAATTGCAAATGGTCATAGGCAAAGAACCTCATTTGGCATGTCACAAACAACACCAATTGTGCTTTTTGAAGTATGTGAGGAAGTTATAAGTTAAAACTAAAAAAGTATAGAGTCTTTGGCTTGAAGCTGAGTTTACTTTTCTATGTGAAATATTCAAGTTATTAACTCATAAACGGTTTGAATGCTTATATAAGGGTTAATTATGAAAGCTACAACAAACTCTATATTTAAAAAATTAAGGTCCAATTCTTTCGTAACTCATATTGGCATGTGTATGTAGGAGGAACTTCAAGAAGTTTACTCATATTGGCATGGTCTTAATTTCTTGAGAAAATTTGACAACAGTGTCTTCTTGTTTTAATGTTCTTCGCTGTCGGTAGGGAACCAAGTAACTAAAAAATGAATTTTAAGGCAAACAAAACAAAGTGATACACAATAACCAACAAGCAACACAAAAAAAAAACTCAAAGGCAACAAAACGATGCAAAATAGGTCCCCTGAAATCAGATATCGGTATACCAAAGAAGAGTTGGAAACAATTAGTTGAGGATTTTGCCTAACGGTGAGGAGGTCAATTTCTGAAATGACCAAATCATGGAGCCGTTGATGGTGTCTGTCTGGGTAGGGAGGCATTCCATTCCAGCGGTGTTGGTGAAGTCTCCATTGGCATGATGTTTGAGAGGAAGTAGAGGAATGGAGCATGAGAAAGTGAGGGTGGTCGGCGAGCGAGGGGGACATGAGAGGTGGGGAAGCAAGGGGGAGGGGAACCAAGGGCCGTCGGGGAAGAAGCTGTGGAACTGCCTGATGAGGGGAGGGGATGCGAGGGAGGGCGTTCACGATGCGGGTCGCGAGGGTCGGGTGTTGCATGGAGCAGGGCAGCAGAAGAGGGTTCTGAAGGAGAGAGAGTATGTGGAGATGGAATGAAGGACGTTCTACGCGATGCATGAGTTTTGCCGCCATGTAATGTTTGAGTCGATTTAGACCGCACATTTTGAGTGGGATCGAATGACACAGGTAGTGGATCACAGTTGGTTGATATATATATATATATATATATATATATATATATATATATATATATATATATATATATATATATCTATATATATATATATATGGACACCAAATATGGACCGTCCATTAAGCCTCGTCATTTTTTTCAATATTTTGCATTTTTTTATTTCCATCATGTAATATAGACTGCATAACGGTGGACGGTAGAGGGGGAGGAAAAACCCCTCCTGCACCGGCCAACGGCACGGGAGCCACTGTCAAACGGTGGCGGAGGGGGGGGGGGGGGCGTGAACGAATACTCCTCTTCAGCTGCCAAACATGTAGAAGGAAAGGAGGAGGGGGATTCCTCCCCCATTACGTCACGTCACGGTGCCTGCCTCCTTTATGTATATATATATCATCCGTTGTCAAAGAAGCTATCAGATCCTCACCTGCAGTTCGATGCATCCATGTCTTATATATGTGTGCACGTAAATAATTAAATATGGTAACTGAGATCCATGGCATATTTATCTACATTTGTGCATAGAGGGGCAAGACATATGAAATTCTATATACACTTGCATGTACGCATGTGAGTGAGAGAGAGACAAAGAGAAGGCTCACTATATAGTACTGCATGAGCCTATCATATCCACACATCATGATCTTGTCCTAAATGTCTAACTACTCATGATTATCAATTCTTTTCTAGATGCATGAATAAATAGGGAATGCAGTTACATTATTTACATGCTCACCAATCATTTTCTTCTTACCACATGATATTGTGATGCATGCAAGTAATTAATTTCTTCTTTCCTAATCATTTGATGTCCGTTTTGTGGCATGCATTAGATGATCAGTAGTTCAGGTAAGCATGTCGCCTTGTCACACTAGTTCCATCTCTTGTTAAGACCATGTTACCAAATCATTTTTATTTCCTTCAATCGAATTAAGTAGCACCCATGTTATCACAAAGGATGCGAGGAGGAGATTGGCATGGGATGCACAATTCCTTAGGAAAATGTATAAGTGATAAAATTCAGCAGCATCACTAGCAAGAGCTTGATTTTGGCTTTTGGACTCGAGCATGCAATCTATGGTTCCTTTTGGCTAACCAAGAAATAGGCGAATGACAAAAAAAAAAATTGCATATCCACCAGTCAACTTTCTATCATTGGTGTTGCTAGAATAGTCAACATCAGTAAAGGCAATGAACAAAAAATTTTATGTAGGACATAACAATAATCTGTAGTTAGTAGTGAATCGAATGTATCTCAATATGCATTTGATTGTGGCACAATTATATTTTAATTTCATTTTCATATTGATTTTTCACCATATTATAAAACGTTTGAAATTTATCGAAAACTTTATCTTTAGATTTGAGCAAATAGATCCATGTAACCTTTGAGAAATCGTCTATAAATGTGACATAATACCGAAAATAGAATATGAAACCACAGGGGATGGGCAACACACGTCAGGATGAATCAAATCAAAGGAATTTTCAGTATTAGTATATCAGACTTAAGAAAGGAAAGTCTACTCATTTTAGCATAGCGACACACATCACATGTTTGACAATCATAATAATATGTAGGAAATAAACAATTCAGTTTATAGTTAGAAGAGTGGCCTAATCTTTTGTGCCACAACGAGCTATCAAGTCTAGCAAACATGGCTTTGCTTTCTTGTTCCAGCACATATAAACCCTTAGCCAATATAACATGTGTCCAATATTTGATTTTTAATTCATTGAATTTCTTTTTGAACCGTTTGGCTCTCACCTCATTTTCCATGCATTGTTGACAATTGTTCAAGCACTGATGACAACTAGTCATGATCTTCATACATTGACACCATATGGTTACTTACCTTAATAACTAATAGCAGTTATTTGTAACTATTTTCAGAAGCATGACATGAAGTTAATTACTAATGGAGGGTGCTCTGCCACTTTTTTCCTGTTTTGTTTGTTGTGGCTTTTGATGGTGTTCAGGTAACTTAAATTCTTGTTTATTTGTAGAAAATTGCAACAAACTGTGTTTGGCTTGCCTTAAGGGAGGAAGACATTCCTAGCAAAGCTATGTATATAAATTCTTGGTGTTTAACCACATAGATTGTAGGGGAGAAAGCAACCAATTGAGCATTTCAACCTAAGGTGTATCGACTACATAGTTATGCTGTTTTTTAACTTGCGCTTACCTTTTTTAATTTTCTCTCTTGCCTCTTTTATGAATGCCAAGTGAAATTTCATGTAATCTATAAAAATATGTTCTCTACCTTATTTATTGAATACTACATATAGGTTGACAGTTCATGGTAGATAGGAAGGTGTGTCAAAGAAATGTCAATTACTTTCATTAGAAGAAGAAAACAATGGGAGGCTTCGATGCCTCCCTTCACAAAGGGAGAGTGAGGTGTTGGCCTCCTATGTCCCTTCCTCTTGCCAATAGAGTACTTGTGTAATATATTAATGATTGTTTTAATATACTTGTGACAAAGATGTAAGATGTTATTATATCTTTGTAGAGTGCTGCTAACAGATTCAAAAAGAAAAATAATGGACCTGTGTTAGTAGGGTTTCTGTCAAATTGACAATTCTGTTATGGTTTGCAAACAATATCATCTTCTTTGTGGTCACATTTCTTTCCAGTAGATCGTAATGTAGATTTCAGCTACATTAGTGTTTTGATTCGCTTGTATTCTGTTCTTTTAGGGCCATCATATGGATCCTCACTGAGTTGGCATATTAGGAGGAAGATCTGTCTTGATGCAGCAAGGCTGTACATGCCATTTTTTCTCATCTTCTATGCGATGAAAGAAAGTATTTGTATGAACACTAATCCTGTTGATTCACCATCATATGAAGCCTACCAACATTACTAATTTGTTACTTGATTCCAGATTCCAACTTAAATTTTGAGGTTTATAATTGAGCAAGTATATACTACCTTTATTAATTGATGCCCTTAGATGTTCTCATTTTCTATTATTATCCCTGTATGCAACTGTCAGACTTTGGTCTTCCTGCCACTAGTGAAGCCAAAGATTGAGCTTCTAGGAACTCAAAGTTATCATGCATTTGAGTATTCATTGTGTTGCAAATTCCATTTCGTCAATAGTTTTACCAAAATTGTGGAACATGTAGCTGTTTGGTTTGAGTTTGGTGAAGCATAGTCCACCTTACCAAAATTAGGTGCTATTTCTTTCTCAAAATTGTTCTTCACATTTCAATTGAAAGTACTTGGGGAAGTTTCTTTGTCGTACCATGTAATCTTTAATACTTCAAGTTCTCTTCCTACCGTTCAGTGGGTTGTAAATTGCATATATATTGAATAGCAAAATGAAGAGTGTAATCTGAGTCCTACTTATTAGTTAAATTTTAGCAATTTTTTTTCATTCATTTTCTTGATTTTCTTATGGAATTGTTCAATTGTATATCTTAATGATAGGGAAAAACCAGTGTTTTTCTGACCTTTATTGATAAACTGGATGGGGATCGCATAGTCCTTTAAAATTTTACAAAGATCAACAGGTGGAAATTAAATGAAAAAAATAGAAACCAAGCTGCATTTTGAAGAGATAGATATATCCCTCATTTGAACTTACATTTCTGTCTCTTGAAAATACAGTTTGGTTTCTAATTTTTACAACTTAATGTTTACCATCTCATCTTCTTAAACTTGACTGACAATAAGATTCCCACCTAATTTGGAATATAAGGGTCAGGTGGCTACTAGATTTCATATACATATATTACAATGATCAATTTATTAGTTATATTTGTAGTTTTTGTTTATTCCTTTGAGCTTTAAAGAGGACCTTCTTGCCAACTTTATCTCGTTTTACTTTTGATCAACAGATCAGCTGGTTGAGCTGGCCTTAGATCCAAGAGCATTACACGAGCTTTGCATTTACACCTCAACAATGGGTAACTTGATGGTTTGTCCATTGCTACTGCATTTGGTGAAGCACTAACATTGTAGAATTGTATGCAGTTTATATCTCTCTAGGAGTCATGGTGCAACTATTTAATCTTTGATGTTCTCCCTCAAGCATAGTAGGACAAAGAAAGCTCAATGCACAAGCCAGGGTTTTAGCCTTGGATGAGTATGTTAGTTAAACTTGGGGAAGAGGCAAACAGTTTTCTGTTGTAAGCATCAAATGGAAATGAACCTTTCATACAACTTTTTTCTTTTTTCTTAATTTTATCCATTTATATATTGAAAATGAAAATCACATGCTTTTGTTTTCCTCTGCAACTTTGTTTTGATTCAAAGTTACATACGACTATTGTGTTGCGTGCAACTTCACTCAGTTGGACTTCTAATGAACGGGTGCTGGAAGAAGGCCCCCTGCCCTATTATTAAATACAAAAGGGAATAAAGGAAATGCAACGGATTCATCACCGCCAAAACTGGAAAACACAAGCAGCTAATTAAGAAAGTGCTGCAACTAACAAAACAAGACAGAAACCTTTCAAAGATCCATAAAAAAGCCTATTCTTTTGCCTAAATATGACAAAACAAATCACCCTTATTCATATCTACCATCTGCCTCTCTGTAAGTACAAATTACAATATAGTAGCCGACCTGCCCAGTGGCAAAGAATCATGGGGTTTGGTGTCACAAGTTTCATTAAGGGATCCTTTGACGCATTGGAAATATGAAATTGGAAATAAGTTTTTAGAAACTTATTTTTGAAATTGAGGAAATGGAAAGAAAATCTAGATTTCCAACGCTTTGTGTTTGTTGTACATAGGTTTATGTTCCAGGTAATAAATTTTTCTCAGTTTGATAGGAATGAAAGATGAGAAACAAAATTGTTGGAGATTAAGCTCTAGTTTGAAGAAGGCAACAGTTATTTTTTCGTCCCAAAATTTTTTTTCCATCCCTTGGAGTGAGACAAAATTTCCGGAAAAAAAGTTTCTTAAAACAGACCCAATAGTAAGTTTTTTCATCCCAAGTTTGATGGCAGGAAACGCCCAAATCAAACCTGTGCTGGTGACTCAAGTTCTCTTCAGCCAAAATATTCTGGCTCTGCCACTCTACCCACCTAGCACTATGAAAATATGATCTTTACTGATGGGCAGAAGGCATCAGCATAGGATAACAAGTCACCAGCATAAGTATTACTAACAGATGTATCCATCCGTCAACGTAGAGAATGGCAGTGAAACTAAAATCTTCACTGACAGCATCTTCTCTTACCGTCAGTAATAAGTCAGTTTTTTGTAGTGCAAACACTGGAATACCACAGTTGGCAGCCACCACCGACCACCTGGCCACCTATCTTCTTCTTCCGTCCATACCTTTAAGCCTTCTCTTCCACCGCGCCGGGAATCACATGAAGGTGGTCATTACTTCTGATTTCTTTTATTCCCCACTCAAGCAGTGGCTGATCAAGCCGAGCCCCGTGGTCCTGCTCTTTAATCCTCCCACATATAACCTCCACCTCTTGTCCTGAGATCATTCTGTTGTTTCCTATACTAAAAAATGCCACCACAAACAGAAGAGAGGAGTAAGCTGAATGATAACTATCTTCATATACTAAACCTGAAGAAAGCCAAATATTGAGTAGCTCTACCTCTAGCCCTTTCCAGTTTCCACCTTACAGCTTTAAAACATAACTGACAACACTTCAATATGAGCATGGGTAGAGCTCGAGCTTCAATTGGTTCCAGCTGACCATGAGCAACAATATCCACGCAGGAATTCAAAATTTTCCAGCAAGTTGTTTTAATTTGTAGGGAAGCTCCTAGGAAATCAGTTGCCAGTGTAGTAACCACCATTGCTTTTAGTTTTTTGTGATCTATTGAAACAATCACTGTTTTTTTTTTGGGTAATTTTTTATTTTGTAAAAATGGATTTTATAATACAAACTATATATATATATATATATATATATATATATATATATATATATATATATATATATATATATATATATATATATAGAGAGAGAGAGAGAGAGAGAGAGAGAGAGATGGTCACCAAAAACTGTTCTATAAATAATAAAAGTATTAGAAAACGTCCACAAAAGTTGTTCCCATATGTAGTATAAAATATTCATACAAATCTGAACTTTTAGAAATAAAATTTATAGTGTTTCAAACAAGTTATTATATTGGGTCAGTTTGGTATATGAAACAGTATGTAACTGTTCATGTAACTATTCTGTTTATATGGTCTAAAAATTGAGGTATATTCATGAAACCCATTAAAAAGTGTTCTATGAATCTAACCCAAGTTTTAGAAGAAATTTATGGAATAGTAACAAATTGTTTCATTTGTTAAACGGGTCCGATAAAAAACAATTGCTCTTAAAGGTACTTTGCCATAGGACCTATAAGAATAGAGAAGTAACCATTGCTAATTATTTTTGAGAAGGGTCACCTATATTTTTTTAACAATGGTTGATGGCCATTTTTAAAAGTGGCTTTTGCTGTTTTGTTTGAATATATGAACATTTAAAAAAGCAGATATGTTATAAAATACATCTAACTAGAACCTGATCTATTGACATCATTGTTCCATATTGGCTAGATCAAACACATATGACGGCTGATTAATTTACACTTCATCTGGACCAATATATTCATATAATAATAAATATCACCACAAGCACAATATATCAGTTCGCTCCAAAGGCTTGGGAATAAGGTGTATTTGTTTTATGAATCTGCCTCAAAATTAAGGTAAATTCACATAATGCTGGAACAAGTGTTCCATGAATCTACCCCAAATTTAAATGTAGATTCGCGTAACACTCAACACTCACATGATATCCCTATTACCAAACAGCCCCTGCGTGGTTGTAACAGCTGCCGGCCCCAAGGTAGATCTACCATTTAGTTTACACTCCAGCCGGCTCAGCCATTTGAATCTGTTGGAACTGATGAACCCACATGAGAAATCCTCGATATCAAGCTGGTTCAGTACCCAATCCAGAATTTCAGTTTCGAGCTACTGATCTACATACCAAGTTTGGATCCACTTATCAAATTAGTTAAGAAAAACAGTACTATATTATATATATCCACATCCGATTGCTATCTCTTCATGAGAAGTGCCAAATGAGGGCTAAATGTACCTTTTATCGCTATATGACATTCTTATCGTTTTAGTTAATATGTCTTGCTTTTTGAAAATTTTCATGAAAATATAGTTTCTTTTAGGAAATCATAAAAAGTAGTCACTTCACCAAGAATTATCCCCATTTAACATTTTATGCCAAATGATATATGCTGTTTTTCTGCACTAGATATAAGAATAAACTGGAGAAAGGTATTTTCCCTTCCTTGTTACTTCACCTCTTCTTCTATATAGTGTGACCCGTTTCGTCTTCTATTGCATGGTATTCTCTATTTAAGTTTCTTGCCATTATCCTGCTATGAAATGTCCATGACTTACTCATTGAGGAAAGTGTTTGTTTGCTTCTACATGCACATTGTTTTATTGCATTGACCATTGAATCACAACATATGGGGTTGTTGAACAAGAGGATATCCTGCCTTACGAATATGATGATGATGAAGATGATGATCATGATGATTGTGCGGAGGCTTATTTTGGTCGTTCATCTAGTTTACAAATTGGAAACAGAAGGTGGGGGGATAGTGGTTGTGTTAGAGGTGATTGTAAAGATGAAAAGGTCTGTTTTATTTAAGATGTTGGGCCAGTTCATTTTGTGGGTCTTGAAAGAAAGTACTGTCAAATGGGTAAGACTGACAGATGGACAAGGAGGGCCTAAGCAAGCAAGGGCATGGAACAATTATCATTTTGGAAGTTCCACATCTTATTTACTCAGTGACACCTTTGTACATATTGTTACTGCAGTTTCGTTTATGTTAATTTTTTTTTTCATGGAGTTCATTAAGAGCCCATGTTTGTTGAGTGGTGCTTGGCTTTGGACTTAACTCTCTGTAGCTTACAACTTAGGAAGTAGAACAAGTGTAACTTGTCTATGGCAAAATGCTCATTGGAATAAGTAGTCCGATGCTAACTGCAAGTTTCTTATCCACTATCGGCAAGATGTCCAACCATGCTAATGATGTCATGTATACTTTTGTCTAGATATCTTTCTGCACTTAAGTAGTTGAGTAGGTTACACATTGTCATAGTTTTTATGTCAAAATTGCATTGCTTTTTGGTAAGCACTTGCATGTCTGACCCATGAGGTTTGGGTTTGCAAGGGCGGAAGTGAGCACCAGTTGCTTCATCATGAAATTTGGGTTCGTGAATTTAAAGCCCAAGTTGCAATTTAGGGGCAGGTGTGAAGCTGGTTTGAGAGACTCATCCCTATATCATGTCCTGCGCTTACATGAAATTTTAACAAGCTTTTTGCCATAGACAAGTAATTCCTCTACTTACTAAGTTACTAAGGATAAGTCTGAAGCTAAGCACCACTAGTGGGCTCATAATGAACTTCATAAAAGGAAACAACCTAAAATCTACAACTTGCACGACGATCAACTGTTCCACGTCCTTGTTAAGACTCATTCCTTGCCCATCTACCAAGTTCACTTTTTGATCATTCCTTGCTCGTCTACCATGTTTACTTTTTGATTCTTCTTTCTCATTAAACTCCCGAGATGAACTAGCCCGACAGCTTGACAATAAATAAGTCGTACTTCTTCTTATCCACCTCTAATATAACCATTGTCCCCCAACCTTCTGTTTCCAATTTGCAAATCAAATGAACAATCAAGATAAGCCTCCTCATAATCATCACGGTCATCATCTTTATCATCATCACATTCATACCACAACGGCAGAACATCGTCTTATTAAACAACCTGTGATTCAATGGCCAAGAGCATAAACTAAAATGCCTGTAGCAGCAAAACACCTTCCTAGATGAGATAGTCATGGACACCATACAACAGGATAAGAACGAGAAACTCAAACAATGAATATCATGCTACAACGCAAGAACTTCACTCCGGAAAAAGTCAAAAATAAAAGCAGCAAAGCATAGCAGGGAAAGAAGAAGAATAGAATAGGACGGCCCACATGGCCAGACCAGAGGACATAAGCGGCAGATCACGGCGAGGTATGAAAAGTGGAAAGAACTGAAGTTGGACTAGAGGCGATACACCTAATACCAAGACGTGGCAGGGTAAACCAATTAGACAAATGTTGGCTCAATTGAAGCACCAAGTAGACAAATCTTGGCTCAATTGAAGGAAATGAAGGGGATGGCTGCAGATTTTCTCTCACCCAGAGCAGGTTGCCCATGAAGTACTCCCTGAGTTTCATACAAGAAAGCTATCCTCCATCCAACACTGTTCAGCAAAACCATGATGGGAGGATCAGGAGGAGTTAACCGCCGCAAGATCGCATAACCTTGCGTTGATTCCATTGTTAGGTTGTGGGAACATACCTTCTTGATCATACAACATAATGAAATGGGCGCGCTACTCTTGTAGGTCGACCGGAAAACGGCGTTAGAAATAGAAACACCGCCGGAGTTCCACGATTCTGGTTTGAGCAACGCACCGAGGAGGAAATCAACGGAAGCTTACTGCTAAAACCACTTCTCCTCCTCCTCCTCCTCCTCCCTTTATGTGCGTACAGCCTATTCCTGTATATCCATCTCGCTCAACGAAAAGCAGCCTACAATCTCTTCATTCTTGGTTTGCTTATAAAGAGAAAGTCGAAAGAAAAGCTCAGATATGGATAAACATGGGCTGTTTCCACATGTAACCGCTCCCACCGACTGAGGGGCGTCTGAACAGTCTTGCGTATCATGGGCGGATCTATATTTCAGAATCGAAGAGAAGTTCAAAAATCAACAGTCTATTAATTTACACTATTATATGAATTCAAATCTAGTCATGCTTCCTCCTCCCTTCCATTATCTGGAGCAGTTAAGTTTTTCTAGTCTAATTTTCCGCCGAAATACTGGAAGAGATGTATACAAAGATACGCAAGATGACAAGATCCTGACCAAGACAAGTAGATTGATCTTTTACTGTCAGGATAAAGCCTCTTGATTTGATATGGAAAGTGAACGGGAGTCGTTATAACCAGCAAAATCAGTTGGAATTTTGCTAGACAGGCGGTTAAATGGATAGAGATAATCTAGCTGGGCGGATGGCAGCAGGGAGGGGAGGCATCGCCATGTTCCGACTTCTGCTTTGGCAGCTATTGAGATAGAGGGAGATGCTTTAGCTGCGGCATACGGTGACCGGCTACTACCGCAGGCATTACGCAGGTGAGGCGAGTAGCAGCAACAACGTGTATCTGTCTATTCAGGGCTTCAACAATGCAAAGGCAGAAGCGGAACATGACGCTTTGGGTATGGCGGACGTCATGGACTGCTCCGGCAGACGGGCGAGCAGGTGAAAGGGGCAACGATTAACAATTATTAAAAGACTTCGAAGAATATAACGGGCAAAAGCCCCAAAGCAATTGTGGAGGCAAGGCTTCAATGATGCAGACGGTGATAAGCAGCTCTTGAAGCGGTGAGTATGTAAAGCAAGCTGTACATGGATCAATTTGCTCAAGGCTTTAGCCTTGCAATAGCACAAATGGAGTTTCAGCTGCGACAGGCGGTGACGTGTTGCTTTGACAGGCAATGAGCAGGATGGCGGCAGCAACAACGCCGAACGATAGAATGATACTGTGACGGCCGAGGATAGCACTTGCCTTTCGGGTTTGCAAAAGCAACCGTAAGCAGAATGGTTTCACTATGAATTCTGGTTTGAAAGTTTAAAGCCCACGACGCAATTTAGAAGTGGGCAGCCGAAGTCGCAGCTTAGAAATGGATTCCGAATTTATAACATTATTTTGTCATTGAGGTTTGCTGTATAAAGCCAGAGGTTTTATAAAAACTGTACTGATTATTGACCTGTGTTGGTTTCTTTTATTGTTACGATGAGCCCCAACAACTTATATATCACACGAATTAAGCAGGGAAAGAGTCAATCCAGGAGTCGGACGTGCAGAGTATTTAACGCCGTGCAATATTGATGCAGAAAACATGTCAATGTCGTAACTCGCTCAGCCATTTAAGCACAGGAAGGTATTGAACAAGTACCAACAATCTACAAGAAAGCATTTGCATTATTCAGCATCCTGACCGTAAAAGTTCATAAGCAACTTGCAGTGAGCAGGTCCACATGCATGAAACTCCAACGACCATTCTGCCATAGACAAGTTACAACTGCTCTACTTCCTAGTTCTAAGCTACCAACAATAAGCACAAAGCTGAAGGAAAATGGGCTCTTAATGAACTCCATGAAGAAGAAGTAACAGAAACGAAAATGCAGTAACTATATGTACAATGGTGTTATCGAGTAATGAAGTAAGTTCATAAATCTGCAAGTTGCGGAAAGATCAACTGTTCCCTGTCTTTGTTCAGGCTGAACTTGCCATTTGTTTAGGCTCTCCTAGCCCGTCTACCAGCCTTACCCTTTGGTCCTTCTTTCTTACGAGGCCCACGAGATGAACCAGCCCCAACATCTTGAATAGGCCTTGCTTCTTTTCGTCCGCCTCTAACATAACCGCTATCCCCCCATCTTCTGTTTCCAATTCGTAAATTAGATGAACGACCAAAATAAGCTTCCTCGTAATCATCATGATCATCATCTTCATCATCATCATATTCATATGGCCCGACATCCTCTTGTTCAACAACCTCATGTGGTGATTCAATGGCCAAGGGCATAAACCAATGTGCACGTAGCAACAGACAAACACTTTCCTCGACGAGATAGTCATGGACACTGCATAGCAGGATAAGAACAAAAGACTCGAAGAATGAACATCATGCAACAGAGGGAACAATCAACCCAAACCTTGTCCATTCACAAAAGGTAAAACAACAAAAAAGAAAAGCAAAAATAGCAGCCACACTTACCAGCCATCAAGGGACCTGTGGACACCTAGAGAAGAGAAAGGCATCTTGCACTGTGGACAACAGGGTACTGCGTTATATGATGCCCACCTCAAAATGCAAGTCACACTGTATAGAGGAAGAGGAAAAGTGAAATCGAGTCAAGAAAAAAGCCTCCCCCAGTTTACTCCTGTGTCCAGTTGCAGAGAAAATGACATGTATCACTTGCCACAAAATTTCATATTGAGACCAATTCCTGTTTTTACTCAGATGCAGTAGCAAAACTGTATTCATGTTTGTGAAAGCTGACCAAGTACAAATAAGAAGCGGCCAGTTAATCCTCTGACTCTAATTTATGCTAAACACTGGTGCATCTGAATAAAAAAAATTATCCATCAAAGATTCAAACATAAGTATGCAGATGAAATAAAATACAATTACCGAACAGTCTAAAGACTAAAAGTTACTGGGTGGGTGTGATCTCGAATATCTTTTTTACTTACCATATACCAGTTTGATCATTTCAACCAACCATCAGAATAAGCCAAGGGGCTTCAATAGTACGATCTACATAAGTGTTTCTGTATGCATGGTAATGTCTGAAAAATGAGATTACATTCTACGCATGCTCAGGTTAGAAGAGATGAAGGTGTACAAGACAAATGCACATGTAAGAAGAGGGCAAAAATAAGCCAACCTAGTTCTACTCACCAAAGGATGAAAGGCAAAAAATTTACATCTCACATCCAACTAAAGCTTTGTGAGCACAAAAACGTTGGAAACCATAAAAGAAGACTTAAGAAAAATAAGACAATCTGGAAAATTATTACACCCAGATCTCTGATTTTGCCTTCTACACAGAAGGCCATATCGATCAAATTCTAAAGACTCATGTTCAGACAACAGAAATTACATGTAATATTCTTTTTCACTAGAAACACAAATATTTATACAATGACAGATCCTCCTAAATTTCTCTGTCACATGGTTGTGAAGAAACGGCTATAGCCTATAGATATTATAACAAATAAAATTATGGCTTCAAAAATTTTAAGCAAGCAAAATAGCAAGTGATACAATCACAATCACAAACTGACCAAGTAATAAACATGCCCAAATTAACATAAACTCTTCCAATTTAAACTTAAAGATATATGGAAATGTTACTTGGTCAAAGTTGACCAAGTTCATTATTCAATTCTTCTAGCTATAGGTGTATGGACCACAGCCAACACAGCATTGACCATGTCCATGGTTAGTCCTGCTATACCTCTACCTTCCATTTTTAAGAAACATTGTTAAACAAGAGAAATACATAAATATAGGATAACATAAGCTTAGTGGGGTTGAGATGTGGAGACAAACCAATAAGCATGCTCACAACCTTTTACGTGAGCCATTTCTTCGAGCAATATCTCTTCCAAACAAATTGCACAAGTTCCACAGTAGACTTTGGACGAAGCATGGCTCACAGTGGCTAATGTTCCTTCTGATACCTGATAAATTTGAAATGAAATCCCAAAAGTATTGATCAATATTTATGCAAAACATAAAGCACGTTCAGGTCCCAACTTCATAAAGCTTTTGAACATTAGACAAGTGAACAATAAACATATTTCTTGGTTTACAAAAAGTTAATAAAAGTTATCAAATTGTTCTAATAATTATGTTGTGTACATTAGCTCTTTGATGTAGAAAACATGATGACTGTAGATCAACCCCCTTGATAAACTAATTGCAGACGCCTTAGTGATGGATAAGCTATCAAATGATAAATTCAAGAAACCATATGCACACGTCCACTCATAAGGCATGTAGAGAAACTAGGAACATCCTTTTTCTCCATTACACTTAGGAAGCACACTTAGATAATATAGTCATGCCATTGTTAGAGAAAGCACACTGGAACAATCACAAGCAAACTCTAAGACTGCAATAGCAGCCAGCAAAAGGGAAACAACAACTCAGCCACAAAACAGTACCATATGAAAGACCACAATTAACAACACAAAACAGAGAACATCATTAGGAGTCGGAATTGAACAAAAAATGAGTCACCATAGTATAGAAGAATTACAAGCAGAGGTTAGGATCACAAATGGAAAAGTGGTAGAGACAAACCATGGTAAAATGCTATCAATAAAAACTACCAAATGAAACATTCTATGTTTACATAAAGAGCTATGAAATGGAGAGTTTTTGCAGGCTTTGGAGAGAAATTGCCAAATAAATCATCATTTTGATAGAGAAATCATCCGTTTGAAGGGAGATTTGCTTGTGGGAAACTTAATCATTTTTGGGAAAAAACGCTTTTCTGTTTTTTCTTCTGGAAAAGGCATAAATCTCCCAATTTCAAGTTTTATGTATATTTCTATTGTCTTCTAAAGTCACCATAAGTTTTTATTTACTTTATGAAGGTATTTGTTTTATTTTCTTAATGTGTTGTTAACATATTATGGCTTACAAATGATGAATCATGAATGTTCATTGCACATGTCATGAGTTTTTCATGCAGATCACATTTTTCATGATTTTTTATATTTTATTTAAATTTTTCTATTTTTCTTTTTTATGAATTAAAAAATAAGTTTATGATATGTTCATGATACGTTATAATACTTTATGGTATGGTGTAGAGGTTGGCCCGACCGATACGCGTTATGATACGCCTTTGATAAGATTGCCTTAAACACAAACCTATGCTCACCTTTCCATTTTACCACACCTCTTTCTCTCTCTCTCTCTCATTCACACATATACACACACACTAATGCTCACATGTTTAACTGATGAAAAACATTTGATCAGATTACTCTTAGATGGATACATACAAAGTAGCTTTCCAAGAGTCAGCTAATAATATTATAATTCCCTTCATGAAAATATCAGAAAACCTATTCAACATGAGCTAAAGTTATTTTCTCTTTTTAAAGTTAAAGTTTTCTTTAGACAAAGAATGGAATAAACCACGCTTACACACATTACCGTAGTATGCATCATTGTTTCTGTACGTGTGTTGCTGATATGAGTGTGTGTGTGCATGCTATTTTAGTCTTAAAAGAGGACATAACATTATAGATGAAGAAGAGCGGTTTTTCACTAAGTAACCACAGGATCATTGCATATATCTTGCATCCCTGATCTCTGTCCCACACCCTAATGTCTTAATTTTCAGCCGACTCATTTCACCTGATTCTTGTTAGTTGCATGCATCTGATGCATGTGTTTGATAGAATTCATGCATGCCCGTGCATCTATTTCTGTCCATCATCTATTATCTCTATATCAAACCTAAAAACTTAATTTTACATCAAAGAATTTTGTTTGTTTGCTTATGAATTTCATAGAATCAACTCCTTGGCGTATTAAAGTTCATGATACATGGCTAGCGCTGAGCTTCTTTTAGAAGGTTATATGCATTGTAGCCACCTATTTTGTCAAAAAGTTCATCTAATGATGTGTACAAGTTGTAATGATGTTAACCAAGCACAGTTTGTGCAAATTGATACTCTTGTATATACGGAGTTCTCATTGAGGTCTAAAATTTTCCAAAACAAACTTTTTCTGAAATATATATTAAGTGGATAAGCTGAGAAAAAAATGTTAAATTTTAAACCTTTTAATACTCAAAACAGCAAGGTCCCTTATGGTTTAACATTCGTCCCTGTTTTCATTTCTCGAAATCTTTTCACCTCGTCTCACATAAGACTGAAACAACCACGCTTCCTAAGTTTCCCTTTCTACCAATGCTGATCTTCATAATATTCAAATAATTCAGAAAGAGAAAATCTTGTGCCGTCGATCTATTCCATGTAAAGATCTTCAGGGTGCATGAGGAATACCATGAGATAATGTGTTCTTTTACCACACATGAGATGTAACTCCGAGGAAAGAGGAAGAATCCCCTGATAAAAAGCCAATAAATCGTCCTAGCAAGATCATAACACGAATTTCTTCAAGGTAAGACACAAGAAAAGGAAAAACCCAATTCGTGTGGGTTCCCACGCAAGCTCATAGGTCTACAACTAATTTGCGAATTCATATGCTTTAGGATCTTTCAACATCCGACACCACCATTCATGTATTTCACCAAATTCTGCCCAAAGTATGCCACTAAAACTCTCTCTCCATACACAAATCTTGCAAATCAAGTTTCATTTTCTGCACCAACCAATGGACCAAGAAATACGCCAACCTAGCCCCAAAAAGAAAGAAAGAAAGCTAGAGAAATAGAAGGGAATGCTGTGATTGCGATCGAAATCTTACCTCGTCTACGGTGAGAAGAGAGATTCCTTCGGTGATGAGCTCCATTAAGGATAGGGCAACAGGGTATAGAAATGGACCAAATAAAGGGGAAGCGATACTAGGTCTATTCCGCTGTTCACGCTCTTCTGTTCAGTCCTTGCCCATCAACAGACGAGAGAGGTGGAGAGAGAGAGAGGGAGATTCAGTCCCTGCCCATCAACCGAAGAGAGAGGGAGAGGGAAAGGAAGAGCAAGAGAGAGAGAGCGTTTAGGGGTTGGCCAAACCAGAGAGGTATTGGCGACCATGAGAGGAAAGGACATCTCCTTTATAAACTACCGCCTCTATTTCTTTTTCCTATTTATTTATTTTGATAATTAAAACGAAAATGGAGAAGAAAATTTATGGAGACGGACAAGCAGCGGTAGTCCCCCTTTCTCTTTTGCGCCTCTTGTTTCTCTTTCTCCCGCACAAAAAATAAGATTACCGAATACCTCATCGAATATTCTGGCCGCACGATTTTACCAAAACAGTGTTCCGTTTTCTTCAAATTTCCGTTCCTCCGAAAGTCCCCATTATACGAGCCTAACCGAACTTCTTAAACTTGACTCGACTCGTATCTTGTTCTGATCTTACTTAGCTCGAGCTCGCCTCAAATTCGAGTCAATCAACCTGAGCTTGACTTCATAGACAGAATTGCAACTCGAGCTCGACTTTTTTATTAACTTCCCATTCGACCTAATCTCTCTACCTTTTTTTCATTTTAAGTTTGAAAATTATAAAAGAGAAAAAATAATTCATAATTGAGTTTAATCGACAGTGCCACCTGAAAAGTAAGGTTTTATAACCGGTCACGCCAACTCGAGCTCGACTTGTTTATAAGTTTGAGTTTTCAGTTAAACTCGAATTCGATTTGTTTAACAAAAAGTCGAGCTGACTTAAATTTAACCGAGCAAGTTTGAATTTGCTCGACTGATTATACAGGTCGTTCTCTTACGAGTGAGGTAGACCGTTGGCAATTCTTCCGTTCCTAATTGTTTCGTGGATTTCATAGTAATTTAAGAATAACGTTTCTTTGCCGGCATTAGTTTTTGTTTTATAGAGTCAAACAACTTAAGTATTATGTTTCTTCATAAGCATTGTTTTTTTTTAGTAGTTCATCACTTTGTCAATGACCATTTTCAATAAATTTTAAAATATGCATGATAATTCCGCCATAAATTAATGGCACCAAGTTCTTTCTTTAGCTTCTCAATAAAATATATCAGACCTTTTATTAGCATAAATAAACTAATTAACTTGGATGGTAAGCCAATTATATTTGTCTCATATCTTTTAAATTAGAACTTCATGTACCACACTTTTTTTTTTTTCTGTTTTTCCATTGTGAAAAACTTTTAAAAAAGATTTGATCGAGTTTTAACCAACTATGGATCAATCTTTATATCTGATATGAACCCAATATATGTTAGTTAATATAGAATTCCTATTGCATTTTAAGCACAAAAAGATAATGTCACCACTGGGTAATGTACGCAATCCGGCCATGTTGTGCCTCTTAACATAAAAAGATACCTTTTGATACAAGAAAACAACATAAAACCTTGACATTACTAAGCCCTTCATTTGCACCTTCTTTTGTGGTTTGGCCCTTTAAAACGGGTCAATAAAAATTGTATTTTCACTAGTTTCTTTGAAAAAAAAAATGTGACTTATTACCGTAACTAAAATCTTGAACATAAACAATAAAAAGAATAATGGTAACAAAAATTACTTTTCGAATATGACGAAGGGTCAGTGGTTGGTAGGAAGGGGCTCCATGATGGGATCATTATTTCGAATTCTGATTTTGGAATGAGCTTATAATTCCAAAATCAAAATTGTTTGTTTGATAATGCGATTCCCAACTTTTAAAAATGAAAATAATGATTCTAAAATTGTATTGGTTTCAAAAGAATAAAACACAAACCAATATAAATAAACACATTTTACAAGACTTGTGCATGGACAACTGGCTTCCCCACTCATGCTTTTTTCTACTGCTATGCCTCCTCAAGAGATATGCTTCACATGTTCTTCCTACCACCTGCTTGCCATGTCATCAGTCACAAAGAACTAAATTCTTGAAGCCAGTGGAGAGCAGTTGTCCACATCAGTCTTTTAATTTTTTTTTATTTTTAAATAAGTATCTATATATATGACTACCAGATATAAGTATTTTTAAACGAGTGCCCCTCTAGTTAAATGTTTTGGTTCCGCCACTGCTTGAAGCATGTGTAATTGATTTCAAATGCGTGAATTATTCATGGCTAAAATTATACGTGTTTATGTATATATATATGTGTGTGTGTGACTACCAGATATGAGTATTTTTAAACGAGTGCCCCTCTAGTTAAATGTTTTGGTTCCACCACTGCTTGAAGCATGTGTAATTGATTTCAAATGCATGAATTATTCATGGCTAAAATTCTACGTGTTCAGTCCTCTTGAACAAGGCTTGATTTAGAAAGTTTGCACACGTTATGCGCCAAGCGTAATCTTACAGGATATACTCATGATATATGCGTTTGAATGGGTATGTTATTGGGCAATCAAACACGTCCGAAGACCATATCCATTTTCGAAGTGCTTGAAGGCCCTCAAACTCTGTTGTTGGAATTACGTACAAACTTTACCCACGAACTTGTGTAGAACCGTTTGTACGTCAGACAAATTTGACCACGCATCTGTGAATCGTCTTAAACCATTTGTCCATCAAATTATTTCCAAGATCAATTTCCATTCAAATTAAACCATATATATAAATATATATATATGTGGAATCGATTTTGCCCGATGGTGAAATCATCCCGATGCATCCACCTATCCAAGCCATCCGATCTGGAGAGATCAGACGACCGTACTGCAGATTGGATAAATACAATATGATGATCGGACGCTTGAGTTTAAGCATCAACTTTTGTGCTGGGAACAATGTGTTCAATAATATTACGCTAAAGCTCATACATGACTACCAATGGTTACAAATACTTGGAAAGATACAGCAAAAAGAAAGATATAGCAAAAATAGCAATTCATCTTACTGCCCAACAAAAAGTCCGAAACCCTAATATAGTTATAACCATCAAAAGAAACACAGAAGTATCGTTTGAGCTTGTGACAATGCTTCTTAGAACTAGTAATTGCCAGTTCCTAGCAAGGCAAGGATGAAGTCCTTGTAATCACCAGAGGTAACCTTTCCAATGGCTTCATCAACAGTGACACTGTTTCTCTTGAAGAACTCTTCTTGTATCTCCTTGAGATCGAACTCGGCACGCGTCACTATCACCCGCGTCAGTGCATCTTCATCAGTTCCTTTCTGGTGTATTGCTTGTCGCAGCACCTATGTTCCGATGAACAAAGAGAGAGAGAGAGTCACTGTTTGATGCAGCTCATGAACCCGATAAGAATCAAACAGTTCCAATAGAAGAAACTAATATAGGCGCACATATTATTAGTGCATATAATCAAAGTGTCTAAAGGTTTTGCTGATTGATATGTATCTAATTGGTCGTGAATATTGACATATTAAGCCCAAAGGCAAATAAAGCACCTTAGCTTTGCGGAACAAGAATGTTATTCGGTCTCACGCACATGGGGTAACGAATGACTAACACGTGGAAGGTGATGAAAGTGAATACATAATATATATATATATATATATTTATATCACAAAGTCATCTAACCAAGATCATTCATCTAATGCAAATGGATGATTGAGAGAAAAAACCAGGAGAAAAATATGTGAACTAATATTAAATGATAAAAATGTTTATCACATTTTTCATTTTATTTTCCTCTTAGCTATCCATTATGTTGGATTAGACAGTGTACATTAGATGACTGAGTGACTTTAAAAAACTAGAATCACCATTCAATTTTCTTATATATACACACACACGCACACACACTTATACTCAAGTTTATCAGGCTCTTTGCATTCGGTGTATGCCGGGGTAAATGAACTGAAATTTGGAAAAAAGAAAAATACATGCTACAATTTTTAAAATTATGAGTTTGACTAACGTAAAATTTTTGTAAACTTATTATTTAGCCCCACAAAAAATTTTGGAAAAAAGATAGTTTGTCCTCTTGAAGAAAAATTTTTAGACTCCTTTGCCTGGGATGTATTTGTCTATGTATATGCATGTACATATATATGTTGCAAAGTATAAAGAAGCAATCTACACAGACCCTTGACATGAGAGATGAATACGTGCAATCTATGTCGTGAGCCATATTAAACTTCAAAATTGATTTTTGAGTTTCCTGCTTGATTTGAAGTTATCCTTACATTTAGTTAAGAACGTTGGCCTTCATGACATGAAATCTGAAGATTGAACGGCTAAACATGTATACGTATGGCAATGGGAAGAAGAGGAAGGAACACATACCTTTGCGAAATACTTGTGAGGGTCATAGATGGATTTGATCACTGCCCGCAATGCGTAGAGAAATTTATCATCTGGGTTTTCCTTCAAGTCCTGAAATAATAATCAGGTGCATAGGACAATATCAATCGCTGCAGTTTTTTCTTAATTTCCACCAAGAAATCCTATTGGCATGGAAAAATGCCAGATTGAATCAAATAGAGCAGTTACAGATACGTGGGGTCGGTAGTCCTTAGCACGAAAGAAAGACAAAAAATTGTGTGATATGAAGTGTGAGAGTGATCACAGAAAATCAAAACATGTAAGAAGAAGAAACGTAAGAACATGAATTCAAGGAAAAAAATGGCTAATAATGTTAGATGATTAAAATATTATATTTCATTTTTCTCATTAATTTTGTTTCAGTTTTACATCTTTAAAACATCAACAACTAAGATGATTCCATACAGGTCATATACCTAAGGGTCAACTGCCTACCAATTTTTCTATTGGTAGGTCCATGACCCTTAGGTCCATGATCTACAATGAATCATCTTGGCTCTTGATATTTTCAAGATAAAAATTGGTAGGTACAAGACTCCCATGTGCATGACTTTTAAGAAATAATCTTAGTCGATGATATTTAAAAAATGAAAAACTCAGAAAAAATGAAAGAGAGAAAGTCATAATTAATTAATGCTAGATGACTGAAATATTTGAGTCTCATTTTTCTCTTTGATTTTCTTCCATTCTTTCATTTTAGAAAGATCAACAACCAAAATAATTTATTACAAAGATTTTACATAAAGGCCACGTGTGTGTGTGTATATATATATATATATATATATAATGAAAGAGAGAAAGTTATAATTAATTAATGCTAGATGACTGAAATCTTTGGTCGCATTTTTCTCCTTGTGGATCTTTCATTTTAGAAATATCAACAAACTATTTGGTGAGTAAAGTGAAATGACTTTCAAATGGGTAAAACCATGGTACTGGCAACTATGACCCTACCTAGTTATATGCGCCATACTGTACATAAATTTTCGTGCAAAAGTATGGTTAATGACTAAAATACTCGTAATTCACACTAAAAAAGAATTTTTTTTATAAACTATTAAGGACATTTTTTTTAATAAATTATGAAAATACCTTTTCCTCGTTTTCTCTTAATTATGACCTATGCATGTGCCATGTATGAGTCACTCAACTATATTGACAGTAGGTGAATATCAATACATTTAATTTCGTGCTTTTTTATATTCAAAAGATTGTTTATTTTGTTGAGAGAGAGAGAGAGAGACCTTGGTTAGGAAGGTGTTATAATCATCGTTGTATTTGTTGACGGTGGCTTTGAGCTGCGCCTTGCTCCTGGTGGTAAAGATACGGATGAGGTCCTCATCGCTCCACGCCTTCCCCTCGATCGCATCCTTGAGCATCTTCGCCTCCGATTTCGCCAGGTTCAGCTCCACTTCTCGCCCTTCATACCTATACGAGCTCACCAGCCCCACCAACAGCTGCCAATAATCCACAGCTCTCCAAATTTCAGTATTTCCTTTATTCATTACCAAATCTGACCTGGTTCATTCAATCGGATTCATGGACCCAGATCTGGACTTAGCCGTAAGTCTTCGGGTATCAAACCCTTAAGTTTGCTCCCCTTCCAAAAAATTTATACTTGATTAATGTTGCTTTATTTAAGTTAGACCAACTGATATGGGTGATTTTCTCTGGTCCATATGTTATGAGTTTGAAATGACCAAAATACCCTTACATGAAGTTCCTCCTTCCGACATGGGTAAAAGTAGAACTCATTTTTTTATATAATTACCAAAACGCCCCTCTGATAGAAGGAGGGAACATATCTTCCCCATGTTAGTAGCTCCATAACATGGAAAATACTGATTTCTAGCTTTAATCATGCAAATCTCACTTCTAGTTGGGATCGACGTTCAAACTTCATATAGTTAAGATTTCAATATTTATGTCTGTTTTCTAAAAAGGAAGATAGAACGTCATAGCTTTCTAAAGAACAACTAAAATATTTGGTTGAAAAAATATAATTAATTTTAAAAGTCGGTGAGTAGGAATTTCCGCTATTTATTTTTTGTTGGTATTATAAGTAAGCATATATATATATATATATATATAAATCAACCAAAAAATTTTATGGTTGTTTGTTTTTTATTTTGTGTTATCAAATCAGTTGCAAAATGTGCATTTTGTTGCTGGAAACTATAGAGTAATTAGTCATCACCAAATGCACCTTTTAAGATGTTTTTTAGTGACACAAAATTTGGAAAAAAAAACAGGTCATTTTAATTCTCTCTCTCTCTCTCTCTATATATATATATATATATATCATGGATGGTAGGAAAGTAGTCATGCCTTTCTAAAGTCGCCTGAGGAGAGAGCAGCAACATCTTCTTCCAGGGATCGGTTGTAGCGGGCTAGATAAGCCTGTTTTATCTTTAGCAGCTCCGACGACGAGCGACTGGCAGCAATCTCCACTATCACTCTGAAATCAATCTCCTTCTGAACAATCGCTACATTTGCCATCACTGCTTCTCTATCATATGGTTCCAATATCCACTGAGAAACAGCTCTCTGTCGAACCATACACAACAGCAAGCATTAAGTCAAGCAATGATTCAGGTCAACGTTGTTCATGCACTTTTTATTACGAACAACGGCTCACTTAGCTGTCCGAATAACCTTTTAGTTAATCCAAGGCCTTGTTTGGCATTAGGAACGTGGTGCGTGTGTTCTCTAAATCCATTTCATGGACCATTTGTTCGATGGTTTCATGAATTACTCTAATTTCGAAACAGATTCTCAAGAATCTATTTCAATTTTGAAGTATATGCACATGATATTCCTAATGCCAAACTGCCCTTAAACGGTTATAATGAGTCCTGCACTAAAATCAACAGTGCTGCAATGTTCTGCATCTGCACCTTAGTTCTTAATTACTGACGAAGGGTTCAGTGGCAGGACTTTCGGTGACACACTTTGTGGTGTAGATATAGTTGAGAAGGAGGAAGCTTAGGTTTAACCTCAAAGGGGCCGGAGAGTTCTGATTGCACGAGTTTGATGAGGTCCTCGCCGTAGAGTTGCTGGTAAAGTTGCCTGATGAGGCTGCGCTGTGCGGCGGTTCTGTGAGCAAGCACCGATATGATGGCTTTCTCGTCCGTGCCCCACCCTGTATGCATCGGCGGATCTATCAATTAAATTAATAGTGATGCATGCTTTTCATATTTTTGCAGATAAAGCTGGAGTGTGACTTGAGTGTTATGGACTTTTTTATGAGGGTGGAGCCATAAAATTTTGATGAGATGGACTAAATTAAAGTTTTTAAATTTTAACTAGGTTCAAAATATCATTTTTCAAAATTTTTATATAAAAAAATGATTTTTTTTTAAAAATTTACATGTAATTTTTTTTTTATTTTAAGATGGCGCCAGAGCCCAAGTGAGCCCTACCTTAACTCTGCCCCCGATCTTTCATAGTAAAATGACTCGATTACATGACCAACCAAATCATACCAGAAGCATCCCCAAGAAGAAATGATCAAAATATCAAATTTTAAGCTTAATCGGACCGCTACAAGTCATTTTCGGCCATTGGTCGAAATCTCAGCTTTTCAGTGGCCACTGCTACTATTCCGGCTACCGCTGCAACTTCAGACGAAGAAGACAAGCCTGCCCTCAGGCCATCAAAGTCCCGATTCAAGTCTCCAAGGGCAACGTGGTCATTCGGCTGTTGGAAGTCAACCGTAGCCGTCGGCGTGCAAGGGGAGGATTCGAGCTCACCGGCGCCAATTCGACATGTGTTATATGTTGTTATTGTCGTGGATGAGCTATTTAATGGTCGCTGGTGAAATGCCATGTAACAAATAATCCACTTTGTTAAAGTTGTGCAACAAATTTTGTTAAAGGACCTAATTAAGTTTACAAAAGCTCAAGAAGAATGACGAACTATATATAGTAGTCCACTATGACACTAATAAATAAATACTGTGCTGTCCCATTGAACGAGAGAAAGCATGGGATCAAAGAAAATGTTATGTACAATATCATAGAACGACAAAGAAGAAAAAGAAAAGCATGACAAGCAAGAATTCATGATCACCAAATCTAAATTGTAGGTATAAACGTGAATCAGTTAGTTTCTTTTTTTCTTTTTCCCGGCAAACAAGTCGGATCTTGGGAGCCGCCGTGAAATTTCTTGAATTAACCACGGCAGCCAGCTGCTCGACAGCGTCGACCCTCGGCCTCGGGGTCTTTTCAGGGGACTAAACATCGTAAAGAAAAAGTTTGGCTCTTTTAGATATCCAGTTTGCATGAGCAACGAAAATCACGGAGACCTCAGAACGGGAAAACAAATTGGAAAACATGCAGGAGAGGGTGAAACATGCTGTTGCGGAAGCGTAGGAAGAAGAAGAAAAAGAGAGCCATGGCGGTGAAGAAACCTTGGCAAGCCTTCCGAAGCCTCTCGGCATCCTCTGTTGCTGAAGGAACCGGATCAGGAACTATGAAGGTAGCCATTCTCTTCTTCCTCTGCTCCTATTCTGGTCCCTCCCTTACCCCGTTGCCACCACCACCTTGAAGGTCGTCAATCTGAGAAAGCGCCCCCTTTTATATAGAGTACTGCAGGATCGATCGAGGGCCGAAGGATAGCTGCCGATTTCTTCATTGTTGGTGACGACGGTT
Source organism: Nymphaea colorata (assembly GCF_008831285.2). Taxonomy (NCBI): domain Eukaryota; kingdom Viridiplantae; phylum Streptophyta; class Magnoliopsida; order Nymphaeales; family Nymphaeaceae; genus Nymphaea; species Nymphaea colorata. The sequence goes on along the minus strand of NC_045139.1, from coordinate 25,968,485 downwards.
TCAGCAGCATCTAATGCTCAGAAGAGAAGGATGCGTTTCAATTAATGTTTCAGGAATTGCTTAAATAATGCCGATTTTAACGTAAACCTGGTTTGACGCTATGACTTTTTTCACCTGAATGGAGATTAATTTGCGACCTTGTAGTTTTTGTTATTAAATGCTCCTCATGAATATTACTATGTATATAAGGCCAAGTGTCTCTGACCCCTGATCTGGCTCGTTTTCTTTAAACATTTAATTTACAGAATTATGGATTAATAACCTTAGGTTTTATGAAGAACAAGCAGTTAAGAAGGAAATATATATATATATCTATATTTCATCACAACTTGAGCTTGTATTTGTAAATAGTTCATTTTAGCCAGGGTGTCAATGTGGGAAGTATTCTTTTATCATATATGCTTTTTCGAACATTCACGTACTTGGATTCAAATAAAAATTAATAAAGGTTCTTACCATATCCAAATCTAAATTTTAATCTGACGTGAATTTGATTTTTTAAATTCATAACCAAATCAAAATCCGACATTTCACCCGAATCCTTACCGTATTAAGAACTGTCTTTCGAAATGTAAGTCCGAATCTAATTGGATGACATTTCTTAAATCTGAATCTAATCTGATTTCTTGACCGAATGTTAAAAGCTTTTTCTATATCTGATTTTTTTTAAAGCATTTTGATCAAATACTGGATTCAAATCAAATTTACTGGCATTTCCACGGTTGCTGGATACCTTTAGAAGCTAACTAGTCAGATGAGTATTGGCACCACGTTATCAGCATGAGACTCGGTGTCTTTTAGAAATTCCTCACTAATATGGCGTCGACATATATCGTACTATTTTAGTTCTATTTTATTTTCATTTAAAAGTATATATATATATATATATATATATATAATTTAAGCTTTCAAAGAAACCTAATTCTTAACCAAGCTGCTCGTGTGTTCTAACCAGTGGCTGATTCCGAGTGCCTAATATTTTAATAATTTTGTAAATAATTAGTCATTTATTCTTTAAGAAATAATAGATCTTTTATTATTTTTGACAGATAAAACCCAATTGGCGAATCGGGTCTCTCAACACAAAAGTAATTTAACTTGTTTCTTGACCTCAAAAAAAAAAAAAAAGTATTTTGTACAAAAATTTTTCTTTGTGATGTTGAAAATTGATAACTATAAAGATGCCTTCATTACTACTTCATTGAGTATTTATTTTTCTTTGTATAGAAGTATGCAAATGGTTGTGAGGCACAAATTTAATTTAATTTAATATAATTTCCACATGAGCTTTTATTAGATATATTATTATTATATGCTACAATATATGCTATATGTGGAGCTTATGCATAGCAAGAATTGTGTAACCTGTTATTTGTTTTTTCACAATGAAAATAGCAAGTGCAGACATGGCTAAGTCACTCATCTATCTTGTCTGAGTCCCGAAGTTGACGGTTGCCCAATCCAATGCAAAGTCTCGAGAGTGTCAGCAGTTGTTTCAACGTGTAAAATTTAAAATTGAAAGCTGAACATGTGCTACTATTACGTACATATTGGTTACTTATCAGTGGCATAGCTAAGATGTTTTAGTTGAGAGGTAGCTAGCCACCAGCTCTGGTTAGATAAGGTGTGTTGGGTTGGATGCCCTCCATGTGGAGGATCCAAGTCCAAGCCAAGAAGGAAAATGGGGTAAAGTTCACTTATACTTGAAGAAAACTTGAAAAGAAGCAACTTCAAGCAATTTTATGGATTAAAATTGAAAAGTTTCAAAATGATGACTTAAAGATAAGAACCTGATTTCTTTTTTTTGGGGAGGGTAGAGCTTTGGGGCTTCTTCTTCTTTGTGAGTTGTTCTTGAAGAGAGAAGAGAGAAAGAGAAGTCTTGTTCTATGCTCTTTTGAAGTCACTATAAATATTAAAAAGAGAGAGAAAGTGAAAGATTGAGAAGGGGGGAAGATTCTCTTGTTGTTTGAGTTTTTTTTTCTTTCATTCTTTTCTCTTTGTTAAGTGAAGATTAGGACAAAAGAAATACGACTTTTGTTGTGGAAATGCCATTGATTTCAATTAGGTGATATTCTTCCACTTTCTCCTCTTCATTTGCAATATTGTTTTTCTCTATTTTGGCGATTGTTCGGCCTTCTGAGTGTAGTTATTATATATTGCTCTCTTGTAGCCATTTCCATATTACATAGTGGATTTGTGGTTGGGATCTCAATCTTGTGGGGTTTGCCTCTCATTTTGAGATGGATTTCTATATTAAAATTGCTGTCTGTCTATCTTGTTTGTGTTTATCATTTCATTGTTAGTTTCATTCTTGTGCATCAAAATATATATATTGTGAGATTCCTTTGATGATAAAAGTTTTATTTTTTGGGTTTGGGTGAGAGAAGTCTCTTGTTTTGCTTATGCATGAGATAGAAGTGTGTATTTACAAATTGTTGTGAGTCATCAACTCCAATTGTGTAGTTCAATCATTCAGTTTGTGGTTGCTTCTCCCAACATAAGTAGTATTAGAACTCTTAGTTCAAAAATGAATTTTAGCACAAGTCATATGATTAGTTTGAATGACACAAATTATAATTTGTGGAAGAACAAAATGAAATGATCTCTTATTTGTAAAGGTTATGTATCTTTTGGTGTTTGCTACTCAAAAGCTCAAATCTAAGAGTGATAAAAAATGAGAATTTGAGCATGAGCAAGTGCATGGTTTCATTAGACAATTTGTTGATGAAAATGTTTATATTCATATTCAACATGAGACTCATGCGAACACATTGTGGTCCAATTTTGTAAACTTGTATGCTTTAAAGACCAACAAAACAAATTGTAGTTGTTTAAATGGATGATGCAGTTTAAGTGTAAGAAAAAAAAAATTCTATAGCCGACCACTTGAATAAGTTTCAATGGCTTATTTGTTGTTTATGATGAGATGTTGTGAACTTGACAAGTCATGATACGAGCTAGGCGATTGATCGTGGTGCTTCTCTCTTTGTTACCTCAAATAAAAAATTCTTTATGCTTATACTTTTAGTGATTATAGAGTGTTGAAAATGGATAATGATGGTTTGTCATAGGCTGTTAGTTTGGTGGTATAAATTTGCAAACCAACTACGAAACTATGCTAAAACTCAAGGATGTTAAATGTGTGCCAGATATACGCTTGAATTTGATTTCAACTGGAAAGTTTGACAATGGTGGCTTATGTAATACCTCCAGTGATAAATAGTAGAAGTTTATTAGAGGCTCACTTATTATGGTTCGAGACAAAAAGTGTAACTTGTATGTTATGTAGGTATCAATTACAAAACATGTAGTACAAGTGACAAAAAATAAGAAATCTATCAAGTTGTGGTACAAGAAGTTGGGTCATATGAATGAGAAAAGTGTTGATTGTTTGACTAAAAAAATTTACTTCCTGAAACATAAAATATAAGCTAGAAAGATGTACACATTGTTTAGCTGGGAAGAAAATGAAAGTTTTACTTAAAAATCATTCATCTTCAAAAAAGAAGAAATTGTTAAAGCTTTTTCACTCAGATGTTTGTGGTCCACTAAAGGTTAATATACATGGTGATTCACTTTTATTTTGTCACTTTCATTGACATTCAAGAAGATGTTGGTCTATATTTTGAAAACAAAGGACTAAATGTTTGATATATTCAAGCAATTTCATGTTCTTGTTGAGATATAGACAAAAAATTTGAAGTGCATATGTAGTACAATGAATGTGAGTATTTGTGTCCCTTTGATGAGTACTGCAAGATGCATGACATAAAACATAAAAAAACTCTTCCTAAGACTCCTCAGTTGAATCGTATAGTTGAGAGGATGGATAAAACCCTTATTAAAAGAGTTAAATATATGTTGTCTGAAGCACACTTCTGTGGGTTTTTTTTTTTTTTTGAGGTAAAGCTTTATACATTGCTCCACATATAGTTAATTTGTCTTTTTATGCCTCTTTGAATAATGATGTTCCAAATAAAATTTGGTTTAGTAAAAAGGTGTCATATGATCATTTACATATTTTAAGATGCAAAGTATTTGTTCATGTTTTAAAAGATAAAAAAAAGTCCAAGTTATAAGCAAAGATACATCAATATGTATTTTTGGGATACAATCAATGTTTCAAAGGATTAAAGATTTAAGTTAGAAGCAAGGGCATGTCAGTATATGTTTTTGGAAGACAGTGAGGAGTTTGGATACAAATTGTATTTTCTTATTGAGAATAAACTTGTAAAAAGCATAAATGTAGTTTTTGTTGAGAATCAAACTATTGAATATATTGATAAAACATTCAAGTGTAAAGACACAGAAGTTGATGTAGATCATGTTCCATTATATTATTATCCAATTTCAGTTGAAGATGACACACATGCTAATGTTAAAGATTTATAATAAAATGTTGACCAATCATACATGTTTGATGTTGATGATAGCAAGTAGTTTGAAGTTTGTTCTTCAAATACTGGATATCTAACACATGAGTAAGTTTTGTTGTCAAATGGTGGAGGACTTGAGAGCTATAAAAAAACTATACAAGATGTGCAAAAAGAGAAGTGGATTAAAGCCATAAGAAATAAGATGCAACATTTATATGACAACCATGCTTTTATGCCTTTTAGCTTATGTAGTTTCTTAAAAGTAAAATGACTTTGAAAAATCATGGGGTTTTAAAAGTAAACTATGGTGAAAACTTTTCACACCAACAATATAAAGCTAGGTTGGTTGTGAGATGCTTTACTTAAAAGAAATGTGTTAACTTTGAATAAATTATTCACCCATTGTTAAATGTCTTCCATTAGAGTTGTCTTGAGTTTGGTAGTCTAAATTAGAAATTGAACAGATTGATGCAAAAACAACTTTTCTCCTTGGTGATCTTTAAGAAGAAATATATATAATGCATCCTGAAGAGTTTGAAAAAAGGAAAGGAAGACTATGTCTGCAAGTTGAGGAAGAGCTTGTATGGTTTAAAGTAAGCACCTAAACAGTAGTATAATTGGATACATATGTTAGAAGCAAAGCAATTTGAGCTTGAAAAGATTCATATGGATAATAATGATACTGATATGATGACCAAAGAATTGTCAAGTGTGTTTCTCCATTGCTGGTTTAGCGAGATCCTCCACATAATCGTTGAGGGGGGATGTGTTGGATTGGATCCCCTCCATGTGGATGATCTAGGTACAAGCCAAAAAGGAAAATAGGAAAAGCATCACTCGTACTTGAAGAAAACTTGAAAAGGAAGCAATTTCAAGTAATTATAGACTAAAATTAAAAAGTTTCAAAATGAGGGCCTAAATAAAAGAGGACATGATTTTGTTTGGGCCGAGCTTTCTTCTTTTCTTCTTTGTGAGTCATTCTTGAAGAAAGAAGAGATAAAGAGATAAAGAGTTCTTGTTCTCCACTTATTTGAAGCCATTAGAAAAATTAAAAAGAAACAAAGTGAGAGATTGAGAAGAGAGAAAATTCAATTGTTGTTTGGCGCTTTTCTTTCACTATTTTTTCTTTGTTTAGTGAAGATTAGGATAAAAGAAAGAGGGCCTTTGTGAGAGGTCATCACTCTCAATAGGTGATGTTCTTCCACTTCCTCCTCTAATTATGTAGTGGATTGGTTGTTGGCAGGGGCGGAGGGAGGGGAGGGCCCGCCTAGGCCATGGCCCCACCCCAATCAATTTTTTTTTAAAAAAATCTAGTGTAAAAATTGATTTTTTTTTGTTTCAATGTATTTTTTGAATATAAGTTCAATTTGGCCCTACCCAAATTCAATCCACAAAACCTAGTTCCCATTTGGCCCGCCCTTGTGGAAAATTTTGGCTCCGCCCCTGGTTGTTGGGTTGCCGTCAACCCCATGGTTTTACTTTTCATTTTGAGAGGGTTTTCTACATTAAAATTGGTGTTTCATTTATCTTGTTTGAGCTTCTCATTTCATTGTTTGTTTTATTCTTGTACATCAATGTATATATATATATATATATATATATATATATATATATATATATATATATATATATATATATATTCGAAGATCTCTTTGATTATAAGAGTTTTATTTTTGGAGCTCGATTTTTGGCGAGATCCTCCACATAATAGTTGAAAAGGAAGCAATTTCAAGTTTTTTCTTGTGCACATGATAGAAGTGCATATTTACATGTTGTTGTGAGCCATCGTCAACAATTGTGCAGCTCATTCATTTGGTTTGTCGTTGTTTTTCCCAACAGGGTGCTCAATGTAATGGTTAAGTCATCATAATTTTGAGACTAGTTATGTGCACACCCTTGTGCATGTACAAGGGTGTGTAATGACCAAAATACCTTTGATCAAGTAAAAAAATAGAGATTTTTAGAACGATAAAGAGAGATTATAAAAATGTTAAAATTTTAAAATGTACATATCTTTATAAAAAATTTCAAAAAATACCTAAAAGCCCCTTCATTTTCTCTTGGAGTGTATACTTGTTGCATGCACACCCTTATGCATGGAATAGATCTCTCACAATGTAAATTTTGAATTCTTTTGATGAATTTTTTGATGGGCTGTGGTAGACAATGACCCACACCAGCCCCTTTATATGTCTGCTACTAGTGCTTTTGCATGCTAAGTGTCATTGAACCTAAACATGGAAGCCTTTGTTGTTCACGAGATGCATGTGTACTAGTTTTTTTGCATGTAGTAGTACTGCAGTCAATTTTATATATGTATGTGTGAAGAAGGCGTTTGATTACTTCGTACTCCCGATTTAACTTGATATGAGGTTTGGATCATAGATATTAATAGATACTTGAATTTTAACAAGAATCTTCAATCTTTATTTGAAAGGTGCATTGTGGACCTCAAGTGGATTTTGCTTCCTTCCAATAGAGATTCATGAACTTGAGGGACAATGAGGATCATAAGTTTGTCGTTTTCAAATGATCTACAGTTTGTTGAAGTCATAAATTTAAGGTGAGCCCCATGTTAGATGACATCTTTGAAGATAATATTTGGACAATCAATCAAGCACCCCTTAATTTCAAAAGATTCAACATTAAAAAACTTTAAATGTTCATCTTTGATAAAAAGAATAGGAAACCACAACACTTGGTACCGTAACGTTGGAGGTCTTTAAAAAGCTTCATCCACTAATATTGGATGGGGGAAATGCCCATCCTAATCCATTATGGAATGATGGTATACAGTTTTGGTCTCCAATTTGTATTATAAGCATCCTTCCAATTACTTAAAATACATTTTTTCCTTATGGAATGATGGTAAACAATTTTGGTCTCCAATTTGCATTATAAGCATCCTTCCAATTACTTAAAATACTTTTTCTTCCTTGCATTTTTTTAGTTTCTTCTTATTCTTTACAGGAAATTTCATCTAAGGAGCCAACTTTTGACCTTGGTCTCAAATATTGTGTTATTTACATTTCAACGAGTTAATGTATCATCTAAGAAGAACAAATATGATGTCCTCTTTTTGAGTAATGTATAAGACACCCATTTTTTAGCTGAAGAAATTATGTCAAAATTCATATGTCTTCATGCAATTTAACATGACATAAGATTGTCAAAGTGGGCATAGTGTAGCTGGTTAGGTTAGTAGGATGAGAAGAAATGTGTATCAGTTATTTCTTATAGGGTGGAGTGTGGTATTATGTTGATGGTTAACTATCTCCTCACCAGGCACCAATTCAGCCTTTGTGTCAAGAAAAGCTAAATTATCTTATAAGGAGTCTAATGTTCATGACAACTGAAACATTGACCTCTTGGTTACAAAACATATTCTGTAAAGATGCTTGAAGATAGAGTTTCTTTATTTATCTTTACCTGCCACCAATTCATTGAAATAGATTCCCACTACCCCATACATTTTTGTCTTTTGAGTGAGTGTGAGGTTAGACCCCAGAGTGAGGCCCGAAGCTCCCTCCCCCTCTTCCCCACATTTCTCCTACCTCTAGGACTTTGGGTTGTGTCGAGACCTGAGTGAAATACAGTACACCTTTCAACTTGAGTGTTGTAATCTCACTTTTTACAATATATAAGGAGGTGTTTGTTTGTGGACGACACTGTAGTGGGCAGATTTATATCTTTTCCATACAGAAATTCTTTGCGCTAAACAAACGCGGAAGGTAAGGGTGCAATAGTTCAGAGTTTCTTTCCATTTGGCTCAGCGTACGGCGATTTTGGGAATTTGATTTCTCAACAGTTTCATTTGTTCCTTTGATTATGTTGTTACTTGTTAGGTTAGATTATCTTGTTAACTTCTCCTCCAATTATCTTGTTAGTTTCTCCTCTGATGGGCATTTGAGCTTTGCATTATTTTCATTTGTTAGCTTTGATGATGTTGTTAGGTCCGATCAATGTTGTAAATGGCAAAAAAGCGAGGCGAGGCATTGAGCTTCTCATGAGGTGAGGCGTTGGCTGAAGCGTAAGCTTCATGGCCAAATTTGTAAATTATATCATGACTATAAACATAACAAGACATTTGAAAAAAAAAAAACAAAGTAAGAACATATTAGGTAATCCAAGCAAAAGAATTGATGGCCAGTATTATCAAACCATATCCTAGAATGTGTATTTAAGGCCTAAACATATAACGCTAAACAAATTGCAATCATCGTAAAATCTAAAAAACAAAAAAGACAACATTTCTGAAATCTGAAATAACATCAGGAAATGCTGATTGAAGTTTAACATCACTGAATCAACAATTAATAACCATTGAAAATGATATTGATCATCATACAAGATCGATCAGAGGGTTAGTTGGAGCCCTTGCTGCTTCCTTTGTTTTTCTTCATTCAATTGCAGGTCCAACTTAACTGAAAGAGAATCTAGAGAATATCAAAGAAAGGCTAAATGACACTAAATGATCAGGATTTACTGCTCATAACATCAGATTATGTGAAACTTTTTTTAGTTTAAGCTAACCCAATTAGACCTATAACTGATAAAATATAACTTCTTGACTGCGAATAAATGTAGATTATTATGTCAACTCAAAAGGGACTAGTTAACATGCAAGAATTAGATTAGCGACTCTACGACTGTGGAGCCATTAAAATAGCATGCTAGCTCTCGTGCAGCAGCAAAATCAGATGCAGTCTAAGTTAATTTTCTGTGGGGATCTTCAAAGGCTATTCTAGTCCTACCTCAGGTCTATCATTAACCTGAGGCTTTAATAATGAAAACAATTTCCTTCCCTTGGAAGGCTTTTTGCTTAGGGGTTGTCTACATAAGCTTAGGAACAGGAGATGCTTGGGAATGGAATTAATTCAATGGTGAAGCGTATGCCTTTTACAAAACTGGGTCCAATTATCTTCTCAGGTTTGCATTTGTTTTTATTTCTGGCATCTCCTTGGCCTGATGCTAATTATCATCTTGAGCTTAACGATGATGGGTGAACATGATTATTTTACTGTATGACATGTTTTTGTGGGATTACTATAGACATGTTTTCTAACGGTAACATTTTTTGTGAATCCCTTTTTTATCCATGCTACAATCACATACAGTAAGATATTACCATAGACATTTGTCCGTCCTATTCACACACGGTTGAAGAAAAAATTAAACAGTTGAAGAAAAAAACCAGAAGTAGAGACAATAAGTAACTGAAAATTGAAATCTCAATATGCAATTTGAAAAAAGTCATAATTTTAACAAAATTGTTACAATTGTAATCTAAAAATAAGAAACATAAAACAAAAACTTGAAGCAAAGTTCAAAAGTTAAAGTTTGTATAGATAATGATAAAAGTCCAACATACAAGAAGGCCCAAAATTCAAAATATGCATTAAAATGTGAAATTACATTTAAATCAAAGTTAAAAATATAGATAATTTACGTTTCTTTGAAATGTAAACTTAAACTAAAAAATGAAATGGATAAAACAGTTTATTTAACATGAGTTTTTCGATTACAAGGATGAAAATATTAAAGCAAGAACCTTCAAAAATTGAAGAAAAAAATAAAATACAAGAATGGAAAATTTTACGTGAAGGAAACATGAGAAATAAAAGACCATGTAGCAATATAAGATGAAATTTTCATTTACATAAAGGAAACTCGAATCTAATGTTGAAATTGCTGTTCAAACCTTGAACAGGAAAAAAGGAATGTAAATAAGTACAAACTTTAAATTTTTAAAAATTCTTAAGTTTCAAATATCTAAAATTTGAAGGCAAACTTAAACCAACCAAGTATTTCAAATTCATTGACTACAAACATAGACCTACATTAAGGATTGAAAAAAAAGAAAAGTTACATAACATGTACGTCCAACTAAAAACATGCAGGCTACAAAAATCTAAAGATAAAATAGAAAATTAAACAATTGCAAACAAGAAAAAGACCATAAATTTGAAATTGAATGTGAGGACAAATTTTGATAAAAGTTCAACTTCAACTTTAATTATTGCGGATCCAAACTCTTTTAGTTCTGAAACATTCGTGTAACTAGCTAAAGGGTTCGACTTGTTAGCTTCAAGAAGCAGAGCAGTGTTATTATCATGATGAGACGCAGTGGCAGGAGGCAATCATTCACATATTTTCACATCTGAAGCTTATGTGAAAATAAAGAAGCGCTAAGGAGCCACGCACAAGCCCATATCTCCATCTAAAACTAGACACAAGATATCTTTGTATTCGTTTCCTACCAATTTCAACCAAGCTTAATAAAGTTGAGACATACATCCGAGTTTTACAAGAACCGGAGATTGTTCTGATTGAAACACCGATGAGATTGTTAAATACTGATTTTTAACAGCTACCATACATAAATAAACTATAGTTAAATCAACTTAAAAATGGTATTTCATTTCATAATATAGCTGCTCCACCGTAATGTCAGAGATGTCTACTAACAATCACGCTCTATCAAGCCAATGTTTGTTAAAAGCGACGAAGCTAAGCACAGTTCTAAGCCTGGGAAACGAGGCGAAGTGTTAAGCTTCACGATGAAAACTTGGAACCATTCAAAAGTTTTGTAGATCACTTTTTGCAATTATTTTTTAAGAAAACGATGTGCCATTGACATCTTTTTATTATAACACTGTTTCTAGCAAATACAGAAAACGATGGGGCAGATCTGAAATGACTTATAAAATTTAATCCAACCCTTTGACTAACTGCATCACCCGCTTTACCTTTGTTTTTTCTTTTCTTTTACTTCGTCTTTTCTCTCTCGTCTTTCCCTGTCCCTCTTTGAGTTCCCTCTCAGACAGAAAGTGCCATGGCTGCCTCCGGCAGGCCTGTGGTCACCCGCGCACGACTGCGGCGAGGCACCCAACAAGCAGTGTAGGATTTTTTTTATTTATTTTTCTTATCCATTAAATTCTTTGTTATTTCCAACATTTTTCAAAATTTTCCAGTGATAGATCTCGGGGATAGTTTTATGTGGGGGAGTCCACGATACAACCCATTTGTTGATTTTTTGTTCTTTTCCGGTAGAGGGTGCTTAGTTGGATCCATGTTTTAGAGCCAACTTTGATCTCAGCTTTTGTCCCCAATCTCTCCTTTCTCTTTATCTCTTTCTTTGGGCAAGAGCTGCTGAACTACGACAATTTTTCTATAGGTCAAGTTAGCCAAATTAAGTTGAAGGAAAGGGCGTTGGATTCCAAGGGCCTCTCTCTCTATCTCTGTTTTATTTTTCTATTCTCTCTTGTGTTGTATGGGGACATTCTTGGGTCGCCCAACAACTTGTTGGTGGGTGGTTTTTTGCAATGTTGAGTAAATCATTTCTCTCTCTCTCTCTCTCTCTCTATGAAGAATTTATGACCTCACTTGCCGGATCAACTCACTGGCCCCTGACCAGTAACCAGCCGTCTGAATCAACTTCCATTGATGCAGGTGAAAAAATTCAGGAAAAAGTTGCCAAAAATTGCAAATTATAAAAGATACTCTCTTGTGAAGAGAACAACATAGGAAAAGGTCACACATCACTACTTTCAATACAAACAAACCGACGCCTGAAAGTACAAAAGTTTTTAAGAAAGAACCACCACCAATGGCTCAAAAGAGTGGATGTCACTATGCAACTTTGGCAGAGCTCGAGAGAGAAACAAGGCATCCTGTCTAAAGCTTCTTATTTGTTAAAATATGTTTAAACAGGAAACTACTTTTGTACACAACCAAGATGATCTGAATTGCATCGGACGGTCTCCAGGGTTGATTAACGAGAAAGTTTAGTCATGAAATATTTCTCAACCTTCTCTGTCGTATCAAAGCCGAAACTTTTATATTTTCATTTCCATCTTGCACGATTGCAACAAGACATCTATCTAGCTTGTACAGTTGGAGACCTCTATTGGTGAAAAATTCTGCAAAAATGAACCATGTTTCCCGTACTTCTTCAGCAATCATTTGTCTTTGTCCCAATCACCGATATTGGCTGCAGCCTCGTTCACCATCAGCAATCATTTGTCTTTCTCCCAATCAGCTATATTCGCTGTAGCCTCATTCACCATCTTCACCAGTGTCACCTACACGTTATTTTGCAAGAAGAGACAAATATTTAAATAACAAAAGACTGCAACTGCAGCCTATCAAAGAAAATACAAACTAAGTTTATGCACTCATTGATCTGTGAAAAAGTTAATAATCCATTCAAAGGCACACTGGTTTCAAGAGAACCATGCGGCCTAAATAACTTGAAATAAGAAACAGCATGTGTACAAAAAATATTCTTTAAAAGTATAGCGTGAAATTTGATATATATAACCTTCAAAGTAAACATCAACTAACCGAAGTTAAGAATAATCAGATTGCAGACCAGATCTAGCTTTTGTTTCATTTATGTTCATTGGATAGATCTTTTTTATATAATTATATTTTTCCAACTTCATATCTTCAAGATTACATATATTTTTCAACATTTCCAGAGATTATCAACAGAAAAGGGATGATTGAGAAATCACTGAGAACATATTGGTAGCTACGTTTTGCAGTTGGTTTTCAGTAATATGCAATACACACTGAGAAGACAGAGATTCCTTAGACCTATTATATGAATTAGATATAAATAGCAGTACAGCACCTGTTGCAAAGCTATTGTCAATACACCCACAGCATCAGCAAGAAATTTTGAAACAAATAACAATTTTTGTGAAACTAAAGACTTGCTTGAATAGATTAAAAACTTATGAAGCACATGGAAGACCATAAAATGACAGAATGATGATCAACATCATCTTTGAATAGAATCAATGAGTATGTACCCAAACGAGCTGACCACTAGCTTGGCAACGACTCTGATTACCAGGGTTAAGTAAATATAGTTAACTGAATGCATAATCCCAAAATAGCTATAAATTGGAAAATTTAGTTTCTCAAAGTCACAAACTTGAGGTACCATCACTAACAGCAGACTAAAATAGAAAAGCAGTTACAATTAACTTGTGAAACATATGCACAATCAAAGCTTTCTACTAATTTTTTTCAAAAGAAAGTTAATAAAGTTTGAAGAGGAAAATTTAACAATAAGGGCAGAATGGACAAGTGCAATTGCAGTGACAGAAAACGATAATCAAGAAAGTCCCCTGATAGAAACAATCAATTTGAAAGTTGTTCGTATACCCAAACGAGTTCACTACTTGCTTGTAATTGACTCTGATTACCACCAATTAGTAAAATACTACAAAGACTAGAAACTTGTTAAATAAAACTCATCGACCTTTCATAATTTTAAAATGGTGCATTCCATTAGAATGCTGCTGCAAAAGGAACAAAGAATCATATCCCTAGACTTATGCTACATAGTTAAACAAGCACCACATAGCTGTTAAGCATGTTTTCATCAACAATGTCTCCGAGTTGACTGAAATACCATGAATTTAACTACCCATTTTCCATTAAATGTAGAATCATAGATTCTCATTCATGAATTGCTTAGAATCAATTAAACCATTTTTCCATCTGGATAACTGAAACTTTTATAAATTTCAGCTAACTAGGACCAAATATCATAGTCAACTGCTTCCCAACATCAAATTAACCACAAAAGTTATGATTGAATTACAACCTCCCAGGATTTGAAGATGCAAAACGAAATAAGGCCCATCAGTATAAAGAGAGTATAAAATGAAATCTAAAGAACAGCTAAGGTTTAACCTCTTCATATGAAATGTGAGAAAAAACTCATGTTCATGAAATGGCGAACTACAGTTCCATTTATTCAATTGCTTAGAAGTTAGAACCAATAGAAGAATTACACACATTTGAATACCTGAATTTGCTGTAAATTTCACCTAACAGAATCAGACAGCACTGCCTATACTGCTGGCCAACACTAGCTACTACCATAAAAGTCATTACTTAATCTGAGCTTTCCAGCTTCCGAAGATGCCCATGCAAAGTAAGACCACGTTTAAAGAAAGAAAAGGTCTAAAGAACGGCTAAAATTTAACCTCTTTATATGATATATGAAAACTGCTACACAAAGAATCTCTGCGACTGAGAAAAGGAAAATAAGTTTGTTTATTTGCAAGTTTGGAAAATAAGTACTGGCAACTATCTGCTAGACCTGTCCAGTGTTTCTAAAGGATCACTTTTGATCCATTACATATTTTTATAATTTAACAACATAAAATGCCTGCACTTACGGTGAACATACCAGACCACAAGGTAAAGGAAGATTGCTAAACATATGATAGGTAATTTACAACATACACACACAGACACCATGTATGCATGCACAGTTGCACACACACCACAAATGCACATGCGCACACACGCCACACCTACATACACGGAGAAGATAAGGCACGTGAATTTGTTGTACGAATGCACATGCAGGTTCCTATCCCTGCTTATGTGCATGTACACGCATGCACACATGTATATATATTTAGAAGATACCCTTTAAGCTTGAACTTACAAACCTGCATTATAGCTTAAACTCATATTGGAATAATGCTTTAATAAAACTAACCATAAGGTGTAACATTTCCACAAAACAAAGCAAAGATCCAGGAGTCAAGTATCTAGAATGTGAAGATTATATTCTTTTACAAGGATCTTAAAAATAAACAGTTTTGAGCTTTCTGGCTTATCAAACCTGATCAACATACACAGACCCATGGTAATAAATATCAGCCTTTCCTCAATAATTCCATCTCTAACCTCATGTTTTTAGCGGTTGATATAATGCCAAAATGTGAGACACTTTTCACAAAATTAATGATTATTAGATACCATGTTTTTGTCACAATATTATTCAGATGTATGTAATCCTTTTTGGGTTTTTGTGTTTTTTTTCATCTCGTATGCACAAACCATTTTCATGGGATTTCCACCAGAGGAGTACAAACTTTTAAATATTGGGATATTCTTTTCTTGAAGATTTTATATGCTACTGAAAAAAAAGGTAATTTGAGACAATCTGTAGGAGATATCGCAATGTCACCTATCAGCTAATCCAATTTAGAGATCCTTGAACATCAAGCAAATATACCCAAACTTGCTTTTGTACATAAGCATGACCGGATCTTGAAACACTGCCATAGTTATCCTTTGCATATTTCTACTCTACCTCATCTGTTAAGTTTGTGGAAAATTTTCCTTTCATTATTTCCTTCAAGCTTTTTTGTGCCATATGTTGCAAACAATATTCATTCCCTTGCTAGCAAAATAAATATATGTGAAAGTAAAATAGAAAAAAACATGGTTCAGTTGTTTCAAGTGACATTTTTTATTAGGCTTTCAGATTATGTCTCATAAGTCTTCAAGCTTATTTTTTGTGCCATGTGTTGCAAACAAAATCCATCTGGTTGTTATCAGAAGAAATATATAAGAATGATAAATAGAAATAGATATGTTTCAATTGTTCCAAGTTTTCATTATGCCTACATTATATTCTACTAATTCTGGTATAGACCTATGAAGTGTAAAAACTAAAAACAATCCATTCAGCAAATTTACAACTCTTATGACTAATTTCTCATGACTGCAACAGAAACCAGCTTGTTTGTGGATCACATAAAGTACACATCTAGATTATCATGCAGCAGAATGCATTTATTGAATAAAGATCTCAGTGTCAACACTACCAAACTCCAGTCACAAGTAAGACCAATAGCTGCCATAAGACATTTCAAAAACAAAAGCAGTTTAAAAATAATCCCAGCAAAATGGGGCACTTGCAAGAAAAGAATTGGGAATCACAGGACAGAATGTCAAGCTACATGATCAGTTCACCTAGTAATATTTACTACACAGCAGAGTAAACTAACTTTCCAAGTAACACGAACTCTTCAAGAAATTGATATCTGCAGGTCGATACGACTCAGATATGGGATCTTACAAGAGACAATTTGCTTTCTTTTTTGTTGAATTATTGATAGAAAGACATAATGTTAATTTGTTAATTTTGTTGTTTGTGTGTGTGTGTGTGTGTGTGTATATATATATATATATATATATATACATACATACATATATATGATGCACTTAATTCAAGATTTGAATGTGAAAGTAACTCATTCTCAAACCATTTCATTTTTCAAATCATCTTATTTAATTAAATTCTAAAAAAGATAAGGTTGCTCATTTCTGAAGAAAAGAAAGTCTATGACATACCACACTTTCAGGAACACCAGGAGGAGGCAAGGATAAATTTTTCGGTGGAGGACCACGAAGATATGATCTTTTGTCAAAACGCCATTCTCCAATTTTTCCATATGTCAGCTCCCCCTGAATAAGAAAAAACTCAAATTTCACTATTTAACATAACTGAACTGAGAGCATGAAGAACATGGCATACTTCCAAATTGCAAGTATAAGATCATGCCTTGGCAATGTGAAACACCAGCACACAAATAAGACATTCAAATTTCCAAACAGAAAATAGAAAAATACATTGTTATTACCTTCATATTATAGTCACAACCATAAGTATAGTGTATAATAAATTTTTTTCCGATCTCCAAATCCCAAGGTGGCTGAACAAATGAATTGAAAACTATGCATAAGTGTTCCTTCCAGAGCAAATAAGAAAAAAAAAATCATTCACAATAATTTTAAAAAATGAATAATAAACAAAAGTACCTGTATCATGAAATCTTTCCGAAGAATATGTGTCACACCATTCAAACCAGATGCAACAGCATAAGCATACCTACAATTTTAACAAGCAGCATCAGAGAAATTGTGAAAATATATGATGAACTGCACACAGAGTCGAGATCATTGCATAGTGATGAGAGTTCATCAAAAAGAGGAAAAAATATTTCCATACATTTCTAGAACCCATCCAAAAGCTTTATCGGTCTCTTCATCCTCCTTCATCCTTAGTGAAATATTCATCCAAGTAGGAGCAATCTTTTCCAATTGAGACTGAAAAGTAAAGCCACCTAACTTAGCACCTTCAACAAAACATTTCATAATTTGAGGTAGCAAAAAAAAGGTTTAAGTAAATGTCAAGATGGACAGAATTCCAGAATCGCTGACAAATATAGCAACAATGTCAACAACATGGAGAAACCATCAGGGAGATAATTTGAAAAGCAATCTTTCATGGTAGTGGTCAGAAAGAAAACTCACCTTTTTAATGATTACAGGAGAATTTCCAATAGGATCTATATCTGTTATAGGTCCCTTTTCTTCCGGGTAAAACTTCCGAATAAGCTTCTCATTCTCATTCGGCTTGATGTAGAAAAAAGGAAATGCCGCAGGATATTCTCCTCTTGCTAAGTTGGGCAGCGGATTAACAAATATATGATCAGGCTCTGCCATCATTATATAGCTGCATTTTGCATAATTCAAGTCAAGAACTCAAAAAATTTCAGTCGCTATGAAGTAGCAGCAAAAAAAACATCAAGAGTTGGGGACAGATTATATAAGCTCTTACTCTTCCTCAATAGTTGCCTTCTGTAGCCATTGGACAAATGCCCATGGTCGATTTAACACCACATAGCCCTACAAAAACACAATGTCATTTCAAGCAACAACTGGTCACGGTTTAAGTGAAAAACTGCAGAATTCCACATTTGGTGCCAATCAACCAAACTACAGCCACACACATAAAAATACAGTCCGTGAACACATGCGTGAATTTGATAAACTTGAAAAGGATATGTTCACCAATTTCTTACCCTGTCCTGACCTGGTGGAAGAGGATCAACTATAAAAGTTGGGATCTCGTCCATCAGATCATCCTTGCTCCCTGAATGCAGAACTCGAGTAAATCCACCCATCTCTGATCCAGGTCCATCCTTCATCTTCTTATACCAATAATACATTATCCTACATTGCCATTGGCTGTACGGTGCATCAGTGGCTGTAAGCGCCACATGAAACAAAGCCTTCGCACCCTCATGTTTCTTCAACGAATCTGGCATCTCAGTGATAGCATCGATGAACATTGAAGACCGGCCGCCAGCCACAGTATGCAAGCCTTTATCCGTTCCTTTTCTTCGGTGGTGAATGACCATGGCGATCATGTTATAAGACGCAAAGAAGAACCCCAACACCACCACCACCAGCAGAAACATCGAAACGCGCCCAATGCCTCGATTAACAACCATTCTGGAACTCTTCAACTCAATCACTTCACAATTATGATACTCGGGACTTAACCATTCTTGGCATTGAGGGAATCAAATTCCCCATCAGGTACGCACAAACTTCCAAAGATCCCTACCGATTGCATGGACAAATCATCCAACGAACGGCTGAAACAACGGTTTCCCTCCCATTCCTTAACAGATACAGCATCCCCCTCACGGAATCGATCAAACTATGGGGAAGATTGGCACCAAGAAATTCCTGACATAGAAAAAATCAAAAGAAGGAAAAAGGAGAACTTGTTACTTCATGCAACCAAATTCATGAATATGGTTGCCAACGGATTAAAACCGGTCGAACAAACAACTGCTTCACAACTGAAACCACTAGATCCTAGATAGCAAACTCGCGATTCAAATCGGTCAAGAAAGAAAAACAAAAGTACACCAATGAAACAGGAATCCCCGGCATTTAATTCGACCACGTAGAAAGAAATTTTAAAAAGCAACAAAGCCAAACAAAATTCCGACCAGAGATTTCCTAGATCAAGTTCGACCAGGTTTCAGCTCGAATTGCAACGACAAAGAAATCCAACGGAAATGAAACTCTTGGGATTCAATGGACCCCTACAGAACAGAACCAACAAAATCAACAATATAATTCACAAATTCAAGAAGTGAATAACGCATTGTTCACAACAAATTAAAGGGAAGCAGAAGGAGAGGTTAAAAGGAGAGTGCCCTGCTCGAGAGGGAAACCACCTCAGAGAGCAAGAGAGAGGAGGGAGGTAGACGTCAACGCCAGAGTAAAGAAAAAACATCTCGTGAGTTCAAATAAATTCCCTAAATTCAAGGACGTCTTCCAAACGGGACCGGAGCTTCACGTCAAAATTTCTGACTCAGTCCTTCCATTTCCACATATTTCGGAACGACGCTGAAAAGTTTCACATAAACCGTCAAAGCAAAAAAGCATGCCCCTAGGGCGTCAGATTCAGAGCCGACCGGAAGTATCCAGCACTGTTGATATGAAAATGAAGTCGGGGTTAGGCGCCTAACTTTATCGGTATATATAAAGAAAAATAAATGACCCTTATGTACATTTTAGTCTCAGAAGACGGCTAAACCGGTGGCCGCAATTTTCCGTGTGAGACCCCAAAAGCTTTCATCTTTTCAGCATTATCTAAAACTTATTTTGAAGGGGCTTGGCATACGGAATTGCGCATGAAATTGAGATGAGTGAGCAGGCCATTAGTTTTGTCACTGATGCGCAAGTTGAAGCACATAACAAATAACACTCCAAAGCGTGTGCCAGTTATGGATTCGTTAGGATTTTGATTTCGGTTCCCTTATTTTTTCTCTGGTTACTTATGCATGCAAAATTGATAATTGATAGTGATTGTGCTCCTTGGAGGCACCTGTTGCAGTAGATCCTCCTCCAGTCGATGGAGGGACTCATGTTAAGATGGTGAAACGTAAACAGAAACTGGTTGGTCTCACAATACTGGAACCAACCAGAGGGAGAATTTGTTTTTGGTTCTTACGCAATGAAGGTCAAGAAGAGCATCAGCCTGATCTTGAGGCATGATCAACCAGTTCATTTGGTGGGAAAGGAGGTGGAGTAGAATCAATGGCGGATGACAGAGGTGATGGTCAGTGGTGTGAGAACAGGTCTGATCTTCATAAGCCTCTTGAAGAAGAAGAAGTTTTCTGGAAGCAGAGGTCCCGTGCACAATGTCTCCAGGCTAGGGGATCGGAATAATGGATTTTTCCGCTCCATGGTGAAAGGGTTGTCTAAAAGAAAAATATTACTTAAAATCAAGCCTTGTGAGCATAAACCAATCTTTTTTGAGTGATTAGTCAAACCCCAGTCACTTGAACTGTCAATTTCTTTTCCTTTCATGTTCGTATTTATAATATTCATAACAAACTGAACTTTGTCAAACGACACATTTTTTGCGTTAAGTTTTTAGTTGAAGTCCCAACCGGTAGATGGCCTGCTGAGAAACTTCTCAACTTTCCCTGAAACTTTTAATAGCTCAAAAACAAGGAATTAAGAATAAAATACATAACAATTCAGATGTAAGAAGAGGCTTGGGATTAGTGCCACAAAATGGTGTGAAGGTCAAACATACTTCGACCGTTTTCTTAGTTTTTGTTTTTCACCAATTATGAGATGGGTTGGAACTACTTGATTTTGATGATTCATGACAGCATTAGACCAATGATTGGATTATATTCGACACTTTGTATGAGATTTAAGACACCAGAACGTCACCTTTTTTCATTACACATCATTTTAAGTAAACTTAAGGCTGGGCATTGGGTTACCCCGAGCCTACCCAAGCCCAACAACATCAGAAAAGGTCAGCCCAGCTGATCCTAGACGGCAGCCTCGGTCCAGCTCATTCCACTTATCAGATTGGATGAGGCCGGTAAAGCTCAAGCATGGTGTCGACCTGATCGTTAAAAAAGGCCTATGCGATGCTGGGG
This sequence comes from Nymphaea colorata, assembly GCF_008831285.2. Taxonomy (NCBI): domain Eukaryota; kingdom Viridiplantae; phylum Streptophyta; class Magnoliopsida; order Nymphaeales; family Nymphaeaceae; genus Nymphaea; species Nymphaea colorata. Next base: position 25,947,517 of record NC_045139.1, on the reverse strand, counting down.
ACAAAACATTAGGTGTGTAAGCTTGGGCATCCGGCCAGGCCGCCGGTGGATACCTGGTACCTGACCTGACTAGGGCCCAAGCCCAGGCCCAAAAAGGGCACATCGGACTGGCCCAGGTGGGCCCGATAATTTTTTAATATTTATTTTATTAATTTTTATATATAATTATAATATTTATTATAATTAATTATATTTATATATTTAAAATATTTTTTTTAATTTAATCGGATTGGGATTAGGCTCAAGTTTTAATTGTTGGACTAGACCCAGGTTTCAAGTGTCGGGCCGGCCCGAGCCCAACTCCTTATTGGGCCGGGCCGGCCCGATGCCTAGGCTTATAGGTGTTGCCAAGTGTTTCCATTTTGGAAGCCCCTCAGCATCATCTAGAGAGAGAGAGAGAGAGAGCATGCGACGTGAGGCCCTGTGAGACTATTGACCTCATGTGCTGTGGCTGATCAAGCATTGGTGGAACACAATGACGACTACAGGATAGAGGAGAGAGAATGATGGGCAGTGGCTGATGGCCATGGGGAGAGAGGGAGATGAAAGAGAGGAAACTAAGACCTTGTTTGGTTGACAGGCCCTCAAAACTTAGTTTTTGTGTTTGGATGCAAACACAAAAACCAGGTTTTCTTTTTCAAACCTGGTTTTAGTTTGGATGACAAAAAATTGGTTTTTAATTGTGGCTTTAAAAACCACTTTCAGTTAATAGTGATATGTATCATCAACCAATAGTAGTATACAGTTAGTTCCAAAAGTTATAAAGCATTCCTCTTTAGAATCAGGATGCCATCTCATTATGCAATCATGATATATATTGAGTGACTACATAAGTTTAAACTTGAGCACAAAAATTAAAATTTGAGGATACAAATTATACAATCATGATAAATGTTGATTGCCTCCAAACATCTCCATGCAACATCTTTTGCCCTATGATCACAAGAAGCAAAGGCCATGGAAAGAAGAATTAGGTGAGATTGTCCTATTTCTCCATGTCTTTCAATTTGCTCTATGCTTTAACAGAACTGACGTTTTCCCTGGTTTGCAGAAGTTGACACTTCTTCACTTTGGAACAGGTCAGCAGATTTTTCTAGGTATGCAATTGCCTATTCAAGATCCTGACCAGCTTCATACATTTCACCAATTTCCTGCATAATGAGAATGCTAGTCATCATTTATATGGACAATAATATCCAGTTTAATGCATTTAAGTCTTAACTACAAATAATGAGCACAACTAGGACACAATTCATGATAAATGAGCATAAACCTAGACATGAATAAATTTGCACATATTGAACCAAAAAAGTTCAAGCACTGCAGTTGATCCAAGGCCACCAAGAAACTGATCCTAGGCCAAGAGCAAACTGACCTAGTTATTAAAAGAAATGTGATTTTATAGTGGTCCAAAGCAAACTGATTTTCTAATGAGATTAACAAACAGAGATGTATTTGCAATTGATAAAACTAACATGTATTTTTGAAAATTTTCAGGAAAAAAAGAAGAAGACACCAAAGGCATGATTATGTCTTGTAGGATGGAATCAGTTCATTCAGGCCAATTGAACGTAAACAAGCTCTCCTATTTCTTCTCAAAAGAAGTTGGGAGACAAATAGGTATATATTGCATCACTAGAATCAAAGAACAACATGCCAAAGAAGGGACAAAGGACACCATGAAAATTCTAAAGCACCAGAATCAAGCAGGAAAACAACAACCTGCAGTGTTGGTGTTCTTAAACCAATTTCCTGCATCCACGCATCGTGCCTGCTATCCAACTGTCCAATAAACAATGATAAGAACATGTAAACCACAAAAGAGCATTTACACTAATCAGTGGGTGAAAGTCCTCGGTGGCAGATCGTCAATTTAATTCGGCCCAAATATATGACAAATCCAGCCATAGGTAGGATATGTGTGCGTGTATGTATATATATATATATATATATATATATTATCTTGATGTCTACCTTATAAATATGACTATAATAGTCACTAAAGAAGCATATGATAGAAAAGGCACTAAGGCCAAGTGAAAAAGATGAAAATCTTCTTGATTGAATATTGAATGGTTGTAAAACACAACATAATCTATACAAGAGGCAGCTCAAGAATATATACAAGAAATAAGAGTGAATGAGAGAAAGAAGAGAGGGTTGTTCTAGCCGTTGGAGGTTGTAAGAGTGAATGAGAGAAAGAAGAGAGGGTTGTTCTAGCCGTTGGAGGTTCCAATGGCTCATAAAAGAGCCGTTGGAGGTTCCAATGGCTCATAAAAGAGCCGTTGGAACTCCCAATGGCTAGAACAAGGGGGAAAACAAAAAAGAAAAAAAAATTAAAGAAATAATAAAATACATAAAAAATAAAATGTAAAAAATGTAAAACCTAACCTAGTTATATCAACAAGATATCTTATTTCCTAACAGCCCCCCTTAAACTTACGGTGCTATCACCGAAAGTTTATCTAAAAGAAAGTTGAATATGGGAGAACATAGAGGCTTTGTGAAGAAATCAACCAGTTGGAATCAGATGAGATATATGGAAGCTTGATAGTCTTCTTCAAAAAATTTTCACGAACATAGTGACAATCCAACTCTATATGCTTTGTTCGTTCATGGAATATTTGATTTTTGGCAATGTAGATAGAACTCTCATTGTCGCAGCACAAATAAGTGGGTTCTTCTATTCTTGTTTCCATATCAAAGAGCATTTGACGAAGCCAGACAATTTCCATAGTTGTAGAAGTCATGACTCGATATTCAGCTTCAGTAGAGGATAGAGAGACTTTCTGTTGCTTCTTGCACTTCCATGAGATGAGTGATTTTTCTAAAAAAACACAAAAACCAGTAGTTGAGTGTCTATCATTTGGATATCCTCCCCAATCAACATCAGTATAAGCAATCAAGTTTAAGGAGAAAGAACATAAATACTCTCTTATTTATTGTTCCCTTAATGTATCTAATGATACAAAAAACAGCTCCCATATGAACAGTTGATGGAACATGTTGAAATTGACTCACAGTATGAACTGCATGAGCAATGTCAGGCCGAGTGATGCTAAGATACATTAAGGAATCCACAAGCTGTCGGTAAGGAGTGAGATTGGTAAGTAGAACTTCATCATCAATCTTCATTTTGTTTCCTACTACTTTAGAAGTTTTTGTGACCTTATCATCTGTTATGTCTGATTTAGCAATGATCTCTGCAGCAAACTTAGTTTGTGACAAAAAATATCCTCTAGTAGAATATGCAACATCAATACCCAAGAAATACGTTATAAAACCTAAATCTTTCATTTCAAAAGTTTTTTATAGCAATTTCTTACATTCTCTAATACCTTCCTTATCATTACATGTAATGATCATGTCGTCAACATACAGTGGGAGGATTATAATACCTGCGGTAGTATTCTTAACAAACAATGCAGTGTCAATTAAACATGAATGAAATCCATAATCAGAAATAACAGAATTAAAACGGTCAAACCAAGTTTTAGGAGCTTGTTTGAGACCATAAAGAGCCTTCTTAAGTCTAAGAACCTTTCAGTACTTCCATATAAACCTCTTCCATAATATTTTCATTTAAAAGGCATTTTTAATATCCATTTGGTAGATATTCTATTTTTTAATAGATGCTAAAGCAATAGGGGTCCTAACAGTAGTCATTCTAACTACAGGAGCAAAGGTTTTCTCATAGTCAATACCATATTCTTGAGTGTATCCTTTGGCAACAAGCCTTGCTTTATATATTTCTGGAGATCCATCACTTTTAGTTTTCACCTTGTATACCCACTAGCATCCAATAGTCTTTTTTCCTATAGGTAAATCTTGTATTTCTCAAGTTTGGGCTTTTCTCAAGGCATCCAATTCTTCTAACATGGCATTCTTCCACTCAATATATTTGGAGGCTTCACTAAAAGTAGAAGGTTCAAAGTGAGAGTGAATGACATTAATTCTAGATCTATGTGTTGAAATAAAAGTTTCATTTGACACAAATCTATTGGGTCGTCTCACATTTCTAGTGGATCTTCTAAGGTTCTCTTCACTTGAAGTTGGTTGGAGATCAATAGTCTCATGATGTTCTTCTTCAACAACATCTTGTTGTCGGTTTCTTCTATGATATGTGATTATATCATTGGCTACTCCATTATCATTATCATCAGTGTTATAATAATCAACATCATGCATTTCATCATCACATTGAGAGAGATACTTAAATAAAAAGGAATAATCATTGTTGTGTTGTGACTCTCCACAATTTTTAAATCTATTTTCATCTTCACAAAACTTTAAGTTCCTAAAACCTATGATCTTGTCTTTGACTGGGCCATAACATTTGTAGCCCTTTTGCGTCCCAGAATAACCAATGAATGCATATTCAATAACTTTTGAACTTAATTTATCAGCCATGTCATTAAGAACAAAATATTTGCATCCAAAAACACGAAGCCTATTGAAAGCTGGTTCATATTTGAATAGTTTTTCAAAAGGGCTGGTATTATTTAAAGCTTTTGAAGGCATTCTATTTATGAGATAAACAGAAGCAAGGGTTGTTTCAGCCCAAAAGCTTTAAATAATACCAGCCCTTTTGAAAAAGTTCATTTTGTTGAAGTGTTCTTGGACAAGATTTTTGATGGACTATTCCATGGTTTTCCAAATATCTTTTAAACTCATTTAAAATGTATTCACCCCCAGAATCAGTCCTTATAATTTTTAATTTAGCATTAAACTGTGTTTGTACTAGGTTGTGAAAATTTTTGAACGTCAAAAACTTCAGATTTGTAAATATATCCAACAATATCTAGTGAAATCATCATCAAATATCATGTAATACGATAGTTTTCTTTTTGACATGATAGGAGAGGGTCCCCATACGTCGGAATGAACAAGTTCAAATGGAAAAGAGGAAAAAAAGTTTCTTTGTCCACAAGATAAGGATTTCATTTTTTCATGTATGCAATCATTACATTTAAAGTTTTCAATACAAACGTGCTTGGTAGGACTCATCATAGACAATTTCTTAATGTTTGGATGACCTAATCTTTGATGCCAAACATTGATGTCCACATTTTTCACATATTGACAAAACTTTTCTTTGGGGATACATAAGCTGTCCATGTAGTAAAGGTCCCCTTTTCTAAAACCTTCCCCAATCAATCTCCCGGTTTGGTGATCCTGCACCAAATATTTATTTGATGAGAAAACAACATCAAAACTAAGATCTGAAATTTGAGATACAGAAAGCAAGTTGAGATTAAGTCTAGGGACATAACTAACTTTTGGAACAAAGAATTTTTGTTTTCCAAATTCTTTTTCAAAATCCCCAATCCCTTTAACACTCAAAGATGTTCCATTGGCGGTAACAACATTGGGTTCTTTTCTAGTTTGTTCAAAATTGGTCAAAGGTGATATATTTGGTGTCATATGAAAAGATGCACCGGAGTCTAGAAGCCAAGGAAATATACCGGGAGTGTTGGAGGTGGATGTCGTTGTTGCTAGAACTCCGGAACTCGACTCCTTGATCATGGGTTGAAGGACTGACATGATTTGATTCAATGTTGTGGACATTGATGAAAGATCACATCCTCCATTTATAACACTTGCAACATTCCTTTGATCAAATTGTCTATTGTTGTATTGCCCACCTTGCGAATATGAAGTTTCATGGTTGTGTGGCCCTCCTTAAGGATATGAAGCTCTTCCTTTGAAAGGATTTCCTCCATAGTTTCATGATTGTCCTTTATTATTATTCAACTTTGGACAACTAGGTCTTATGTGACCCGGTTCATGACAAAAGTCACAAACAACCTTAAATTCCCCTCTATTTTGATTTTTAAAGTGAGGAGGTCTAAAGGATTTGATGTTGTTCCAGGGTCTAGAGGCAGCTAAAACATTTTCTTCTTCTTGTTTTGAAATAAGAACACTATCCAATTCTTTGGGTAATTTCATTCTAGTTTCTTCACCACTTAACTTCGTAACAAGTTCATGAATGGGTGGAAGAGAGGCTAAAGAAAGTAGGGCTGACCTATTTTGTTCAAATTCGGGTCGTAGGCCTTGAAGAAATTGAAAAAACCTAAATTCATCGGCTTCATTCCTTCTAATCTCATGGCACTTACAATCCAATCCTAGTTTGGGAGTAAGTTGATCCAACTCATTCTGTACACTAGAGATTTTCATAAAATAATCTCTAACATTATTCTCACCTTGTTTGATACTTTGGGTTTTTTGAATCAAAAGATACTTTTTGGGTAAACATCCCCTTGAGATATTCCCAAATTTCACTTGCTCTTTCATAATACATGAGATTTTGGGCAATCCTAGGTTCAATACTTCCATAAATCCATTCTTTAATCCTAGAATTTTTGGCCTCCCAATCATCTAAGATTTTATAGTATTCATTCATGGCATTTTGTCTTTCTTCTTCATTTAAGTCTTTCTCAACTCTATTTTCTATTTTGGTTAACTTGAAAGAAGGAGGAGTGGACGTACCTCTTATGAAACCCCATAAACATTTCCCTTTGATGTGCATTTCCAAGCATTTTGCCCACAATGTGTAGTTGGTTCCATCAAGCTTGTACGGAGCATGATAACTTCCTCCTTCGATCGAAACTTTGGAGTCCTCCATGAGAGTAAGATTTAAAGTAACAATCTCCAAGAAAATAAAAAAGAAAGTCCTTCTAGAAATTTCACCAAACAGTTGGTGAGCAACAGCAAAAGGTCTTCAAGAAATGATGATCAGCAGCAATAACCACATCAGAAATTTTCCTCCAACAGCATAAGCAGCGAAAAACAGCTTCTAATAAATCTTCAAGAAGCAGCCCAATGGCTCTAATACCATATAAATGTGACTATAATAGTCACTAAAGAAGCATATGATAGAAAAGGCACTAAGGCCAAGTGAAAAATATGTAAATCATCTTGATTGAATATTGAATTGCTGTAAAACACAACCTAATTGGTACAATAGGCAGCTAAAGAATATATACAAGAAATAAGAGCGAAGGAGAGAAAGAAGAGAGGGCTGTTTTAGCCGTTGGAGGTTCCAACGGCTCATAAAAGAGCCGTTGGAACTCCCAACGGCTAGAACAAGGGGGAAAACCAAAATGAAAAATAAAAATAAAAATAAAAGAAAGAATAAAATACTTAAAATAAAATAAAATGTAAAACCTAACCTAGCTATGATATCAACAATATATCTTATTTCCTAACATACCTTTCTATTAATTCAGGAATAACTCACCCACATAAATTGTAGGACAAAATTGACCTCGTATCTAAAAGACCATTCAAGAAAAGACTTCAAGGTTTGTATACAGATCTAATGTTTCAATGCTCAAACACAAGTAAATGATGTTTGTGAATGGAGATGTAAACAGGTCAGACTTAGAACATACATGCAATAGCTAAACACATGCTTGTGGCTAGAGACATAAACAGGTGTTATTGGGACAAAATTCACTGAATTCTTACTGTAATTTTTGTTGATGATGTCTAAAGTTAATGTATCTTTAATTATGTAGATGGATATATTGGAATCCAAAATCCACTGATTTCATTCTCTAATCTTCCACATCCTATGCCATCTATTCTCGGTCGGTCTTACTTCTTTATGTAAAATCGAAGTTGTTACAATTGGCTCAGTAATTAAAAACGGTAATAAAAACTTAGGTGGCTAGGCCCATTAAAGGCCCACTTGAGCCTAGTCATGGTTCAAGAAAAAGATAAACTAAAAGTTACAGTAAGAAATTATATATAAATAAATTAACTCCTTGATGATGATTTAATTAATGTGTTCTGAAGAGCATAAAATTGTGTAAAGTGAGACTAGATAAGTAACTTTTAAGTGGTTCAGTCATTATGGTAGGGAACAAAGTGGTCATGATGATAAGATATTGAATTTCTAGCTTGACCACTAACTTGAAAAATAAATTCTTCCCACAAAAAATCAAGCTTTTTAATGCCAGGAAAGAAAGGAAAAACAGAAAAGATCGCTTACTTGCATTGTTAAAAGAACACTGCACTTCACAGAATTTTAAAATATCTTACGTCAAACATAGATTGAAATGTCTCTACAGACTTCAAAACACCCCAGTTACTTTGACATGCTCCACAACATCTCAACCTAATCTTGTTTTACTTACAAAGCCAAAATAGGTAAGAATATTGAACTACATCCAAATGCATAGGCATGATAACCTTTCAAACGATGAACCCATAAAGAGTTGATACGAAGTTTTAGAAGTTGAAGAGATTATTTCTTACTCAAAGCTTTCAATTATGCATGTCTCTAACTTAAGCAGTGACCAGTTCAATCTCTTTAATAGGTAGTTCAATTATGCGCTCTCATGCCCATATCGCAAAGACGAAAAGTTACAAAATCAGTCTGCCTACACAAAAAAGAATGATGACACACAAGGTAAACACTAAATATACAACATTGTTTAGGAACCATGGCAAGGGCTTCTCATAAAAGGCACTGAAATACATAAAACATATAAGGCATGACAGTATAAAGCAAGAGACATGAATATCATATCAAGGCGTCCGACCCAACAGCAACATCATTCTACCGAGTTGAGATAGGGGGATTGAAATAAGTTGCAGAATGTCATTCCTATCTACAACTGAAAAGGAAGATTGAAGTGAAAAGGGGAATTACCTACGACAAACACTTTCATTTCTGCTTCAATCCCTCACACTGGCTTCACATTAAAGGGCTGATCAGTATAAATAGCAGCAATTGATTCACGGACCGGCAAGTGAACACCAAATCAAACACCCATGGTTCTCTCTTGATGATTGTGAAAAGATGCAATAGTTTTTACCCATGCTGCTACAAAGCAACACCAGAAACTTTGAGCCCATTGCCAGACACGTGCTCACTGAAAACCTGGTTTTGATATGAAAAAGGCAAAGGAGGGCAGGTTTTCCAAAACCTCATTTCAACCAGGTTTTGTGTGAAACCCAGTGTCGCTGTATTCCAAATGTTGAAGAAACCGGGTTTTGAAGGCCAAACGAGGTTTCGGCTCGAAACCAGTTTTATGGGTGTCACCCAAACGCGGCCTAAGAGACTCTAAGACAGGGAGAATAAAATAAAGAGAGATGCAGCCGAAACCTGGTTTATGGGTCGAGCACATGTAGCTGGCCTTGATAGGTGCAGCCCGACCCAAGTCCAAGGCGGGCCAGCCTAAGGGCTGAATGTAACCTGATGAGCCCAGCCCATTGCCTAAGCCTAACAAGATGAGTGAAAATTTTTAACTTCATAGAGGCCAATCTCTCTCTCTCTCTCTCTCTCTATATATATATATATATATATATATATATATACACTCACTCACTCACTCACTCTCTGTCACTCTCTCTTGTGTGCGTGTGTGTATATATATATATATATATATATACCTTTTCATAAATACTTGTGTGTGTGTGTACATGGCACCTTTCACAAATAGAGAAATATGAGGCAGCTTGAATTAAGTTTCTTAAGGACTGCATATCAATGTCCTATGGTTAATCTTTTTGTCTTGGTGTGAAAGAGAGGAAATAAATAAATAATGGAGGATGATGGGTTGTCTCAACTAAAGTTGACCCAAAGTTAGCTTTGAAGCAAAGCACAAGTAAGAAAATTGAAGGAAAGGAATGCTAATAGTTTTGTTGCTTTGTAAGTGGAGGAAAAAAAAACTAATCGTAGTGAGGGAGCAACTGAGGGACCATCTAGAACTCTTTTCTCTATGTTTTAGTGTAATTGATAAACATGAGAAAAGTGGATGGTTCAATAGGTAGCGTCTATTTACTACGGGTCTCTTAGATCTTTGAGGACCTCAAATTCATGGATTTGAGATCCCTCAAAATTAAAAAAAAAAAAATTGACCCTAAATCCATGATTTCTTCATGTAGAAAGGATTTAACATCCACACTATTGAGATCCCTGTTTGTTTTAACAAGAGATGTCACATGGCATATCTTTTAAAGCAACTTTGGATCTATCCAAGGCTATCAAACACAATGTTTCAGATGATTTAGGATCAAAATAAAGTATTGATTATCATTGAGAATGTTCACATGAGAATAAATGTTACTTCATGTGGGGAGAAGTTTGATTTGGAAGAGGGAAAGTTGATAAGGAATTTGGAGGGTGGATCATATCATTGTCAAGATGTTGGGCTCGGTTCATTACATACAATGTGCAGTCTCCCTTGCTTCTAGAGGAATTTAAATATCTCTCTGAAAAATCTAGTGGTGAAGGGGTTATGCATAAGTTGTTATGTAGACCTAAACAAAATCAAGGGTTTCCAAGGAAATATAATAATTTTTCGTTAAGCAGAAAAGAATGTTCAAATGTAAATTAGATGTGACGCTTCAACAAGAAGGATCAGTCAAAGAAAAGTGTTTCTCTAGAAAAAAATCATATCAAAAATATTAGTAACAGAAGAACATTCTATAAAGATGGCAAAGCTATATCGATAATGATAAGGAGAGCTACATAAAGTTGTTGCAATTGGAAGATTGTTTAGCTGCAAGTGGTCACTCCACTAGATCTTTATGAAGATTATGAGTTGGAATGCTCATGGGCTGGCTGAGCTTCCTGATGAGATCTCCATCTTCTTTTCAATGATTGAATCTCCAGAATCTTCCTTTTTTTATTGATTTGGCATTGTCAAATTATAATTTTACTCATGTTGTAAGGAAGTTTAATAAATGAGTTATTCTTAGACTGATTTGTGGATGACACGATCAAGAAATTTGCTTGCTTGATCAAAACATGTTTTTGTATTTAATAAAAAACAAATTTATTGATGTTCAAGGAGTGTACACTGATATTGACATTAAAACCTTATTGAGTTTCATCACTAGAATTAGAAAAAGTGTTCATGAAATCATCTCTCATCTAGATAAAGTTGGTGGAACCTTAAACGTTGTTAGATCCAATCAAGAGAAAATAAAAACGTCTCCATCTATTTGAGATCGTATGTCTTTTAATGTTTTCATTAGCAATAGAACTTTTCATGAAAACAGTGGCCAACATCATGGTCTTTCTTAGACCAATCATCATGAGACTCTCAAGTTTGTCTAATGCAAAATCAGTTTCAATCATACAAGCTTAAAGCTATTTCAAAGGGCTTCCTCTAAGCATGCAACTTTAGTGGATTACTTTTATAAAGTCTTCTCATTCCTAATTAAAAAAGTTATTTGTCTTTTAAGCATGAAAAGTTGTACAATGAGTGCAAATATGTTATCAATGAAGCATGAAGAGTATCTGGTGGTTGTCCATTGATAAGACCACTAAGCATATTATAACAAGTTCAATCTTATAATATCAACGTGATAAGGGTGGAGAAGGCAAAATTGATATTTGTATTATGGATCTTCAATAAGAGCTATATGACATAGATCTTGCCAAATATTATGGTGTTGCTAAACCAATTGATTTTCTTTGTAATTGATTATTCTATTATGAATGTTCACAAATTTGTTCTTGAAAAACTTACAAAAACCCTTTCAGGTAAAAGAAGTAATGTGAAAGCAAGAAACTAAATTTGGATTAGTTATAAGTACACATTTTATTTTAATTTATTTTCATGGCAATGTTAAAGATATGAGGAAAATGAGGTTAACAAAATCATTAGTAGAAAAAAGGAGTCCTCAAATCCTAGAAGTGTGCTGCAGGTTTGCCCATTTTGATAAAGGTAAGCTTGTAAGTAATATCACTTGCACTTAGTGTTAATTTAAAAAGCTAATGCTACTCAAGTTGGTACTAATTACATAGCAATAGCACTTGGACATATTATATTTATAGTTACGGTATTTAGATAGAAAGACCTTCTGGGAAAAATTATTTTTTACATAGCAATAGCACTTGGACATATTATATTTATAGTTACGGTATTTAGATAGAAAGACCTTCTGGGAAAAATTATTTTAGTTCAAATGAGTCATATTACAAATTCAGAATTTCAATGAAGGATTGGTAAATCTCCTGAAGTATACAACAAGTTAAACCATATAAGGCCTATGAAAGAGTTAACTAAGAGCTTTTTTAAGGCAACTATATTGCATTTGGAGCTTCATTCAAGCAAAGTAGACAAACTCATGGTGTGTAAACAATTCTAATGAATGGAAGGGAGGAAGTATAAAAGGCTTGAACAAGGAGACTTGTTATCCTATTGTTTCTATTTATAGTCAAAACTTTTATTTGTAATTTACAAGCCCAAGCGATGAACAAAGAAATCAAAGCTACTTTTTTTAGCCATGTGAATCTTGGATTATGTTTGACTTTGTTCATTGATGATGACCTTTTATTCTACAAAGTTTTTTGTTATGTTATTGTCTAATATATTTCTAATGACTTTGAAGAAAGAACGTACATCAAATCTAGTGTTGAAAATTCAAGGATCTTCTCATTTGATGTGGCTAAAATTGAGATGAGTATCTTGTGCACTCATTGGGCTGAGGTACTTATACACAACATTTTGGATGACACTCTCATAAATGCAGCTTAAAGTTTAAGATCAGGAAGAGGCATCTCAAATGTTTAAAATAAGTTAGCTTACTAGAAGGTAAAATTATTGTCTTTTGTTTGATGTCATTGTCTAAACCAAATAGGTTATTTCTATATTCTCATCATATTAAAATAAATGATTTATGTGTCTTTCATTTTGGAATTCTTGTTCTCTAAATTTTTTAAAAAAGAGGCTAATAATAATAAGAGGTTTTACCTAATAGAACAAAAACATTTATTCTCTTCTCACTTCAAAATATGATACTAAGATCTAAAAGTATTTATGAAATAAATATGGTAAATCTACTTTTCCATGCATATTTAAACATATATTGTGATCATAAATTTTTTGTTAAAAGTATTTTGTGAGTCCGTTCCTACATAGTAAGAAGTATGTTCATCTTTGGAAAAATATTACTTATTCTTTGCCACTAGACAATAGTACATTGTTATGGCAAGTTAATTGAAGAAGTCAATGTCAAAATTTTTGAATGACGAGTGGTGTATGAAGTATCTAGATATGGTATCTAGGGCCAAACTTGTAAGGGATAAAAACGTTTGGGAAGAAACCAGAAGGAAGGGGGTTGAATCTAAATGAAGAAATTTCATTTGGTCTCCCAAGACCCTTATGCATTTGTATTGCAAGTAGGAAGATTTTCAAGCTAAAGTCAAATCTATTGCAACCATAGTGGGTGATGAATGCATGGTAGCTGTTGGTTTGGGAGTAAGGTGATCTATGCTAGATTGTGTGATGAAATGTTGATTAGAACTAGGTTGGCTTCTCTCCCTCCCCCACAAAAAAAAAAGAACACCTCTTGACAATAATGAAATGGAAGTTTCAAATTAGATTGTTTAAAAGAATTTAAATTATTCTCTTATGAATCCATTTTTTTAGCTATGAAGGAGAACAATGAAGAAATGATGGAGAATAATGGGTAATCAACTAAAGTTGGCTAAAAGAAAGCTTTGAAAGAAAAAAATATGGAGAATGGCTGAAGAATTTGATTATCTCTAGAAAATTTAATATTATGGGGTTGGGCAAAAGTTGTTTGACTTAAACAAAATCAAGGGTGTCAAGAGAAATCTAATGAATCTTTAGTTACACAAAGAACAATGTTCAAACATAAAGTTCTGAGTGGTATCTTCAAGAGGAAAGATCATGTGGTTGATCAAAAGCATTTCCATAAATAGAAATAATAGCAAAAGGCGTCTACTTCACTAATTTTTGGTATAAAGACTGTAACATGTTCTCCATGATCAACATCTAGAATTATCTTTTTCTTTTGTTGAATCCATATTTTCAAGTAGGAATTTGGCTCATGTTCTAAGGAAGTTCAATATGAGCTTTCCTCTAACATTGAACCCTGTAGCTACTAGGCTAGCATGAATTGTGGATGAAAAAATTAGAAAATTAGCTTGTTGAATTGAAATGTCTTCATTGTGTATAAACAACATTATTATTAACTTGTTGATTTAGAATGTTTTCATTAGAAATACAATTATTCATGAAATAAGTGGCCAACATCATGGTTATACTTGGTTGAAACATCATTAGGCTCTTAATTTTGACCGGAGAAAAATTGGCCATTGTTTCGTAAATGGGTGAGACATAACTTTTTCAATCATATGAGTTTGATACTATTTTAAAGGGCTTCCCTTGATCATGTCTTTATTGAACCATTTTCATAAAATTTTGTCATGTCTGACAAGAAAAAGTTTATTTATATATTTCAAGCTTTGGAACTTGTACGATAATTACAAATATGCTATCAAAAGGAGTGTAAAGAGTGAGATGCCCCATTATTAGATTATTGAGCAAATTAAAACATGTTTGATCTCATTTGAATCAATGAGATAAGAATGAAGTGGCAAATTTTGATGTTTGTGATGTAAATTTCTAGCAATAGCTAAATGAATTAGATCTTGATAAAAATTGTTGTTTTGCTGAATGGATTGACTTTCATTATTGATTCATGATTCAATTGTGAAAAGATAGCTTGTTTTGCAACCATGCAAAGATGCTTGAATTAAAGAAGTAACATGGAAGCAAAAAAGTAGGCTTCATTGGTAATGGTTGTATGAATTTGATAGAGCCATTTTGATGCTAGTGTTAAAGAAAGATATTAGAAAAATGAGATTAAAACAATGGTTAGTGGAGCGGAGGAGTCTTTAAATCATGAAAGTGTATTTCGGCTCTGCTCTAAAAAGCTTCTAAAGTTTCCTAGCTGTTGTTGGGGCCATTTGGTGGTTGAGTTTTATTGGAATCTAAGTAGCACAATTCATTTAGTTTCAATGGACTTCCTAATACATCCTTTAAAAACTCTAAAACATTGTGGGGACAGATATATTAAAGTTTATTAGAAACATTTTTAATTATGGCAAGCTCGCAAAGAAGGTGCAAGTAATGCACTTAAAAATTGTTATTAAAAAAAATTAATGCTACTCATGCTGTTGATTACATAGCAATAACCTTTAATAAGTTAATTTCTAAACTTATGGTTCTTATGTTAAAACAATATGGGGAAAATGATTTTAGTTCAAAGTTGTGTGATAAAGTAAAAATTGCAATTAGGATATTCATAAATCTATTTAGAATGTGCAGTCAGTTAGACCTTTCTAATCCCATGAATTGGGAGCTCTTGAAGACAGCCACATTGAATTTGGGATTCCATCCAAGCTAGATAGACAAAATTATGACATGTATTTTTAATGTTTTCTATAAAACGCTGAAAAATGAGAGGAAATGAGACTACTTTAGGAGTGCTAGAGGCTTGAACAAGGAGATCCTTATCTTTTTACTTCCTTCTTATCATATTTGAAGCTTTTGTTTGTAACTTACACGCCTTAGTGATGAAGGAGTTGAGGATTGTAGGGTACTTTTGGCTGTAGAATTATGGACTATGTTCCATTTCATTCTCTTTTATTTTCTAAAGCTTTTGTTAGGTCAGTGACTAATGTCACAAAATCTCCTAAATACTGTGAGGAAAGAACAATCATGAAGGTTAGTGTTGAAATGTCAAGGATCTTCCTATTCAGTATGCATGGAATTGAGGTTAGAAGCTTGGCACTCACTAGGCTATAATGTGAGCTATTCCCGCACAAGGATGTCTAAGTTAACTATCTTCTTTCCACGTTCTTCTCACATTAGATTCTAGTTCTTCAATGCCCTAACATTGTGTGTTCCATTTTGGAATTGATGGACAGGAAGTTTAACCAAAAACACGTATGTCTTCGCAATTACAAAATGTGATATAGATATCCAATGTATTCATAGAGTAAGTATTGAAATCATACCTTTTCTCAAGGCCATGACTGTTTCTAGAGACACTTTTTTGGTCTTAGATGTTTTGTGAAAAGTACTTTGTGAGATGAAGCTTATTAAGAAGTATTTTTCTTTTTGGAAAATCACTATCAGGTTTGGCAGCCAGATATTGTTAGCCAGTTAACTCAAGCGCAGCTAGTTCGAACAAACCAGGGCCGGCCAAACCTGGCTCATGCAAAGGTGCTAGTTACATTGCTCAAATTCTAGATAGGATACGGAAACCTAGAAATATGCACTTGCTGAAGTTATAGAAGATTAGAGAACAAACGGCTCTATGGATAATGTGATAACTAATGATGGAGGCAACAATTTAAGTAAGGAAGGCTGATAATCACTAAACTACTAATACATAATAAATTTTTAAAAAGTGATAAAGTTAAATCTTAATAAAAATTGAATTACTAATTACGCTGATATATTTTCGCACATCCTATCCATTTTAACTCCAGCTTGTTTGTAATGTGATGTATAACATTTGAAAATAAACCAATGAATGTATAATAGAAAAGCCACGAGCATAATTCTTCATATAAGGTCAACTAATGTTATTGAAAATAAAAGGATTTTATGCTGAAAAAGTTTATTATTTTGTAGGTAGTTTCAAATGTGATAAAAACATGAACAGTTTAATTTTACTTCTAAACACTGTGAAAACATGCACAGTTTAACTTCACTATTTCAGACAGCTTCTTCTGCACAAGACACAAAATTTACATTGAAGGGACCTGACATGTGAAACTCTTAATAAATTCATGGTGTCGTACACACACACCCTCTTAGTCTTAGACAGCTTTTACTTCTCTCTCTCTCTCTCTCTCTCTCTATATATATATATATATATATATATATATATATATATATATATATATATATATATATATATATATATATATATATATATATATATATATATATATATATATATGAATGTTGGTGGATGGCTAAAAATTTAATATCATACCTAAAATAGATTTGCCATGTCACTTTCCTTCAGATGAGCCTAGGGGCGCAAGTTAGGCAGAGAAAATGCATGCCTACTGAAAATCAAATTTTTAAAAAGTTTGAACTTGCACATTTAAATTTTTAAAATTTAAGGAACCATGTTCCTCAAAAGAGAGTGCTTTGTACAATCACCAGTAAAACCAAAATGTACAAAAAAAAAAGAGATCCATTTGGAAAAGATGAATGATGCCTTGAAGAGAACTCGAACCTCAATGCTCTTTAGCATGATAGTTTTGAGTCTCATGCATGGACAATGCCCACAAAAGAGAGGGCAAGATCTAGAGATTCCTGAATAGGTGAACCTTTCGAACTGCTGCTAAACTGCCCTCCCCTGGATCAAACTGTGATCGAGCCACTCATCCAATAACTGTAACGAGGATGGGTGAAGCCAGGGCATGGGCCATAGCCCCACCTCAATTTCTTTTAATTTACATGTAAATTTTAGAAAATTTCACTTGTCTTATACAAAAAAAATTTGAAAAATAATATTTCCACCTGTGTCAAAATTTAGAAACTTTAATTCTTCATGAAAAATTTCTGGCTCCGCCCTTGGTAACAAGGAGCAATGGCGGGACTAGGTCTGCGAATCGAGCAGCTGCCAACAGCAGAATAGAGAATTTTATACGTAAACATACAAAAGCTTATATTTATCGGACATGTAAATAGAAAAAAAAATTACTGGGCTGTGTGGGCAATTGCTCACATATGGTTTCGTTCCTGACTGGGAGGCGCCACATTGAGGGGTTAGAGATCAGAGGGACCTGAACTAGTGGATGAGCCCAAAGAGTAGCGTGGCCATGGGTAGAGCGAAGCACCCAAAACCTAATGAAGAGAGAGAGGAGACAAGAAAACGGTTTCCTAATTCTTGTTTTCCAGCTGAGAGAAGCGACGGGCACACCCCTCGCTGTTGCCATTAAACGAGGACCAACAGCGAGGCTAACTGCCGGCCCTCGCTATCACCTGCACCTAATGGCCACAAGAAGCAACGTCCGCCATGGGCTATGCATTTTTTTCTTATTTATCTAAAATAATTGTGAATAAAAACTCTTTACGCGATTTAACCATTATTTTTTATGTTCCTAGAACTCTTTTTTGTAAGTTAACCCGAACCAAAGGTTGCGGCAGTTAGTCCCTCATTGGCATCTTACTATAATTTTTTTGAAAATTATAATGTTCAAGGTGTGAAACCGCTAGGGGTGGAGCGAGGAATTTTTGTTTAAGGAGCACTTAGGCCTGGGCATCGGCTCGATGCCCAAAACCCGAGTCCGGGCCCTACAAGGTGAGATTGTCACACCCATGTTCCAACACAACCCGTGACCTCGGAGGTAAGGAGAATGGTCGGTTTTGGTCAGGTCCTTCGATTCTTCTTTTGGTGGCCGGTTGTTAACCTCTTGCTCACCAATTGATAATTGGCAAGTGGTTCCCTTTACATTTTAATGTGGGAGACAAAGCAGTGGAATGATGACGAGGACCAGTGGCAGATCATTCAATATGGGCAATTGAAAACCCACAACTTTTTGTATAGAAATTAAATAATTCGTCATTTTTTTAATGGTTATAGGTAGCTTGAATAAATAAATTAAAAGTTTGTTATTATCTTTTTAATTTATCTAATTGTATAGTACAGTATCGGTGCACTAGTGTCCTCCAACGCCCTTTGCAGGTGGGGTGCAAGATTTAAAATCTTGATGTTCATGTGAATTTCCTATTGTACCCTTGAATGTCCAATGGATCAAAACCTCAGAGCTACAAGTCAGTGTCCAGCATTCCAGCTTCACCAGTTCTGGAGAAGACATAATGTGTTCCTCAGGCACAAGAGGGACGTATTTGTAACGCCTCGTATTTGTGTACTGTTTCCTAATTCTTCCGAGACAGCTTCTGTCCCTACTCAGTCATAAATAAATAATCCGAACGAGAGAGAAGATATGAAGAATAATATTGTCAACATTGATTCTCTTTGATTCAATCATTGCTTGATGTAAACAGTTGGTTCAGCTTTAATTAAAGATATAATATTGTCAACATTTGATTCTCTTTCATTTAATCATTGCTTGACGTAAATAGTTGGTTCAGCTTTAGTTAAAGACATGTTTCTCATAAAATACATGACATATGACATTTGTTTTGAAAGAGAATTTAGGATGTCAATATATTCGATTTGAATCAGATATGTAATGAATCGATCTGAAAAAATTAAATGTATAAAAAAAAAATCCGATTAAGAAATCGGGCTGGATTCAGATTTAAGAAATTTGATCTAGATGTACAGAAATACCCAATTGGATTCAGATATGGTTTCAGATCAGATTTATTTTTAGAAAGATATCCTATATCTAATGAAGAAGATCCGACCGATGATGCACCAGTCCCTGGCGGCAGCTTGCCTACCTATCGGCCGCCTCCAGAACTGACGCCTCCAGGAATTGGCAAAATTCTGTTCAAAATTCAGATTCGGATTCACATATAAATATAAAAATCGGATTCGGGTTGTAAAATTGGATTTGGATTTGGATATGACTTTTATTTCTTTGTATTTGAATCTAAATTCTGAAAAAATGGATATGATTAAAGGCATATCCAATCTGAATCCGATCTGTTGGCATCCCTACTGAGAAACCATATGTTGCCGTTGGGAGCTTCCAAAGAAACCAATAAACCTAAGTCGGCCGTCGAGGGTTTTAGAGAGACTGAGAAACCTTGGACAGCCATCAAGGGTTTTAGAGGAATACAATGGCTTGCAAGAATTTCTCGAGGGTTTTAGTTTGTTGCTGGAGAAAGATCCAGAAATTGACCCTCGGCATTTGTCCTGATAGGAGGAAAAAAAAGACACCCAATTGTGGGGTAGAGAGTTTTGGGTTTTTGCTTCAAAACGATAAGTTCTAAAATAATTTAAGGGTCCATTTGCATGATACATTCATGGAACTCAGATTTATCGAAACTTGGTTTTGCGAGAACACATTTCTTTAATATATAACAAAACCAAGTTTTCACTGAACAACTTCCTTCAGGTTTTATACCATTTCATGAGAACAGGGTTCTGGCGAAACCCAATTTTCACTTCATTCAAATACATTTTGAATCCAAAACTAGTTTTTAGTTGTCAACCAAACTCCTGAAAAAATAAGAGGAATGAAGATGATGGACACAAGAATTAATGTGGTTCGGAAAAGAAATTCCTACTCCACGACTCAGTCATCAAACCTTAGATGGACTGGTTTCCTTTCTCACGTAATTTTTTATACAAGTTTTTTTTTTTTGGAATCAACATGAAATTCAGAATCACTCTGTAATTTCCTTAACTTTCTCCTTTATTGAATGGGAGAAGCCGTTGCCTGGAATTTTCCTTCCTTTATCAGCTTCTTTATTACTTGCCCCTAATAAGCTTGAGACTGCGTGTGCTAGAGAAACCGTCTTCCCAGCTGGCATCGGTTTCTCTTCTTGTGCATGATTTGGAGTTTTAATAGTTGGGGTTTGGATTGTTTACACAATGATTAAAAGGAGTCATGAAAGGACATTCAAGAGGTCATGATAAGTCATTTCGGTTTGGAAACTTGAAGACATAGGAGAAAAAATCAGCTAAAGAACATATGTTCATTGCCTCAACATGATCAAGCATGTGTGATTCAACTCCAAGCAGTAAGTATAAGGAAGTTGCTTGCTTCCTAGGGGAACATGCAAAGTGTATATATTCATACGGCAATGTAATTTTAATTGTTGTTGTACAGCACTTGTACATAATTTTTCTTGATTTTTGTATTCTTTCATTCTTTCTAATAAAGTAGGGGTTCGATTATCCAGCTCAAAGCCCTTGCTGGCAACTCAAGCCCAACCCTACATAATCATTGGGTTAGACCCGACCATCAACTTCATGGGCATCAGGTACTCGACCCAATGTCCACCCTTATTCAAAACCTTCTACATTTCCTTTTTCATATCTTGGAAACCCTCAGCATCTTGCTGAGAGTTTATGATTTCTGTGTGTGTGTGTTTGTGTGTGTGTGAGAGAGAGAGAGAGAGTACTTGCTGAAGGTGGACCACAGTTGAGAAGGGAGCTAACTGTCAATGTCATGTCAAGGAAAATGAAAGAAAGAGAGCCAAAGATGTAAAGGCATATGTTTCAAAGGTATGTATTCGCCACCTGAGTCCGACCCCTGATAAGTGGTCTGGGCTGGCCCATTCCAGCCTTCTTTTTTTTTTTACCAGTCGGCCAGAAGTCAAATGACCGGGCCAAGCCCAGCTGAATGCCTACACTTAAGTATGCTACCAAAGGCGGGGCGGGGAATGAAATGCATTAATTCCTGATAAATCGAGGTCTGGTTCTAATAATCGTCAGCCAAATAAAAACACAATAACATGTCAGGAGCAGAGCCAAAAAAATTTCTTTGGGGGTCGCCTATTTTTTCCTAAATGTTTATACGGGCCATATATTTTCCAAGACTTGTACAAGTGTCAAATTTAGATTTTTGAAAATTGTTACTTTTTTCTTTAAAAAAAAAATCTCAGAGGGTACATGGCTCGTGTAACACCCCTTGGTTCCACACTGAGCATATTGTGACTATCTAATTTTTTTGCAACTTAGTTTCTGTGTTTTCTTATCCATGTGTAAAACTAATTTTTTAACATATTCTTACAATTGGAAACATGGAATCTGTAGCTTTTAATGCTTGTTTTATATAATATTAAAAGAAATGGTGTGGCTTTAGTGTCTTCAAGAAGTGAAATTGACAAATTAATTTGTATCAATTAAATATATGAAATGGTAATTTATTTTTATACTGTTTTCTTATGAGCACAAGTCAAATAATATAAACTGTGATATTATTTTGAATCGGATTATTTTGATTCAATTTTCAATGAACGTTGGACGGTAAATGCCATGTTTGAAACCCAAATATATGTGCAATTTCCATTTTTGGGTACATTTTTATGAATTTTTTTTAAGAAACTTTTTATGAATGTTTTGTAAGAGTCATAGTTATCATAAAATTCAAGAGTACTTTGAAGTGAAACTTTATTAACTTGGAGACAAAAAAATGCTACCTGCAGTTCTTGTACTCTTTATCCTAGCAGGGTATATGGGAACACTCCATTTTAAGGACTTGTTGAGGACTTAGTGTTAGCATGTCTCCTTTTAAAGGTGCTTGCTTGGAATGGATGAAATGTTCAAATGTACTATTTAGATCCTTTGATTTAATAATAAAATAACGTAAACATCACAAAATTAGATATCAATTTATCTTTTAACTTGTTTCTTTATTTGTATGTCATTCCTTTATCTCACCTATGTTGGAAATCAAATCCAATTTGAAGGGCATTATTGTCATTAAAATTATAAAGCATATATGACAAATTGTATAAAAAGTTATGAATTGTTTACAAAAAAAAATACAGTAAAGAAGAACTTAAGAAAAGAGAAATTCATATAATACGTTAGAAGAAAGAGAAAGTAAATAAAGGAGAAGTGAAGAATAAGGAAAAATGGGAGTGACTATACCAACCATGGTATTTCATTCCAAGCATGAAGGACGTGAGTTTGAAAAGTGAAGAACAAAGTCTCATTATCATTGAAGAGACCGTTGCAGTCTTGTGGTGGTTCTTATATGGGTTTGGAAAAACCATTAATAAGTGATTTCACCTTGTTGCTTTCTTTTGTGTTGAAGAGATATTATTATAAATACGAAAATATTTTTTTTCTTTTCTTTATGTGTTGAAAGAATTCAATAGTGAAAATGTTTCAAATTTTCATTGAGTTCTTGCTTTCTTTCGTGGTATGAGAACTATTGTGAAGTATACTAAAGGGCTGTTTGGCAATAATAGCAGTTTGTTACTGTAATGAACCTGCCCCAAAGATTGATGTAGGTTCATAAAACATTGTAACATAATGTTTCATGAACCTACCCTAATCCTTGGGGTAGAGTCATGAAACAGTGACAGCTGTTCCTATTGCCAAATGGCTCCTAAGTTAATGTTTGAATATATGGTATTAAATGCTTGGACACTAAAAAGCTAGATATTTAATACTGGACAAAAGTTCTAGATCTCATATGCACCATATTGTGTGATGACCTTGAACTTTTGTTCCAGATATTTTCATTTCGTATATGTTAGTGCATATAAGCTTTTTTTTATCTACAAGCAGGCTGAGAAGCAACAATAGAAAAACTTTACTCGGGCTTAAAGTTTCATTTGTTTAGATGGAACATTATTCTTAGTACTAAAGTGCCATAACTTGTTAAAAAGTCCAGACACATTTGGTTTATTTGTTGCTGGAACTTTTCATAAAATTTGAATTAAAGTTTCACATCTGTAGTGGAATACCACGTATTCAAACATGGCTTAAGTGTTTGTTGATTTGTTTCAAAGAAGTTTTTGTTGTGTGAAGATGCAAGGAATGGATAGTATGTTTCTCTTTCAAGTACACATTTGAATAAGACATTATAAAAATTGGAGTGCACAAATGAAGGCTTTATTGACTTGACAAGATTTGTGGCATTTTGAAAAGGTCTACATTGATCATGTTTTTGAAAGTGATGCTACTTTGAATCAAAATGGAAATAATACTCATAAAGACTTACAAAAGAAAGACATAAGGGCTTTGTTTATAATGTACCAATGTATGACTGAAGGCAATTTTGAAAAGATAGTTGTTGCATCATCATTGAAAGAGGTTTATAACATTTTAAAAATTATGTATGAGGGTATTGACAAGGTTATGATGATTCAGTTGTAAATATTGAGGGCCAAAATTTGAGATATTACAAATTAAGGAAGGTAATCTATTTATAACTATTTTTCAAGAGCAAGATATCATAAATTAATTGAAGAGAAATGGAAAAAATATTAAAAATGTCCATGCTGTTGAAGAAAATTCTAAGGACTCCTGCTTTTAAGTTTAAAGATGTTGTTGTAACTATTAAAGAATATAAAGATTTAGACTCTCTGATAGTTGATGGACTGATTGCAAGTTCAGGAGAAATGAGTGGATAATAAAATAAATTGTTCATTAAAACATACATTTCAAACCAAACTTTCATTGAAACATGAAAAAAAAGTCTTCTTCAAGTGGTCAAAGGAAAATAGGATATGGAAATCGAGGAATAGGCTACAACAAATGAGGTGGATATGAAAGAGGCAACCTTTAATCATAATTGTCATAATCAAATATTTATTTCTTTAAGAGATCGTGGTAGAATACATTTCAATTAACAAGGTTTTGCCAAGAGAAATGTACAATTTTAATTGTAAAGATTGTGGCCATTATAGTTTAAAATGTAGAACCAAGTCCAATGATATTAAAGAGCATGTGAACTATGTTGAGAAGAAGGAAGATAAAGCAAAATCTATATCCGTTCTAGCACTTCATAGTTTTGACAATGAGTCATAAGCAATATATCATGACAGGGGTGCAAGTAATGTGTAGCAACAAAGAGATATTTGTAGAATTTAATGGAGGTACCAAATACAATCTTGGATCACTTTCAAAAGACTGGGAAGAGACAAAAGTAAGATCCTTATTAAACCTAAATATAAAAGTCAAGAATTTACTTACTAGTATAATGCTTATAGCATAATGAGCAGCATTCTTACTTTGGGACAACTTTTAGAGAAATGGTATGATATTCACATTTACCTTTTTTGAAAAATCAAATGAAAAAATTGGTTGCAAGTAGGTTTAGGATAAAAGACCATGTGTTTGTTTAGAATATTAAAAATAGTCTTTCTAAATGTTTGAAGACTTCTTTAAATGACATGTATTAGTTGTGACATTTGCTTTATGGGCATCTAAACTTTGGTAGCTTAAAGACTTTGACAATTTTGAATGTGGTGAGACAGCTTCTAGTGATTAATCATCCTCATGAAGTATGTGAATGATGCATTTTTAACAAAGAATATAAAAATAGTTTCACAAGAAGAGCTACATGGAGAGGTAAAAGGTTTTTAGAACTTGTGGACATTATATACATACTTTTATTGATGGTTAAGGTAGGAAGACACAAGTTTATTTTTTAAAGGAGAAATCTCAAGTATTTGAAGTGCTTAAAGATTTTAAAACATTTGTAGATAAGTAAAGTGGGTGCTAAATTCAAATATTCAAGTAAAATATAAGTGGAAAGTTTATATATATTGCATTTGAAAAATTTAGCAGATATCACAGAATCTGGCATCAGTTGACAACCTCATACACTCCACAACAAAAGACCATAGGAAAGAGCAAGCAGAGAACTATTCTTAATGGGTAGAAGCATTGTGAAAGGAAAAAGTATGCCAAATGAGTTTTGGGCTAAAGCCATGTCAGGCATGACTTATAATCTTAATAGATATCTAACAACGAACATAAAGATCACAATACCAAAAGAACAATGGAGTTCCTACAAGCCAAATGTTGCACATCTTAGAGCTTTTAGGCATATTGCTTACATGAAGATAAAGAGAGGAGAAAGAATGTTGAAGATAAAAATGAGAAGGGAATATTCATTGCCTATAAAGAAAAAATCATTAATTATAGGTTGTATAAACCAATTACAAAGAAAGTGCTTCAGAGTACATATGTGAAATTTAGTAAAGATGAACCATGCAATTGGAACGGAAAAAAATTTACATGAGATTGACATCAATCTCAATAAAGATGAAACAAAAGAAAGAGAGCAAAAAATTTTTATGCATAGCCATACATATTCACATTTAAGCGCATCATTTTCTCTATCATTATCATTCTCAAGAAAAAGTTCAAGTAAAAGATCTCAAAGAATGAGAATTTGGAAGAACTATATAATCAAATTGGTAGTCTTGATGAACATCTAACACCTTTAAATTTACTAGTAGAATGTCATCTTATATGTTATCAAAATGGAAATCAAGAAAGGAAGTAGGAAATGCAATGAAGCAAGAAATCAAATTGATTAAAAATAATGAAGCATGAGAGTTGACATCACTTTCACAAGAGCACAAGAAGAGCACAAGACAATTGAAGTGAAGTGAGAGTGTAAGATAAAGAAGAATGCAAAAAGCAAACAATGAAAGTATAAAGCTTGGTTGGTGGTAAAGGGTCATAAGGAAAAGTAAGACATTGATTATGAAGGGATATCTGCTCTCGTTCTCATCTTGAAATAATTAGGATGATGATTTCTATTTCACTATAACACAAATGGAAAATTTATCAAATGAATATAAAATTGGCTTTCTTGAATGGTTTTCTTAAAAAAGAAATTTATGTTGGACAACCTTTGGGTTTTGTAGAAAAAAGGTTATGCAGACACAATTTATAAATTGAAAAAAACTTTGTATAGTTTAAAACAAACACTACAGGATAGAAATATTATTATCAGCCACGAGACGGTGCATTCTTTGTCCAAGATCAAAGAAGGCTTGTAGCTTGGATATTTCTAAAGCTTATGACAAAGTCAATTGGTATTTCCTATATATAGGGCTTATACATGTTGGCTTTGATAAACCTTGGGTTGATAGAATCATGACGTGTGTCTCTACTGCCTCCATTGCCATTAGTCTTAATGGCAACCCTGGTGAATATTTCTAGATGCAATGTGGCTTATAGAATTGTGGACCTCTCTCACCTATCTCTTTAATATTGTCTTGGAAATCATTTTTCATGTCTATTATAGCAGAATGGTCAGTGGCCACATAAAAATTCCATGGATACCACGAGTTGGTCGAACCCCTTTCTTCCTTGTCTTTGTAGTTGATGTACTACTCTTCAGCAAAGCGGAGAGAAAAATAGTGGTTAACATCAAATCTTACCTCTCTACTTAAGGGATTGTGCAAGCATGTCCATTCATAGTACTAAATTTATTATGGCTGCTTTGAATACTTATGGCAGGCGGGCTAATCAGATGGCATCCACCTTAGGTTGGGAGATAAAAAAATCTTACGATCTGATACCTTGGTCTTCCTTTTTTTTGCAGGCAACATGATGCTTGAACATTGGGGTGATCTCCTTCAAAAAGTCGACAGAAGACTAGCAGCTTGGAAGTTCCCTTTACGCTCCTACGCAGGCAGAGCATAACTTCTCAAGCATGTGCTGTCCCAAGTTATTGGATTTTTGTCAGCATGTTTCCGTCTCCTGCCAGCTTTGATCAGCAAGATTAATGCTGCCATGGCTAATTTCCTTTAGGGATAGATGAACAATAAGCCCAAAAGCAATCTCTTTACCTGGAAAGTCCCTTGCCAGCTGATCCAAAAAGGTGCAGTCAGCATGTTCAGCCCTCTCGATGGGTGCAAGGCTATGATTTCCAAGCTGGGTGTGCATATATTTACAATCAACAAGAGAAGGATTTTGCATTGATACACCAAAAATGCTTCAAAGCACATAGCATCTAGACTTTAAGCATTATGGTGAGGCGTCAAGGTTTTTGAGAGGCATGCTTTGGGGTATTAAGGATGTCCTTCCTAGCGTCAGATGGATGGTGGGAAAGGGTAAATAAAATATTGAAAGACAATTGGAGTGTCACCTGTCTTTGCAGCAAGGTTAATAGTGATATACTAAGCAAACTTCACGGCAGTTTTTAGTCTATCCATAGCTGAGTTCCTAAACTCAGATTTTATACTTACGTTTGTTCTCAAAAGTTTCCTTAGCCGGCTGCAAATAGGTAAGCCTATGCTGCGGGAGGATGGTGACAAATTGTTTCTCAATCTCAAGCCTATTGGTAACTTTTTTATATATGACTTTTAGTGCAAACTAAAAGGAACGCTCCAAGAAGACTATGGCATGATTGGATATGGTTAAAAGGCACCCACACAAGAGCCAGATGGTTCCTTTATATCGCTCTCAAAGGTAGTCTACCTACTGAGAATAGATGGAAAAACGAGGCCTTGCCCTGACTAATAGATGTTTTTTGTGCCACTCTGAAGAAGAGTCTGCAAAGCGCATCTTGTTTTCCTGCAGAAAATTTACGGGTATTTAGAGCCATGTATGCAAGAAATTTGGTAGAAAAGTTACACTATTGAAGGACATCACAACAACTTTCTAAGGATGGTTCAGTTGCAAGTTTAGACACCTTGGTTGCAATTTCTTTGGAGGTCATCTTTTGCTCTGATCGTGTGGTCGATTTGGTACAGAGTAGAATGAAGCTAGATAAAAAGTGTTGATATAATGGAACAAGACTTGGGCAGTAAAGGCTACATTTTCATGGGTACCATTTCTTGCAGTTGTCACCAAATTTAAATAGTTACACATGGTAAAAGTCATGTATATCTTGTATATACGCATATGATTTAACCACTTGCAAAATCAAGTTCATGACATTAAGTGCTTTTATGATCACTCAGGTTATCCTAGAAGACAGACACATTAAGATTATATATATATATATCTATATATATATATATATATATATATATATATATATATATATATATATATATATATATATATATATATATATATATATATATATATATATATCAGCTGTTTAATCATATATTTATTACATTGTTATTTTTAACTTCATGCAGACCACATACATTGGTAGAAGTAGGGAACAAATTTGACCATGTTTTAAAAGTTATAATTAAGCTGCATGATGTTGTCCGTATCGAAGAACAGTGAAGTTTTGACTTTGTAACTCTTTTCCAAATTTAAGTGGTTACATATTGTGTTGATTTGACAATGTTAAAGGTTTATCTTGCACTTTATAACCATTTTCAAAGTACGTGAACACAAGACAAAGTATATTAACGCGTAAACGGTCGTGGAGGTATCAAACATTGCACACGTCTTTATTGAGATATTAAATATTGCACATATCTCTGGACAGATTTTTTGACTTGTTCCAACTATAGAGAGTGTATATAATACACAATTAATAGATAATGGATATGCTTGATTAACAATTATTTAATTGCATATATTACAATGCAACTTTGATTCAACTTCTTCTTTAAGAAAAAAAAAAAAAAGACATTACAACAAATGATCATCTGATTCACCCTGGGGTAATATTGACCAAAACCAGTGTTTGCACGAGGGTGGTCCTCTTCAAATGCCCAATTTTGTTGGTTCAGTGTGGCACCTATGTACTGCTTCAGTTCAGATTGGTAATCAGTTTAATCAGGATGAGTTGAGAGCTTAGCAAGTGTGGCTCAAGCTTGGCATTATATCTGCTAATCGGCCTGATCTTGGAAACAATGTCGCCTGCATCCATATTGTGTCCAAAATGTGAAGGCCATTTTAAAATTTATTTTCCTGACTGGGAGGCGCCAAAATGTTGCAACAGTGGGTTGCGGGGGGGGCGGTAGGAAAATTTATTTTCCTGTCCAAGCTATCGAGTTGGAAAAGCAGGTTCTATATTAGATTCTTGAATCTTTTGCGTGTGAATATAGGGGTAATATTTTAATTCTTGCTGACCAACTACGTTGGCAATTGACTCGTCTGGTAGTCCTGGTGGGGCGAGGGCACCTAAGAGATGATTTGATATTGATCAAATACTTTGCAGACAGTATTGATTTGTCTTCTCATATCACTGCTAACTGGAATGTAATATCGATTGTGTAGTAGGTTGGCCGATGTTTCATGCAGCTTCGAGTAGGAATTTTGGACTCCACACTACTTCATTTGGCTTTGATTTTGTGTATTCTTGATGTAAAATATTCTTTCCTTTAATAACAGGTCAGAGCCCTACCCTTCAGTAGCTCCGTTTCCTGAAACACTACATGCTTGGAATATAATAATTGACAGATAATTTCAGGTATTTCGTCAAATGCCTATGAATATTCACCATATACAAAGGTAAATGGTTAAGGTGATATGTTGCTTGTACGCATGTACGTAGATGATGTTATTTTTATTGGTAATCATTTAAGTATGACTGAAAAAATCAAGAGAAAAAATGAAACGTGAATTTGAAATTACCAGTGTTGGATTAATGCTACATGTTTTGGAATTGAAGTGAGACAAATGAAAGAAGGTATATTCATGTCAAAATGTTTGTGCAAAGAATATGCTAAAAAAGTCTTGCAATCCTATAAATACTCTGTTGTTTGTGGAGTAGAGAAAAAAAACACAAGATGGAAATATGAATGCAACATACTTTTAATGCCTAGTTGAAAGTCTTTGGTATTTGACATGTACAATGCCAAAAATTCTTTATGAAGTTAGCTTGGTAAATAGATATACAGAGGCCCCCAATGAGTTACACTTTAATGTCAGAAAAAGAATCATATATAAGAGCTATGTTTTATAATTGCCTACTTTATTCATTTGAAAATAATTTTCATCTTATTGGCTATACGGATAGTGATTAGGTCAGAAATTTTGGTAAAAGAAATAACACATTAAGGATTGCATTATCTATGGTACTCGATGCTGCATTTACAAGGAATTTGAAGAGGCAGCCCATTATCACTTTTTATACCCACTGGAGCAGAAATAGTTGCTACAAATACATCTGTTTGTCATGTTATATAGGTAATTTTTCTTAAATTTATGAACTTCTCCAAAAATTAAGCTACTGTGATAGCAAACTAACAATTTTTTTGCAAAAATTTCAGATTTTCATCATAGAAGCAATTAGCATATTGATATCAAGTTTTACTTTGTAAGAAAGCAAGTTAAAGATAAAGAAGTGAAGCTTGTGCATTGTAGTACATATGAACAAGTAGCTGGAATATTTACAAAGCCATAGCAATTTGATGTATTCAACAAGTTGAAGGCAATGCTTAGACTGGGGTTTGATCCAAGGGGTCTATTCGAAATTAAACTCAATTTGGAGTGCATAATTGTTCTTCAAGTTAAAAAAGCATATGTAAAGAATTTTATAAAAAGTTATCAGTTCTTTACAAAAATTATAGTAAATAAGAGTTTATGGAAACGGAAATTCGTACTAGACCATAGAGAGAGAAACAGAGTCAAAGAGCGAAGAAAGGAGAATAGAAAATGGAGAGTAACCCACAATGAAGGCTTCATCCCAATCATGAGTAAGACAATTTTGATGCTTTGAAGATGATTTTGAATAATGAAGAACAAAGTCTCATGATCACTGAAAAGAAAGTTTGCATTCTTGTGATAATTCCTGTATAGGTTTGGGAAAACCTTTCAGATAAGTGATTTCTCTTTGTTGTTTTATTTTGTTTTGAAGAGATATGTTATTGTATATGTTAACATATATCTTAAGTTCACACTAACTTTTTACGCTATTTTGTGTGTCTCTTGTTGGGTTGTGTTTCTCTAATGCCCATAACTTATACGGGTGAAAAAAACTGAGATATGTTGATAGTTTATCATATACAAAGCATCTTAAATGAACTGTCAAATTCATCTAAACATGTCAAATACTCACATAAAAAAAACAAAGAGAAAGCTTGAATTGACTAAAATGTTACACAAAGTATCATTGGTGATAATTAGTGCAAAATTTATGTTCACTATTATGTTATAAAAAGAAAGTCTCAATAGTACCTTCAGTCTCTCGGTTAATGTTAATTTATTGCAGCATTCTTTTTTTATAGCACAATATTAAAAATTTATGAGTGAAGAATGATAATTATAATGTAATTTAATAAAGAATAATATTAGAAAATTTACAGCTACCATTTTCTATTTTTTAGGTTAACAGAAGTTTACTACAACTTCTAATTTAATAATTTTATGAAAAGTATTTTTGTATATAGAAATATTACAAACAGAACTTTTCTGTTAAAAGTAGAAGTAAAAAATAAGCTACAAGTATTATTTTTTTTAAATAAATACTTGTAGGAAGGGTTTGGTTAGTCTTATACATAAATTCCCTACATTAATAAACTTTCTCCAGTACACATGATGGATGCATTCTTGAAATTTCATGAGTGAAAAGGTGGAGTTCCTACCTTTGTTCCGACAAAAAATGAATACACAAAAAGATACCAAAATAAAAAGGGGATTTATAGCCCAAGAAATAATGAAACAAGAAAATAGCATAAAATTGTACCTGACCATATGAACATTAGTTCCAGAAAAAAGAATATTTTATCAATATTCCAAAAGAACAACACCTGACTAAAATTAGTCATGTAGCATCTAAGCTCGATCACCATACATATACACCAAAAAAAAAAATTACCTTCTAACGTGGGGAGATCACTATCCATCACTACCAAGGGAGGATGGAGGTGTGGGCGATTGCCACGCAGACCCATGGAAATTAAATCCATATTATCATATTGATATTTCAGAGAAATTTTATTTATTTTTATATTGGTGCTCCTTAAAAATAAAAAAATTTACAATTAGAGTCCCTTTAGACAAAATTTTCTAGCTCCTCCCTTGGTCACTACTATCTTACTCCTTAACATGGATAGATTTTTCTATATGCTCGAGATCCCCCCACTTCCCTCTAACATGCCCATAAGTCTTCAGTTCCAACCCTTATTATTTGAAATATTTATGTGTTTTTTATTGTCACCTATGCATAGACATCTGTTGCATCAGCAACAGCATTTCAACATGGTCATTCATCATATCAAAAACTTCTAAAATCTCATGCTTCATCCTATAATTTTGGTCTTCTTTTGACATAGCATAAAATATTTTTTGTTTTGTGCAACAAATGGTAGAATATGAATTAAAAACAGAACATGTAATGCCTCCATAAAGAAGGTTAATTTGGCCCAATTCTTTAGTGTTGACATGCATACAGCATCAGTTAGGTCATCAATATTGTTTATTGTATTAGCATTTGTCTCCTTGTTTACATTTTTTAACAAAAAAATCAACTAAAATATTTTAAATTGATTTCAGAAATAAATAAAATTAAAGTAATCTCATTGGCAATACTTTGTGTTGGCAACGTTCCTATAATATATACTGATGCATATATATTAGACAATACAGTTCGATGTGAGACAATATTAATAACATAGACTTTTATAAGAAAACATTCGAATCAGCAAGAACATAAGAAAAAATCCCAGTCTAATCGATGGGCATTTTAGATAAACAATGGAGAATTTCTTCTCAGGTATTGAAGATTCTTTTTCAAAAATTCCAAGAATTAAGTGTCTTTTGTAATTATGAAGAATCAACTTATCATAACTAAAAATCCTCAAGGGGTTGGCGCAACGGTTGGGGTAGGGATTAGTAGGAGGTTAGTTCTTATTTTGAATTCTCATGGCATCAACTATATGGGCTGCAAAGGGAGGCTACTGACATGCAAGGTAAGTACGACGAAAATGGCACTTTGAAGCACCAAAAGCATACCATTTACCCTATAGGATGAGGAGTTGGTTGAGGGTTTCAACCTTCTTTTAGGCGATGGAAAATCTCACCCACCTAGAAAAACTTATCATAACAAAAAACTCATGTATGTTAACTTACTTTTTTGTAAGGTTAGTCACCATATATGAGAGAATGAGAGAGATATAAAGAAAGTAGTAACAAGATGCACCCAAATGGTCTATTTCCACTCTAAAAACATGACAAATACAATATCCAAAAGATAATACTTATCTTCAACAAATACTTAATTATTTCTTCACAAAGTACTGTAAAGATGATTACACAATATTAGCTGATTGTCAAAATGGTGACAAGGACAATAATTAATGTTATGAACTGACAAAACCAAAAATAGCATACATTTATCGTTTTCGGGTGAGTGGGAGAGACCCACTGTCCGACACAGAGCCAAAGCTCCGACCTAACATATGTTACCTTACATTCATTTTTTTAACTAAAAAATCATTTAAAATATATTAAATTGCTTTCAAAAATAAATAAATAAAAAAGTAATCTCATTTGACATACTTCATGTTGGCAATGTTCCAAAAAATATACTAATGCATATATATTAGTTGATACGGTTCGATGTGGGTCAATATTAACAACATAGACTTTTATAAGAAAACATTCATATCAGCAAGAACACAAGAAAAATCCTAGCCTAATGGATTGGCATTTTAGATAAATAATTGAGAATTTCTTTTCAGGTATTAAAGATTTTTTTTCAAAAATTTGAAGAATTAAGTGTCTTTTGTAATTATGAGGAATCAACTTTTCATAACTAAAAATCCTCAAGGGGGTTGGCGCAATGGTTGGGGTAGGGATTAGTAGTAGGTCAGTTCTCATTTCGAATTTTCAAGGCATCAACTCTATGAGATGCAAACAGAGGCTACTGACGTCCAAGGTAAATAGGACGGAAGCGGCACCTTTAAGCACCAAAAGCAGCCATTCCCTATAGGATAAGCTATTGGGTGGGGGCTTCAAGCTTCTTTTAGGCGGTAGAAAACCCTATGCACCTAAAAAAACTTATCATAACTAAAAACTCATGTATGTTAACTTTACTTTTTTGTGAGGTGATTCTCCATATGTGAGAGAATGAGAGAGATACAAGAAGTAGTAAGAAGATGCACTCAAATGGTCAATCTCCACTAAAAAAAAATGAAAAAGAATGACTAATCCAATATCCAAAAGATATCACTTATCTTCAACAAATACCTAATTATTTCTTCAAAAAGTACTGAAAAGATGGTTCTACAATATTAGCTAATTGTCAAGATGGTGTCAAGGACAATAATTGATGTTATGAGTTTGACAAAACAAAAAATAAAATACTTTTATCACTTTCAGGACAATAATTGATATTATGAACCTGACAAAACCAAAATAGCATTTCTTTATGGCTTCTAGGTGAGTGGGAAAGGCTCACTGAGCCAAAGCTCTCACCTAACATCGTTACCTTATTTTCACTTTTTTAACTAAAAAATCATTCAAAATATTTTAAATTGATTTCAAAACAAAATAAAGTAATCTCATTGGACATAATTCATGTTGGCAACGTTCCAATAAAATATACTAATGCATATATATTAGCTGATACGGTTCGATGTGAGCCAATATTAACAACATAGACTTTTATAAGAAAACATTAAGAACAAAAAAAATCCCAGCCTAATGAATAGGGATTTTAGATAAACAATTGAGAATTTCTTTTTAGGTATTGAAGATTCTTTTTCAAAAATTTCAGGAATTAAGTGCCTTTTCAAAAAAAAGAATGACAAATTCAATATCCAAGATATACCACTTATCTTCAATAAAAACCTAATTATTTTTTCACAAAGTATTGCAAACATGGTTCTACAATATTAGCTAATTGTCAAGATGGTGATAAGGACTTCACAAAACGAAAAATAACATACCTTTATCGCTTTTAGGTGAGAGGGAGAGACCCACTGCCTGGCACAAAGCCAAAGCTCCCACCTAACGTCTGTCACCTTATTTTTATTTGTTTAACTAAAAAATCTTTTAAAATATTTTAAATTAATTTTAAAAATAATTAAAAATAAAGTAATCTCAATGGACATACTTCATATTGGCAATGTACCAATAAGATATACTGATGCATATATATTAGCTGATACGGTTCGCTGTGGGTCATTATTAACAACAGACTTTTATAAAAAAACATTCGTATCATCAAGAACATAAGAAAAAATGCCAACCTAGTGGATGGGCATTTTAGATAAATAATTGAGAATTTCTTTTCATGTATTGAAGATTCTGTTTCAAAAATTTCAGGAATTAAGTGTCTTTTGCAATTATGAGGAATCAACATACCACAACTAAAAATTCTCAAAGGTGTTGGCACAATAGTTGGGGTAGGGACTAGTAGGAGGTCAATTCTCATTTTGAATTCTCATGGCATCAACTCTATGTGCTGCAAACAGAGGCTACTAACGTGCTAGGCAAGTACAGCGAAAACTGCACCCTAAAGCACCAAAAGCAGGCTATGTACCCTATGAAATAAGGGGTTGGGTGGGGGTTTCAACCTTGTTTTAGGAGGTGAAAAATCCCACTTACCCAGAAAAACTTATCATAATTTAAAACTCATGTATGTAAACATTTTTCTTTTTTTTGAGGTTATTCCCCATATGTGATAGAATGAGAGAGAGACAAAGAAAGTAGTGACAAGATGTACCCAAATGGTCTATATCCATTCTAGAAAAAATGAAAAAGAATGACAAATCCAATATCCAATAGATACCAATTATCTTCAATAAATACCTAATTATTTCTTCATAAAATACTGCAAAGATGGTTCCACAATATTAGCTGATTGTCAAGATGGTGACAAGGACAATAATTGATGTTATGAACCTAACAAATCAAAAAGTAGCATACCTTTATCGCTTTCGGGTGAGTGGGAGAGACCCACTGTCCGACACAGAGTCAAAGCTCCCACCTAACATGTGTTACCTTATTTTTATTTTTTTAACTAAAAATTCATTTAAAATATTTTAAATTGATTTCAAAAATAAATAAAAATAAAGTAATCTCATTGGATGTACTTCATGTTGTCAACGTTCCAATAAGATGTACTGATGCATATATATTAGCAGATACGGTTCGATGTGAGCCAATATTAACAACATAGACTTTTTTAAGAAAACATTCGTATAAACAATAACATTAAAAAAAATCTCAGCCTAATGGATGGGCATTTTAAATAAACGGTTGAGAATTTTTTCTCAGGTATTAAAGATTCTTTTTCAAAAAGTTTAGGAATTAAGTGTCTTTTGTAATTATGAGAAATCAACTTATCATAACTAAAAATCCTTACGCGGGTTGGTGCAATGGTTGGGGTAGGGATTAGTAGGATGTCAGTTCTCATTTCAAATTCTCATGGCATCAACTTTATGTGCTACAAACAGAGGCTACTGACGTGCAAGGTAAGTACAGTGGAAACAACACCCTGAAGCACCAAAAGCAGGCCATGTACCTTATGGGATAAGGGGTTGGGTGGGGGCTTCGTCATTTTTTTAGGCTGTGAAAAACCTCACTCACCTATAAAAACTTGTCATAACTAAAAACTCATGTATATTAACTTCACTTTTTTTTAAGGCTATTCTCCATATGTGAGATAATGAGAGAGATATAGAGAATGTAGTAACAAAATGCACCCAAATGGTCAATCTCCACTATAAAAAAAAATGAAAATGAATGACAAATCCAATATTCAAAAGATACCACTTATCTTCAATAAATGCTTAATTATTTCTTCACAAAGTACTGCAAAGATGGCCCACAATATTAACTGATTGTAAAGTTGATAATAATGACAATAATTAATGCTATGAACCTGACAAAACCAAAAATATAGCATACCTTTATCTCTTTCGACTGAGTGGAAGAGACCCATTACCCGACATAGAGCCAAAGCTCCCACCTTACATTACCTCTTAAAATGTGGTCTGTCACTAAGCAAAAAGTTATATAAAACGCCACTAGATTTTTTTGCCAAAAACTTCAACTACCTTCAATGTCATGAAAAAATGTCCTTACTTAAAAAAAATAAACATATAAGTGTCCTTACTTAAAAAAAATAAACATATACATAATTATTTATGTAAACGGCATATTTAGCACCCAAGTAAATAAAGTCTTGTTTAGTATGATTTTTATATGTTCTGGCCTCTAAAAAAGGAACATGCGTTATGACAAGAAATCACAAAAATGTTCTTGATAGTTAAATGGAAGAGTCCTCCATTATAAGGGTGAAAGTGGAAATTGAAAAAAACTGTCTTGTAAGTTTACCAAATTATCGTGCGAGTAAAAGGTGGGAACATGCCTTCCAATGTTAACATTATAATCCTGATTGTGGATGATATTATTGAAAAAATGAAATGGGTAGGAGGGTATTTTTTTCTTTATAGAAGGGGCTTTTTGAAATCTCCTTTAGTATTAATTCTCCCACCTAACTACTTTATATTGAGCTTCTGAAAGATAACGTCATCGTACTTCTCTTTTGTTTGATTAGTGATTAACAGCACTAAAGTTTGGTCAACGAGGTTGACACGCGGAAAGCCATGGCACGATCTAAAGTCAAAACAAATAAAAATAAAACAAATATAATTGTTATTCACAAATATAATTTTGAGAATTGTTCACTCGGCTTTAGAGTTGTTTGGCAAATGAAATACTTTGCATCAATCTTTGGGTAATTTCATAAAATACTCACAAATTGTTTTAAATGTCTTATAGCTTAGGACACCCTTTAAGTGTTTTTATAAATCAACCCAAAAAATTAGGCAGATTAAATGAATATTAGAGCTAGTGTTTCATGAATCAGCTCAATCTTTACGTCAGTTTCATGTGACACTTACACAGTGTTCTTATTGTCAAATAATTCCTAAAAACACGTTTGATGTCTCGCTCCACCGGCGAAGCCAAGGGGGTCCTGCCTGGGCCATGGCCCCATCTTAGCAAAATGAAAGGAAAAATTAAATTAAAAACCTAGCCTATCCCTTTTCATAGGGCAAAAATGCATGGCAGCGCCGCTGTAGGAAGAGAGTGTGAGGGAGAGAATGAGAGACAAAGAGAGGGAGATAGAGAATGAAAGAGTGAGACAGGGAGCACAAGAGACCTAGGAAGGAGGTCGGAAGAGAAGAGGAGAGAGAAGAACGTAAGGATAAAGGGCAAGCTCAATTTTTAAGGCAGCTTTGACACCTGGCAAATTCTTCTTATTGTCAAACAATCAATTCCTAAGGACATGTTTGATTTATATATATATATATATATATATATATATATATATAATCATGTCAGGCATCCGAATAATTGTGTGTCTCTCAACAAGCCACAACCGAAATGGACGTGTCAGATTTAGATGAGATGTGACCTTACTAATTAACTGTCACTTAGTTGGACTTGGGGTCAGTTTTGATGTATATTACAAAAAAATGGAGTACCGAAATCCAACTTTACGCTTCGGCGGATTCAAATGCCTCGGGTCCTATAAGAAAATGTTTCACCTATCTCAGAATATTGAATGTTAGATAAAATTCAGACTTTCTTATCAGGAACCATATCTAGATTCAAATTATATGTCGGATAATATCCGAACCATTGGCTTGTTAAGGACAATTCTTTCCGCGAGTGAAGAAAAAAGAAAGAGGGTGGGGATCGGACCAACCACCTTCAACAAACCTCGACCTTTCACTTCCTCTGTTGCCACCGCCTGAAAAAGGAGAGGTGTTTGTTGGACTCCGCAGCAGATTCGGTGCAATTCAAATGTTTCATAGTTGTAGAGTTATATTTTAGACATCTTTTTCCCTTACATGAATAAAGTCCATATGCTTGGCTCTTGTTTGATTGTATAGTTGAGATTTTAAATTAATTTACACAATTTTAAAAAAAATTCAGGCCGTTGAATTTTTTATTGTATCAAAGTTTAGAAAGATACCAAGAACGAACCACTTTAGTTGATCAACACTCCGACTTTTTTCCAACTATAATTTAGTTTATATCCACGTTGTTAATTAAGATGTTGAATAAAAATTCAAGCTATGTACTTGTAGATTAAGAGATAATCGTTCTGTACCTTGTACCCGCGTTTGCGTGCAATGTATTTGCAGGAATAAATTTATTTCGAAATTAGACATAAGTGTAATTATTTACCATAACTTGTGATAGAAAGTTTGGGTAATTTAATGTACTCTAGTAAAATTTTGCTTATTTGCCATAAATTTCTAGTAGTGGAGCTATATGAACATAAGTCCCAAATTTTTACTTTATTTTTATATAGGTGTCTGTCTATTTATGTGTACGATCCCCAATCAT
This sequence comes from Nymphaea colorata, assembly GCF_008831285.2. NCBI lineage: Eukaryota > Viridiplantae > Streptophyta > Magnoliopsida > Nymphaeales > Nymphaeaceae > Nymphaea > Nymphaea colorata. The sequence continues at coordinate 25,908,151 of NC_045139.1, read as the reverse complement.
AAGGAATTGATTAGAAGTCCATGGTCACAGAAAATACTTTTTTTTTAAAAAAAACAAAGTGAAAAAATGCCATAAATTAAATGGTCGTTTTAAACTCTGAAAAACGTATTTTAAAAAAAAACATTAAAACGAAAAAACACGTTTTTTCATTTTTTTTATTTTTTTCAGTTTTTTAATGACAAACATTTTTTTATTTTTTATTTTTTATTTGTTGCGAATCTACTTTTTTGTGATGTTTGTGTTATTAGTTTCTCACTTATTTTATTTTTCTCTATTTTTAGTTTTTTTTTTTAATTTTTAAAATTTTACTATATTTTTTCCTTTTTTGTTAAGTTTGCCCTATTATACCCCTTACCGTTTAAAACTGTGAGAGGTTATTTGTGACTCTAAATTTAGAACTGCAAGTAGTTAGAAGTTTTGATTATGAGAAGACAGTAATTGCATGGATTTGGATTGCAGCCATGTACACACCATTCTAAAGCATGTTTTAAATGACAAAGTTTTATACAGGTATAAAATGCCAAAGTGGTGTTTGACAGGAAAAAACAAGGAAAGAATTGGTAAATTTTAAGACAATCCATCTTTCAGCGAGAAAAAGAAAGATGGCCAAAATTTTAAAAACAAAAACCGAGAAAATAAAAAAAAAAGTAGTAACTAAAAACTGCTAAAAAACAAGAAAAAAAATGTGAAAATGATGAAAGATGGAGAAAACGGAAAAAACGTGAAACAATGGGAAAACAAGACGTTTTTTACATTAAAAAATGCATTTTTTCGCATTTTATTCGGCTGACCAGTACCCTTTTTCATTGAAATTGCAAAGGTAAAAAAAAAGAAGAAAAAATTACTATAAGCATGAAATAAATGAGAAGTACCACTGTCACAGTAATCAACAATATACATTTCTTGGCAGGTTACAATTACCAGTTTTATCGAACAAGTAAATTGGCCTTTGAGGGACATATATATATATATATATATATATGTATATATATATATATATATATATATAGAGAGAGAGAGAGAGAGAGAAAAGCAAATCCAAAAAAATATGAATACAATTCCAAGAAAATGAAGAAACAATAATACAATTCAACTAGGAACCCGGCTGAGACACATTCACTTGTATATATATATATATATATATATATATATATATATATATATATATATATATAGAGAGAGAGAGAGAGAGAGAGAGAAAAGCAAATCCAAAAAAATATGAATACAATTCCAAGAAAATCAAAGAAGAAACAATAATACAATTCAACTAGGAACCCGGCTGAGACACATTCACTTGTATCTCAAGCTCTGCCTTTTTGGGTCCCAAAATTTTTCAATGAAATAGTAAGTAAGACTTAAAACGGAATCATGTAGTAGAATGATCTCTGATCTGAGGGGAAGGGACTCGAGCTACTATGCAACTACAAGCTTCCTGATTAATTTACTCTTTCAGTGGGCAAAACGCAACTTCCATGGCCAATCTCATCAAATCAAATCTCAGTCTTGGAAACTCTTCTAGCCAATATGAGCCAACAGAGAACTCGGTAGAACATGAAGAACGCGATCATAATCCCAACATTAATAAACCTAGCATCATTCTCCAGTCCCCTCTTCCTCAGGACGTCGGCGCCGGTAAGCAAACACGCCGGCCCGGCCGGCCCCGTCCCCCAGGCGAAACACTCCGTCTTCAACCCCCAGTACTCGTTAATGATGAGCGAGTCCAATGGGTACTTATAGAGAGAGATGTAGTACATGGGCAGCCAGTACTTTGGTATACTCTCCTTGGAGATGAAGTACCCCGAGAAGAGGAAGAAGGCTCCATGAACGGTGCATATCAGAGAATTTCCGGCGATGTAGTCCGGAGATACGGAGCAGAGGAACAAGACCAAGGAGCTCGCCATCAGCACGATCAACCAGACGAGGAGCACAAAGGAAACAAAGGCAGTCACCGTGGGGTTGAGTCCCACCATCCAATACACCGGCACGGAGAAGAGAACGGCGACCACGAACAAGAAGGGCACGAAGACGACGGTGTTGGCGATCATATACGAGGAGACACGGTAAGCTCCCCTGGACGCCTCCTTCATTAGCACGCGTCTTTCCTCCAGGAAGATGGGCAGCGCCTCCACCGTAGAAGATAACAGGAAGCTCAGACAGAAAGCGAACAAGCCCATACGCTCAGTGACGCCGGTTTGGTCCTTCTTCACCCTTAAGTAGACGCTGCCCAACCCCAGGCCGGCCACCACCGCCTGCATCGTCCTGGCCAGAAAGAGCTGCTTGGTCCTGTAGATAATCTTCCAGAACCTAGAAGACAGTGTCATGATCTCATAAAATCTCCATCCCACCAGCCCATTATCGCCATTATCGTCTACCACTGTTGGTGGGCACTTGTATTCCTCAACCATGCTGTCTAAGCCAGTACTCCTGTTGTGGAAATCCTCTAGGTCTCTGTTAATCTCCATGGCAAACTCTAGTGGGTTCAGCTGGTCTGGGATCTTAAAACCTAAACCCTGAATTGTCTGTTCCAGTTTCGAAAGGCTACCGTGGTATGCTACCGTACCTCGACTCAGCAGCAGAAGGTTGGAGATGTGGTGCAGAATCCTGTAGCTCGGCTGGTGTATCGTGAGTATGATGGTTCTGTGCCTGTTCCTGGCCATGCAGTCGAGCATCTCGATGACGTTCATGGCGGAAGCAGAGTCCAGACCAGAAGTGGGCTCGTCGAGGATCAGAACCGGCGGGTCATGGATGACTTCAACCCCAATGGAAACCCTTTTTCTTTCACCACCTGAAATCCCTCGGTGCTCCTCATTCCCCACAAAGGTATCGGCGGCATGGCTGAGCCCCAGCTCTTGGATCAGAGACTCCACTCTTTCCTTCTTCTCCTCTCCCGTCTTCTCCTTCAGTCTGAACCTCGCGCTGAACATGAGCGTCTCCCTGACAGTCAACAGAGGGAGGAGGTTGTCTTCCTGCGTTATGAAACCGCAGAGTTTCCGCAGCTGGGAGCAGCTCCTCACGGGGTCCCCATTGACGGAGATCGCCCCGGGGTCGAACCCGCCGGCCCCGGCTCGGCCGGCCAGGATGCGGAGGAGCGTCGACTTGCCGACGCCGCTCGGCCCCACGACGGCGAGGATCTCGGAGGGGTTGGCTACGAAAGAGATGTTGTTGAGGAGGTTCACGCTGTGGTCCGCACGGTTGCTGCGGCGAGAGAATCGGAAGCGGGGGGTTGTGATGTTCCGACGCAGGTGCAGAGAATAGGAGAGGTTGGCCGCGGAGAGCTTGTAGGTGGGGTACTGGGGAGGAGGGTAAGTTTCAGAAGTGGATGAAGGGGAGGAGGCCGATTCAGAGGTGAAGTAATGGTGGTCCAAGCTCTCGTCAGATTGCTGCTGGGCTATGAGAGCAGCCATTCTGATAACAGAGTCGGGAGCCATGGCTGCTTTCTGTTCCCTCCTTCGAGCAGAGATGATCAGAGGTGCATTAAGGGGAAGAAGGATCTGACGTGAATTTGAAAGAAGGGGGAAGAGATTGAGTGAGTGGGAGAGCTTTTCTGGGGGTTGAACCAACCAGAAGAAGACTGTGTGAAAACTTGTGGGCAGAGGCTTGCTGCATTGGCCGTCCTAGCAAATTCACAGCTTCGGCTCTGCCATGGCGGATAGATGGGGGGGTGGTTGGTATGAATTTGGCGAGCTAAATGGTTTGACGAACGTCACTGCTTCTTGGAAAATTAACAAGTGCAGTTGCAGTCGCTGTCTCTGCATTTTCTAACCTGAAAAGGGAGGAGTAGTAGGTGGGGCAACAGCGACCTCGGTAGTCTAACTGCCGATCAGTCAATAGACTATAGACTAATTAACCAGACGATGGATGCTCTCATTTGGTTCAGCAACGCTGCTGATCGAGTTCAGAGAGTCCCCACAGCGTTTCATAGTCACAAAAAAAAAAATATCTTCAATTTTAACGGTGCTTTAAAAAAACAGAAAAAACAAAAAAAAAGGTAAACTTTTAAAAATTAAAAAAAAAAAATGAAGGAATAAAATAAGTGGCAAACAAATAGTGCAAAGATTTGCAACAATAAAAATTAGAAAAAAAAGTTTGTTTGGCACTAAAAAAACATGAAAAAATGAATGAAAGGAAAAAACTTAAAAAACATTTTTTCGTGTTTTTTTTATTTTTAACATTTTTTTACAAAAAAACATGTTTTTTTAGTAAACCGTAATTTTGTTTGCCGCGTTGTTTTATCTTTTTTCAAAAAACATGCAAAGGCATTTTACATTATTTATCTTGTAAAACCAAACAACGACCCATGAAAAGGCATGAGTAGATATTGATGAATATTTAAAAGTCACTATCTCTCTCTCTCTCACACACATATATATATATATACACACACTATTTTTGGATTTGTTATGTTTGAACAAAGAAATCATCCAACCTTTCACACTACACTGCCGATGTCTCTCTCTCTCTCTCTCACACACATATATATATATATATATATATATATATAAAAACAGTAGATTTGTTCATGTTTGAACAAGGAAATCAACCAACCTTTCACACAACCTCTCACACAGTACACTGCCATCAGGTGCATAGGACGGTGTGCTTAATAATATCTACTAGATACAATTGGATGGAGCTCAAGATACTTCATATAGGGGAGTTCAATGCCGCCATGGTGGTGAATGTTGCTGAATGGTTAAACTTTAAAAATTTGTTGTCACAAAACAAACTCTAATTTGGCATTAGCCACGGTTTAAGACATGGAAACAGTTTATATGGTGGCTTCAAGAAGATTTATAGTCTCTTAAATTATAAATTTTCAAATTCTAACCACCACTATCTGACGCATGGTAGCTATATATGTATATAGGAGATCGATATAAAAAAACTTAAATCGGTTGTCCGCCAAGTATTGCTGAATAGACTTTTAATTTTTTGTCGCTAAAAAAACCCAAAAACTGCTGCTAAAAGCCTTGAAAATTAAGACCAGACAAACACTGCCATCAATGCACCTAATGAATAGTTTTTAGTGACAGGAAAATAAAAAAAAACATTCTATATATATATATATATATATATATATATATATATATATATATATATATATATATATATATATGCATCGCCGGTAGCCCCAGACCACTAGTGATGCCCTCCTGCCTCATCTAGGGGGCCGAGGTTGCCTTCCCAACCTAACCATCAACAGCCTCCCCCACAATTGCTTAGGAAATGTCGCAGATTAATGCAATTGATGATTTTTTTTTTATTTTTTGAAAGCGGCTGGTTGAGCGTACCTGTTATATGTGATGTTTGGCATTATAGGACACCCATTACATGCATATGTATGAAACAAGTAGCTACCTTACCCTCTTACACTGGACTTGAGAATCATTTTTTGCCTTCAATTCTAAGAAGATCGGATGGTGGAGTTTTAGTAAATGTACAAGTAAGTTATTTTTCTTTTCAAAACTTTTAAAATATCCTTCAAAGGAGGGGAGAGAAAATGACAAATGGGGAACAACATGAGTTTCCTTAAGTAAAGGTCATTGTCTCCTTTGAGGGGTATGTCACTTTTCTTGAAGAAACAACTTGACTTTTATATTTGTAACTTATTCTTCAGATCAAAGTTTGGGATAAGAGGGTCTTATATGTTTATACATATCCATAGTAGTTGGTAGATCCCACACCATTCTGAGGACAAAAATTAGTTCCATGAAAATTGATTGTTGGAATACTTCGTGGACAATGTAAGCAAATATAATCTTGTGTATATTTTTACAAGAAAAAATATATACAAGATTATATTTGGTTACATTGCCCACAAAGTATTCCAACAATCAATTTTCATGGAACTAATTTTTGTCCCCAGAATGGTGATGGACAATGTAACCAAATATAATCTTGTATATGTTTTTACAAGAAACATATACAAAGTTAATCATTTTTTGGATTTAATAATGTCTTTATAACAATCAAGAAATGAATAACTCTCATAACATCAAGATTTTAATAATTAAATGTTCTGCATAAAAACAACATGAGTTAAGACATATTTTATGTTCTTTGACAAGAATTTAGGAGGTTCAGACTTTTTCCTTGACTTATGTAATATAGAATATACCAATCTCTCTCTCTCTCTCTCTCTCTCTATCTCTATATATATATATATATATATATATATATATATATATATATATATATATAAATATAAATTAGAAAACGTAGATTGCTTTTAAAATTTATGTTAGTGTAAGCTGCATTAAAAATGGACGAAGAAAAAAAACTGATAACTAGGCACACACAAAAGTTATAGAGGTTTGGTAGTTTGCCTATGTCTTCTTTTCTTTCATCACACTTATATTTAAGTATGTAAGATCCTTTCTATCATCATATCAAGGATGTTCTATTAATATATATTATTTTGAAGACATGAGATTGTTAATTTTATGATCCGTTTTCTGTACACTCTTGTTGAGCTTATCAGCATGATATTTTCTGTTGCACTTGATACTATGGTTTCTTTTTTAGTTAAATTTTTTCCATCATCCTTTATTGGCAGTTGAAAATTGTATTGATTCTTATCAATATTTCTTGTCTCTTGCTTCACATTCCCACTCAAGCTAACCTTCACAAGATTTAGCTTGGATATGAATGGAATTGGTTCGAGGAATAACAAGGCACTAAAGTATTTGTGACTTGAAGATTGACATGCTTCACTTCAAACTCTTGGTTTGCAACTCCTTTCTCATACAAACTGATTATTTATTTCCACATATTTGGTTATTGCATGAAAAACTGGATTAGATGACATGCGAATTGCTCCGAGATTATTATATCATAAAAGTAACTTATACAATGATTCTGTTTATTATCTAGCAACAGTTCCTTTCCTTAGAAAAGGCCCACACTATAATGTTCTTCCCATTATATGCCATGTAACCTCCAGTTCTAATCTATCATATGTGCATCCAGCCAAGTTCGCACCTGAAAATCTGATTAGTTTAAGGTATGAATATTCATCAAAATACATACCATATTGGGTTGTTTCCTTAAGATTATCTCGAAATTCTTTTTATAGATCTCCAATGTTGTTGGGTAGGGACTTGCATAAATTGACAATTTTTATTAATGACATATGTGATATTTGGTCTTGTGAGAGCGGCATACCACAAGGCTTCCACAACTTGACGGTAGATATTTCCATCCTCAAATTTCCTTCATATTTCGATATCATAACACTAAAACAGCTGGTGTATTAATAGGCTTGCTTTCTGTCATCTCTATCTTAGATAACAAGTCAAAGATATATTGTGTTTAAGTCAAGAACAATTTATCTTGATGTCAGATGGCTTCAAACCCCCCATGAAATAATGAATATTGCCGAAGTCCTTAATAGAAAATTCATGTTTGAAAGTATCAATCAAGCTGATTAGTAATTCTGACAAAGAATTTCCTATGACAATTATGTCACCAACATAAACCAAAGCATAGCTGATGTTCCTTCTTTCATTCTTAAACAAAGAGCAATGCATCATATTTGCATTCTTGAAACCCTTGGCTCAACAGGTATGCTTCTAAATGTTTAAACCAAACATGAGGAACCTATTTAAAGTCTTAAATTGCCTTATGCATTTTGCACATATAATGAGGAAAACACTTATTCTCCAAACTCGGTGGGCTGATGCATGAACACAGTTTCTTTTAAAATACTATGTAGAAAAGCACTATTGACATTCATTTATTTAATAGTCCAACCATTAGAGATAGCAACAACAATGGTGACTCTACCATGGTATGTTTGATAATATGACTGAAAGTTTCAACATAATTCATTCCATCCTATTAGCTATATCTTTTAGCAACCAATTTCACTTCAAACCATGCTGTTGTGCTATCAAGTTTATGTTTGATCATATAGATCCACTGGCAACCAATAATGTTGTGAAAATTATTTGATGTTCTGAGGTCCATACCTGTTTTTTATAGAAAAATTCAATCTCTTATCCCATTGATATTATTCACTAAAGATTACTAAAGACAACACACATCAAGATTTAAACATTCTCCATAGTCAATTTTTTGAATATTGCTAGACCCATCAGTGGACTCATTACCATGGAATGGGTGTGAACCAACTGTTGGTTAGGAATATCAAACAGTAAACAAACACCCAAAGAAAAAGATGCCTCTAGTTGAATATCATTAGGATTATGAACATCTTGATCAACATTAGATATGATGAGTTGAGCATCACTCGCTAGTGCGGCATATGCAGCCCTATCGGTTTGTGGTGATATGGGCAACTGATTTGGTGGCAAAAAACTGGAGATACCTCTTGGTATATTGCTTGGATGTTATTAGTGAAGGCTTAATTAGCTGATCAAGCCAATGCATTATCTCTTGCTTAGTGAAAGGAGTAGTAGTTTGTTGTAACAAGAATTTATTCTCATTAAAAAGTTTTTTCAGAGATGAAGACCTTGTTTTTCATTGGTTAATAACATATTTATGCTGAACTCTATGCCCTATGAAGACACATGATTGGGATTTGGAATACATCTTATTCTTCTTATACATCACCAAAAGAGGGTAACAAGCACGGAAATGTTTTAGTAATATATGAAGTACATATTCATAACCATTTATAAGAAGATTTTCCTCTAAATTACTGCTCAACATTCTATTTATGAGAGGCTGTTCTATAGGTGTAGCTCCAAAAACTAAATTGCAAACCAGATTAAACAAGCAATGTCATGCCAGGCCTTACCACATGATAATGCGAGTGTGAAGGCATGAAAGTGGTTGCTTAATGCCACTTTCAGCCAAGAAATCAGAGAACATTATGCTTATAAGCTCTCTATCAGAATCGCAATGAAAAATTTTATAAGAAACCCTGATTTGCTTTTACACAATTTTCTTGAAATTAATGAAACAATGAAAGACGTCATGTTTTAATTTTAAAGGAAACAACCAACAAAATCTTGAGAAATAATCAACAAGCAACATGAAATATCAATGCCTTTTTCCAGAAATATATGAAGTATATCCCCATTAATCAACATGAATAGTTTCAAAAGGAAATGAAGCATGCATTTTAGATTTATTAAATGGTTGTTGATGCATCTTGTAAACAGAACAACCAGAACAAAATAAAACAGTACTAAAGTCCAAAACAATGAGCTTCTTTCTCCTTAAAACATATAAAATATGGTCACACTGGGATGCCCAAGATGCTATGCCATGTCTTTGCATCTTTTCATTCAAGCCAAACAACATGAAAGCTGAAGATGACCTATTGGAGTCTACATGCTTGTGGATATCACATTGATAAAATCCATATCTATTCTATCCTTGAACTAACTTTTTCTCACTTTGCACATTCCTAACCAGAAATTTAGAAGGATAGAAGTCAAAGTAGCATCCGTTGTTAGCACAAATTTTGGTGATTGAAAGTAAGTTTTTTTATACACAAAATGTGAAGCACATCTCAAGAAGAATTGAGTGACTTTTAGGAAGAGATGCTCCATTTCCAACTATCACCTTATTCAGGCCATTATAATTTGTTGATTCGTCTACATGATCACCATCTCTAGCCATATGGTGACAAACCTCTTATCCAAGTACCAAAAAAAATATTCCTTGTGATTTCTGCCAAGCAACAAATGCTTTAAGGATGTCAAAGCATTGCCTTATTATATGATTTTGGCACCCAAAAAACTGACATACTACACCTAAATCTTCTTTAGCTTAACTTTGATTTGAGGAAGAATTGTTTTAGATGACCCTTGGTTGTTGTGATTCGGGTTCCAAGATCTAGTGTCATTGAATCATCATCTTTCACATCCTTTGCTTGAGGGTTACTGGCCATGGCCACAATGTGTTATGAAAGCCACATAATTAGTTTCTCTAGTCATTGATTCATTTATGCTATCAATGTGTTGTGCATTTCTCTTGATTCTGTAATATATTTCAGAAAGGATAGACATAGATTTGAAGTCGTCAGATTAGTAACAAAACTCTCATACACAAGAAGAAGCTCATTCAAATTATGAAGAACAAGATCATGATCTTTAATCTCCTCATCCATAGTAAGTGAATCAACAAAATAATTGACTTCAATTAAGTCATGTATCAGTAGTTGAGAGCCTTTTTTAATAATTTAGAGATCATTTCTAATTTGAAATATGCACATGCTTGAGAAAGAAGCAAAGAACTACTCTAAAACAAATCTATGCATCTTTAGTAAAAAGCATACAAACTATGTGACTTAGAATAGGCTCAATCATAAGGGCTTTTATCCAATTGAGGGCCATTGCACATTTCCACATCAAAAACTTAAAGTCAACAACTTGTTTGCCATTCTTTCCAATGGTTTCAGTGGAAAAAGCAAAAAGCCATCAACAAACTTAAAAAGCTCTTGGGAGAACATTATATATTCTATCTAGGAACACAACGAGCAGTTGGTCCTAACGAGGTTGACTGACACCAAACTAGAGACAACATTTTATTGAATAGAAGGCATAGTTGCTGATGACATTGTAGGAGTAAATGAGAAAGAAGATGCCATTTATAGACAAAAGCCAACAAGCACCAAACACCAACAACACTGAATTGAAATGGGCAGCAAGAAAGCAATGACCACAATGATGAAACTGAGATTATTGTTCTACTACCATGTTAATCATTGTTAGCATCTCTAAAAATATTTTGGTTTTTGGAGTGCTCCAGAAAAATGAGATTTTATTTTGAAATGAGAAAGAAAGGGACTCGTTGTCAGTACGAGGATTGACTGTTCCCAATGCCTTTATTGAGGGTAACAAATCCAAGGGCTATGCTTATTTTTTGATGCATTTTGTTTTGGCTTGAACATCTTTTCATTCTAAATGTGGTGTAATGTTTGAGGAAAGATTGAAGATTTGATGTTTCAAACTTTTGAGAAAGTTTTTGAAAAGTCGTTTGAGAGTATAAAACACTTTGATTTGAGAAATCTTGAATTAGAAAATCTTTACAAATATTATTTGGAAACATTTGAAGATCACATTTTGAAGCCAAATTAGTGTTCTCTTAAGCAATTAAGTAGGTTTAAGACTTTGCACTAATTCAGTTGCTACCTATCTAGAGCTTCATCCCATCTTGCTTAAGTTTTTTTAGAGGAGTGCTTGTGATTATTCGTGACTTCGCAAGTGAATGTGAATATATGGATGCATTGACCCTACATGATTAAGAATAAATCATTCACTCCTACCATAACATTCATCTTAAAACATTCCTATCATCATATGCATCTAAGTTTCTCATTTTTTATTTATAAAGTCATAAGTATTTTTATGAAAAGTATTTGAAAATGAAAAGGGGTTGTAGACCATCAAGCATGATTCCATTATTGGGTCATTATTTGAATTTTGGTCTTAGTGAAGTCGGTAAATGAGAAATTAAAACCTTAGATCTTGAAGAAAAAATATCGAATGAAGGGAAAAAAGAAAATACTTCAATCCGAGAGTAATAGGGAAAAAAAGAGAAAGAAATTTTAAAATAACAAAATAAAAGATTTTTAAAAAGAAAGAGAGAGAAGTATGATATATATATACACGCATATGAGAGCTTAAAAGAAAGTAGTAACTCAAATGGAGAGGGAGAAGACGTTTTTAGAAAAAGAGAGAGAGATCTTAGAGAAAAAATATTTTTAGAGAAAAGGAGACTCTAGAGAGAGAGAGAGATACGATATATATTCATATGTATGTGCATGAGAACTTGTAAAAGTATATATTAAATTATAAAAAGGGAAGGACAAAAAGAGACATTCATGTGTGTATACGTATATAACATGTATATACGTATATGTCTTCATGAGAGTTGAAATCAAGAAATAACTTGAAAATATCTGACTTCAATTTTCCTATGTAGGCCGGAGAAGAACTTCAGCTCATGCAAGAACCTAGGCTAAGTCTCCAAGGCCTCATTAAAGAGATTTCTTGCTTTCGAAAATCTTTTGGAAAACACGATTCCAATATTTTTATATGTGAACATAAAACATTGTTATTTTGATTGTTACAATAGAATATATTTTTTCCACCATTGGGTATGAAAGAAAATCAAATAACATAATAAAGCACTCATTGGGGGTCCCTAATCGGGTGATTAAAAAAAAAACTAAACGTGAGAATGACATGAAGATGCATTTTAACATGTACATATTTGTGAAGAGCTTTCTTGGGTTAGACAAATCTCAACATCAAAAATCAACATAAGAATGAAGAAATCTCAACCCAAACACTCATTCTCACTGCTCATTTGTATATAAATAAAAAAAAAATTAATCAGCTATGCATGAATAATATCTCAAAACAAAATAGCATTCAAGAGAAGAGAGAGACACGTTTCAATCCTATAATAAAATCTTATTTCACTTTCTCACACTCTTGGTGCACTCAAGAATAGCTCGACTTCTTGGTGCACTCAAGAATAGCTCGACTTTGAAGAGGAGATTTAAGAGCTATCTTATATAGCCATGGGGAGATGAAGAAGGGAGAAAGTAAGGAAAAATATGGATTGAGTTATTTAATATATACCTCTAATAAGAATGATTCTTAGGAGATGAATCTCTCACTACGGATGATCCCAAAGCTTCTTCAAATGGGGCTTGCTCCCTTGAAGAGTGGAAGTTGAGGAAGCTTGCTCCCAAAGTTGGTGAAGAAGAGGAAGAGAAGAAGAGAGAAATGAAAATAGAGAGATAAGGAAGATTGTGGGGGTAAAGAAACACTAGAGATTTTAATTTCTAAATCCTCAAATAAAGAAACACTAGAAGTTCATAAAGGGTTAGCCCATGCCCAAGAGGGAAGATTGTGGGGGTATTTCTAGAGAGTTTTGGAGCTAAAACTCAAAGTTTGATTTTTTTTTTTAATTTAACAAGATTTTCATCTGAATTTCAAATATTTTTGAATAATTTTAATTTTCTTTTAAATAGACTTTGACCAAGTGAGATTGGCCATTAGCCCTACAAATACTCCTTGGGGGTGTGGGCAGGGCTATTGCCCACCCAACAGAGCCAAAACCGCCCCCAAGGGGTGGTTTTAACTAAGAAAGGGGCCTGCACAACACGCAGGCCCCATCTCGGTGCTCTTTGTGTGCATGTTTGCACATCGTGCGGTGCGTGTTTGCGCACACTGATGCTTTAAAAAAAACAAAATAAAACAAAATGGATAAATAAATAAATAATAATAATAAAATGTTGTTTATATAAGAAGTGTTAAACCATTTTTTGTTTAAAATGTGTAAAAAAATTTATTTTTGTTACAAATGGGTGACCGACTCCATTTTGAGTGGTGGCTCCGGGCTCGTTTTAAATCTGGATTGGGTTCAATCGGTCGCTGACGTGTTCTACTGAGTGGTTTAAGCTCAAAAACACATTTTTGGTATGAAGATGAGACATGAAACAAAGGAGAGGTTTGTGCACATATGCATGGCACTCGATAGCATTAAATATTGTCGTTTTGATCTCAGCTTTAGATTTTGAGTTTGAAATGCTCAATTTGGATCTAGACTTGGTTTTGGATCTAATTTGGATGGGGGAGATGGATTTTGGATTTGAATTTCACGTCTAAAGTTGGATTTTGAATTTGAATTTTGTGTTTGGGTTCAGACAAGAGTTTAGAGATTCATTTTGAATCGAATTGTTGTGAATTCATTTTGGGTCTAGGATTGGGCTTAGAATCTAAAATTTAAATCCAAATAACTGAAAATTTCGTTTGGGTAAAGATAAAATACAGTCTTTTTTGAAAAATTTGGGGTGATAACAGTCATGAAATCAAAAAACAAAAAATGACAAAGAGGCAAAAACTTATAGAGGTCTGGTAGTTTGCCCACCACATCCTCTTTTCTCTCTTCACACCCAACTACCATCATGGTGAGGAGGTTTTGTTGATATTTATTATTTTGAGTTGATCAGATCCTTAATTTTAAGATTTATTTTTGTTACACTCATGTCAAGTTTACAATACCAAATTTTCTATTGTACTCGATTATGACTTCCTTCTTTAGGGTAATACTTTCAATCAACCTTCATCATTGGTTGCGAATTTCCTTGATTCTTGCCCATCTTTCTTATCTCTTGTTTCACAAGCTCTAAAGCTAGAAAATTACAGAAAAGCATTTATAGTTGAAAAAAACTTGTTCTTATAAATCAAAGATCCATTTGATTTTGAATCAAGGGTAAGATCATAAGCTAGAGTGGCATGTACTGAGTAAAAACTTGAGAGAAAGGGAAGGGAAGAGGAGCCAAGACTCAGCCATATTAGCTTCAAAGACAGCAATCCTCAACCCAAATCAATATTCTTCAATACCATTAGGATAGAACTACTAGAATCAAACCGAAGATGTGGTTAATAGATACCGCAAAATCTGACTTGTTGTGCTATCTATCACTTGGTGAGAGAGAGAGAGATGGCACAGTTTATAAAGTATAAGTGATTTGACCTAGTGTGAATGACCATATTATATAAGAGCACTGATTATTTTAATTATATGTAGCGAGTCTATTTAGGAGATCAAATATCCCTAAACGAGAAAAGTAAGGGCACTTCCTTTGATACAAACATGGAAAGTAAAAAAAAAAAAAACTTAGCTTGTGAATGGTTGAGGTCCAGCATGCATAGACCGTGTGGATTCCAGTTAGTTGAGACCAAACTTACCATGCCTATGGTGGAAACGTACTTTTCAATATGTCACATGTAACTATGCTGCATTTACTAATTGTTTCATATAACTAACCACAACCATTAACCTTAGGATATATTGTTGTCAATCATTTAAATTATTAATGCAAGGATTATTAGAAAAGCAACCGAACCACACTATGAAGGATTCAAGCTAGAGAATTGCAAAAGAGCTTCTACTAGTTGAACATGTTGTTGGTATTATTTATTTTATTATGACATTTTACATGACTAGGAGGGAGGAAATGATTCATTATTACATAGTCAGCAGGTGCTAGCTCTTTAGCTTAGTTTCCATTTTACATTTGATAGTTCCAAGTTTAAGAGTTCATATTCTCGAAATCACAATGCATTTGGCAATAAGAAGAATAGACCTTTCTTGTGTTATCTTTTGATGGCTAACATTCTTACTCGGTTGACACCTTTCTTACTCACAAGTTCATTGATAGATAAGCTATCCAGAGCTCTTACTAAAATTGATTTTGTTTCACTTTGCAGTTGGCTTCCATTTTATGTTTCATAAGTTTTAATTTCATTTAAGATTAAGAAAACTGATGTCATCGCCAAATCTAATTTTAGTTCCAATTTAATATGACATTTAGAGGATGTGAAGGCCACTGGCTCATGCATGTGATGCTTTGCCAAGTTAGAATCTATGAGACTATTTAAATAACTTGCTTATGTAAGAATAGATCAGCCATTTGTCTCCAGTCACTATGCATCAGGAATAAAGCACATAGTTCATGGGCTACATAATTTTTTATCTATTGAAATATGTAATGTGTCCTCAAAATTGGGCATATGGTGGGAAGCAATTTTTTAAGCTTGTATAAGTTTATTCAGCTCACTTGCCACATAATTTATTCTTCATTTTTAGGTAGAATGATATACTCAAGTATTACTTCATGCTTTTGCTAATACTTCATAAACTATACAGGAAAGGAAATATTGCGAAGATGGACAAGGACCTCAATCACGTCTCTAACAAGCAAGTAATGGATACATGATGGTTTTAAACCACTCAGGATTGAGAATATTGTCATATGCTCATGGGTTTAAGGATATCTTGTTCACTGCCATGTTCTATAGATTATTTAGCAATTGTGGATTCTTAGGGAGTCCACCATTTGATGACCTCTCTAAGGCTTTCAAGCATAAGGACCAGACATGTTGGTTAATGTCCTTCAGACTTTATCATATCACATTTAAAAGTGTTGTTTGTCTCTTAGTAGTTCATTGGCTGTTAAACATGTGATAAGCCACCCATGACTTTACTCTTGCAGCATTTTTTTTTCATGAATATATCAATCACCCACTACCATGTTCTTAAAATTAGAGATACTTAATAGCTTGTTCAAAAATGTGTTGCTTGGTTACATCCTTGAAGGAATAACATAGAGCTTAGACTTTCATAGTAGATACAGGTGCCAATTATGCCATTTTAGAGAAGGTATTGTAGAAACATTATTATAATTGTATATTGTTCAAATCAATTTATATTATAAAAATATTTGATCTTATATTCATCTACGATCCCTATTTGCCACAGAGAATAACTATTCTTGAGATAAAAGATAATCATGGTTTTGATGGAACTTGTCCCTATAGTTGATAGAAGGAGATGCAATAAGTTCCAACAATGAAGAACGAAACCATTCTCAACAAAGCGTAGAAGAGATTATGGTAGTTGTGACTTTGTTTCCAACTATCAAAAGACCAAGTCTTTGAAACTTGACAAGCCACTAAGTTACTATAGTCTATGGGAAAATAAGTACAATGTAATGATTTGATTGCTGAATCATGTTAATTTATATGATCAATTGAGACCTAATTCCTTGATTTGTGTTTAATTAGTCTCTCTCTCTCTCTCTCTCTCTCTCTCTCTCTCTCTCTCTCTCTCTCTCTCTCTCTCTCTCTCTCTCTCTCTCTCTCTCTCTCTCTCTCTCGTTATATTTATAAATGTTGTTTGGAAAGAAAAAATATGGCTCAAGACATGAACTCTGACGAAAAGCTTTAGCCAAAATGGCATTAGCCAAAGACGTCTGTGACGTTTTTACAATGGCTACAAACCACAACTACAAACTTGTAGCCATAATTATTCCTGGTTCAGCCATGATTGTAGTTGTGTCTGGAATATATTTTCTTCTTGTGCCAGCTGAATTTGAGTCTCCTCAAACTCATCTTATCTTAGTTGAATTTGGTAAACTATGTCAAGCCAGGTCATGTTAAAGTAAAGTTCTAAATCTGAAGCCCCTCAACTTGGTTGTAACTTGATCAAGTGTATACACTCATGATCATAATTAAAATTTGTCGTTATGGCAAGATTTTTTTACACATTATATTTTGTAGATTTTCTTCTATAGACTTTTTTAGAATTTTCCGTTTTGTTAGCTTGAAAGCCATTTATTGCTTGAAATGTATTTATTTGTCAGCTTAATGTTGAAAAATTATTTTAGCTTCACAGTTCAAAAAAGAAGAAAGATGTTGCCATTCTATTTGTACAAACAACATCTATGCATTTTTTAGGATACTTCCAAAAAATTATTCAAATACTAAAAAGCATTCAATGATGTATGCATCCTCCTATCTGCACTCTTTCTATGTGCATGAAGAGAAGATCTTAGCTTCAACATTTTAGGTCACAAGTCCCCCCCCCTCTCTCTCTCACACACATCCACCCCTGTATCCATCTGGTTAGAAAGTTGCCAGAAATGGGTTTTTGGCCCCTCCCCATTTGGCAGCATGTATGAGGTGCTGGGGAAGGTTTATTTATCTCTTTTTCAATATTTGAAGAATAAACATCTAAGATGGATATGGCTCAAGTTTCAATAGTTTCTCATGTTGGATTGGTCTTAGTTGTGTTTAGGATATGTCTTATTCATTCAATTGTTGTCACCCATGTTTAGTTTATACAGTTTATTTACATCTACTAAGTAAGCAAATGTCTTAGCTCTACAAGTATTACTTTAGTTCGTTCTAAAATCCAATGTATCAGGTTGACTATTGGAGCTTTTGCGCTAATCAAAATCTTTAAAATTGTCAACTGCTAAAAAACAATGATTATGAGATATTACTCAAGAAGTTTAATTATTGAAAAGATAGATGCAATAAATTTTGCATGAATAAGTTAAATTATTGAAGTCTCTTTATGATAGTTGAGTGTATAAGTAGTTTGAGTCTATAACTAAAAAGACAAAACACTTTTTTCCATATCTCAAACACAATTTGTATTTTTTAGTATATGGAGAAGTGCAAGTGAAGAATAAGTAAACACAAAATAATATTTTAAATGCATGGCAAGATAAACAAATAACATAGTACTATGAAAACAATCTTAGATCTCATCTTCAAGGGGAAAATTAAATGCTTCTTTCCCTATGCTTGATTAGAACCCTTTTAAATCTTGCTACCATGTAATTATACCTTCAAGAAAACTTAGTTGAATTTATCATATATCTAGTCGACCTTATTTGCAACATGTAAGAACTAGGAAGACATCACTCCCATGTTGTGGATGAGATAAACATATATTAGATACTATGTCAACAATGATAGAGTCAAACACAAATGAGCCAAATTTAGATCAACAAACGTGAATAGTCAAATTCAAATCAAATTAGGATGACACAATTGCAAAATTGAAACCTTGAATTTAAATCGATAAATCTTCTTCCTTTTCTCCTAATTCCTGAATATGCTATTGTGCGGTGACCATATCATGAGAAAACATGGTGGATTTCAATTGAAATTTCTATCCAATTTTATTGTATATGATCTCAACGAAAGAAAAATTAGTTTTTATATTTTTTATAGTAGTTGGCCCAAGTTGGTATTCGTGTTTTACTATTATAATATATCTTTTGTATTGTGTCATGTGTATAGAAAGCTTTAGAGGCATATTCAAATTAAATTATAAATAGCAAGACAAAAAACACCAAAATAGCAAGTTCAAATTTTTAATAAATTTGGTCTAAACAAAGAACACTAAAATTGCAAAAGCATATAATGCTCACTTACATCATTGACTTGCTATCTTAGTTTAACGACAAAATTATTCCACTTTTTGTGTGTCTTGGTCAGGTTTTCCAGTTCTTTCAAAATTATTCCACTTTTGGTGTGTCTTGGTCAGGTTTCCAGTTCTTTCTCGACCTAATAAGTGTTGAAATGTATTTAACCTTGATCATGTATTCATAGCAACCCATAGATAAAGTGTGACTTTTCACTTGTCTATGCTTTGTCCTTGCATGAGGCATTGGATTCTTTGTTAGATCAAAAACACTTTGACTGTTACTAAAAAGAACATTGCTACCTTAGTGTTTGCCAAACTCTTTCAAGAAAATTTTTAATCAAACCATATCTTGAGTTGCTTCTATGCTAGAAATGTACTTTACTTTATTTATTTGTAGCTAAGAAAATTTTTAATCAAACCATATCTTGTGTTGCTTCTATGCTCCTCCATGATTTGGTAAACCCGGTTGTTGTGCAATGCCTTTTTGCTAAGTGATAATTTCAGCAATGCTCATGTTCAGTTTTTGTATAGGGAGTCCATCTCCTCCTTCCTTGTTGGCTCTCACTTGATAGAATGCTTCACATGAATTGTTTTATCAAAACACTTTGATTCACAACATCTATCAACAATAAATAATGTAAAGAAATGGAATACTTATGAATAGGCTTTGGAACCTTACTTGATTTTTGCAACTGTAATTCAAGCTTTGCTAGAATCTGGATCAGTACATATTCTCAAGATTGCCTTGACTTCCTCTGTACGCATTCCTTCTCAATTCTTGCAATTTGTTTCATTGAGCTTTTTGAAGCACTAGTAGTCCTATCCTTATAGAATGCCATTTCATTTCATACGACATCATTTTGTCATATGATCTTTCTATTTTTTACCATCCTAGACATGATGTGGTAGTCACTATCTTTTTATAGCACATTCCTTATCCAATGCAATAGTATTTCTTGGACTTCAAATCTAACTTATTCATCATCAGAGTTAATATGCACATAAGAAATACGATAAAGATTTTGGTGTAAAAGTTTTACCTCATTTTCTATCAAAAAATCTTCAAATATTCTGTTGTTGAAAGGAACAAAGGGTCCATGGTTGATCAAACAAGAATATTAATAGCATTGGCCAAAAACACTTAGGAAGATCTACATGTAATCTCATCTTCCTAGCTCCCTCAATTTGGGTCTTATTTATGCGTTCAAAAAACCTCATGTTATCATGGTTTTCTTGTGATGGATTTCTCCATTCAAATTCAGCCCACAACTTCATAGAGGCCTTTAAATTTCTTGCTATCGTACTTACCACCATTATGACATCTCAGACATCTAATTTTTTGACTTATCTACTTTTCAACTTCAGCCTTCAACATCTATAAGTAGTGAACAAATGAAAGCAAGAAAGAAGCAGAATTAGACTTCCTTTTGGGAAAATATTTCCTTTGTCAACTTTGATTTCAGAAAATAACTCATAGTTTTTTAGCACAGGGATTGTTAAAGGTGACAGAATAGCTAGAGTGATCCTTTAACGAGCCATCTGGCAATAATAATACAATGTTACTGTTGCATGAATCCCAAAAAATAGTGCACACTTTTGGAATATTGTACCACATTGTTCCATAAATCTACCCTACTTTTTGAGCAGATTCATGAGACAATAATTGTATGTTACAGCCCCTAAGGGAAAAAATAAGGGCTAGACCCCAAATGTCGGTATGTACTACCTTTAGGTTCTTCTCCTTGGGTGATCTCCCAAATAAAGAGAAGGTGACCTTTCTCCACTTTTTGAAGATGCAATTTTGACAAAGTTTGACTTCTACATAATTCAAATTAGATAATTTTCTTTTTTGACATTATAATATTCATCCTTTTCACTCATATATCCAAGTCTATAGTGCCACAACAACAAATCAACATTAGACCCTGTGATAGTCACTATGTCTTTCCTACTTGCAATCACATACAATGTCCCTAACATGTTAGCTCATGTATTCATCATTGCACATTTGGTTATTTTTTCAGCACCCACCAACAAATCTAGCAACTTACCCTTGATTGTCAAGTTGATAAACAAAGATCAGTTTTTTTCCTTAAACTTGGAACATGTCAGACATTCCACTCCAATTACTCATTTGATATAATGTCACCTTTCCCCAACATGTCCAAAAGTTCATCATCAGCAATATAAGCCTCTTCAACACTTCGAATAATGTAGTTCTGCATTATCTCTTTGCAAGTTGTGGATTTAAAATATGCTCTAGAATCCAAGATCCAGAAATCTATGAGGCTATGTATGCTCAACATGAGAGCACCATGCATCTCCTCCATGGGAACATATGCGACCTCTTTTTCCTGCTTTTGATTATTATTCTAATTCTTCCTCTCCAGTGGTAACCTATTTTAACGCAATTCCAACAATCATCTCTATGGATTTAGACTGACTTCTTATCATGGATTTAGACTTATTATAATCTTGACTACCCCAATTAGTTCTTTGAGTTCAATATTCAAAGCAACACCAAAAGTATTAACCGTGATGTTCTCCAACGAGTGCTGTCCGTACGTCCCATACTTTATGGATAACTTGACGGGCCAGTCAAACACGGCGTGGAAATAGTGAAATACAACGAAAAGAGGTGTCCTGAAAATTTTCTTCGATTCTCACAGATATAGGCTTCTGCAAACCTTTCCTGTTCGTCTCCTCTCTCTCTCCTGAGTTTCGGCGGTCTGCCCCAAATGGCTGCTGCTACGGCTCCGGGTGGTTCAGTGGTTCCAAGGAACCGACAGAGAGGGACGATGGACGACGAGAACCTCATCTTCGAGACGAGCCCCGGTGTGGAGGCTATATCGAGCTTCGACCAGATGGGCATCCGGGACGACCTGCTCCGCGGCATCTATGCCTACGGCTTCGAGAAGCCATCCGCCATACAGCAGAGGGCCGTCATGCCCATCATTAGCGGACGAGACGTCATTGCCCAGGCTCAATCCGGCACCGGCAAGACATCCATGATCGCCCTCGCCGTCTGCCAAATGGTCGACACCACCTCCCGCGAGTATGTCCCGCCTTCTTCATATGTTTTCCTTTCTTCTTCTTTGTTGTTATGGCAATTTCGTTTTTTTTTCTGTTTTTCTCCTTCTATATCGTCGATCGATTGGCACGGGAAAGTTGCTCTCTATTTCCTGGGCTTTGCTTATCTAGTAGCCTTGGGGTTCTCAAATTAGGGTTTTTCTTTTCCCTTGCTCTATTAATGGTGAGTTTATTGGTGGAAGTTGTCGATGGCACCAACACGGAACCTGCTTGTTTCTCCGCTCTACATATCTATATGCTAACAAATAGGGTTTGGGATTTCTACAAATTCTCCTATTCATTAGTTTGGTGTGCGTATAGCGGGAAGAAAAGAAGTTCATAGACATGCTTTCAGTGTGTTTTACCTCTGCGAGACGCATCCCGCGTCATGGGGTCGGCACTCACAGTATAACTAAGGCTAGGTGGGTTGAAGCTAAGATGATACTTGTACTGAAATCACCTATCAATTGAGGCGAGCTCCGTGGTTACGGAACTGTGGTCGACGCTGTAGGTGTGCTTCATTACTATTGAAATGCAGAAAGCTGGTATGCTTTTGGTATTTTCTATACGCTAATTTACTTAAGAAGGTACATTGCTCCTGGGGTGCTGATATTAGCAGTTGCCCTTGATTTGGGCGTTACTCTGACTGCATGAGGTTTATTGTTAGTTCATTCGGGTGAAGAAGGTTAGTGTCGACTGATCGTTAGGCATATGTATTTTTTTTGTATCCCCCAAAATTTGGGTATGGAACCAAGTAGGATATAAATTAGTCAGCTAAAAGGTCGTGATGCAGCAAGATATGGGCTGCATAGGTGGTTGTTTCCAATTTCTCGCCAAACAAACGATGGCTTTTGGCATGAAAGAAGTCCCTTGTTTCCCTTCATGTTGAGGCGGATGGATAGAAGATGAGACTGTTTTTGGGCTAAACATTTCAGTAACATTAAATGGAGAGAGGTCAGGAGCCCTGCCATGCCCCAACAAAGTGGGGTAAAAATTTTCACTAAAAGGGATTTTTAAATTTCTCTGTGTCAGAAAACACTCTGAAGAGCATGTGATGCCCTGAAAAATTTATTTGAGATGAGAACACAAGTGGTGTGCAACATCCCCCCAGAAAAGGTAGGACCCCTCTTGCCTAGGCCAGCATTTCTTCCTTCATTTTAACATCAAACGGAAATACATAAGGTAAAATTCAGTGATGGGCCATTGTACTTCAAAAATGATTTTACTGATGTAAAATTATTCTGCCTATCAAAAAGACTCTTAAAATCAGTATTCTCTATGTAAATGAGATTAGGTAAAGTTACAGGAAGCATGAAAACTTAGCACCTATCATAGAGGGGTTAATTTCACCTATATCTGTATCTCGTATTTATAGCAACTAACGCCTCTCACCTTCTTTTCACTGCTTTGTATGGAAATAAGGACTCTGGTACACCAAGTTCTTGGAGTACAATCATCAGTTAAATGTTAGTAAAGTTCACATCTCAGTAAATTTTACCTCCATATTTTTTATTGTTAAATGGTGGAAAAAAGTTGGTTTGAAGGGGTCTGACTATTTTTTCAACCCTGGCTATGTCAGATAGGTATGGTACGGGTACGAGGAAGCATTTTAAAAATTTTAGTATGGTGATATGGCAAAATTTATAAATTCAAAAAAATTCATACGTACAATCTCATAAAAAAAAAATTATGTGGAAGACATAAATAGACTTTAAGTTAAAAAACATAAATACTGTAACAAAAACAAGCAAGATAAATATAATAGAATGACGTATTTATGTTGCATAATAGGCAGAACTTTAGGGCATAACAGTTGACACTTAACAACATAACGAGATTATGCAAAAATAAACAGCAATGGCATAAGCAAGAGGGTAAATTGGCAGGATTGGAAGCATAACCAAAGCAAGAGGGCAAACAAGCATAACTTATGTAAAATTAACGATATTTACAGTTTTACACAAGCATAACCTAAAAAACAGGGCAAATCAGCAAGTTTTGAAGACCGACAGATGATTATGTTGAATGGCAGCAGTGGCAAATGATTATGCAGTGGCAGATGATTATCCAAAACGGCAGCAGTAGATCTTGAAGAACAGGTGCAGGGAAGATTTGGAAAAACAGCACTAAGACAAAAACTTTTAAAAATTAGTCAAATGAAAAAATAGAAAAAAATAACTTATGCCGCTGGTGAAGACTGCCACCACTGACCTGCGAAGCTCCCTATTGCTGCTGACCATGACCTTCTGCTGTGGAGCTGTGGTATGCTGAAGATGAAAAATAGGTCGAAAGAGAAAGAGGCATCTGGTACTTTGAATATTAAATAAATTGGTTTGGATCAGTTCCGACCTACCTTACTGTACCCGCGTGCCCGTTCTGCCATACCGGCATACTGGTACGGGTACGCGACCCTATCAGGTATACCACTGTGACATAGGTCCCTGCCCCTTGGATGATGTACACCTTTGTGTTTCATCTTGAATAAAATTTTCAGGGCATCAAATGCTTCTTAAGCTGCATATATTTCATCCTATTCCTGTAATATGTGAAATGGGCTTCCTTTTACTGAAACCAACTACTGAATGGCACTAAAAATAAACTCAGATATACCCCTGGATAACTATCTCTTGCATTTGTTTGATTGCTTATACTTTTTTCTTTTTCTAACCTGAAATAAATGATCAAGAGCCCTTAACTGTCAAACCTTCTATAATTGCTTGTTTTGAAGGACACATAGAAGATAGCATGTAATTTTTTTTTACTACTATGGACTTCATATAAATATTTGAAAGAATGAAAAAGCACAAATGAATAAATGGTGTGTAGATGTTAAAATAACTGCTAATAAAGTTTGTCTAAATCTATGTTGTCAAGGTGCCAAGGTGCTGCTTGGGCGCCAGAGAGCGCCTAGGCAAAAAGGGCGACTGTTTTTTTTTTTATAAATTTTTTAGTTATGTTTATCATTACATAATAAAGTTAATGTACTTACTGACTGAACTGTAAGCTTCTATTTCAGGTGTGCCATCACCAATCAGTGACACAGACACACCTAGGCAAAAAAGTAAACATGAAAACTGTTCTGTTTTGTTCTAATTGAATGATTACACTTTGTATGTAAAGTCAAAAAGTAAAACATGAAAAACTGTTCTTCTCCTGTTTACATAACAGACTTACAGTACATTTCCAGCTTGTTTACATACTGGAAAACTGATCTGTTCTGTTCTAGCTGATGCCTTAGTTTGATGCACAAAAGAAGACGTGTCATTCTTGTTTACATACTGGACACAATGCTTGCTTGCATTTCTTATAGACTATTTCATTTGAATGATTTCAAACAAAATTCGTATCAAATTAGTACACATAATATACATTACAACAGATCGTACATATAACATATAATATACTTTATAACAGATTGTACAAATCAATACATATTATACATTATAGCAGATTCAACTGCAGATGGAACCCCTTTAAAAATTGCTTCATATTGTACTAATATATGTATACAACACATTAATATACAATATGCATTATTTCTGACTGTACATATAATGTACATTATAACACACAATATATACAATAAAACCACAGGCAGGTACATACCTTTCGATGGACTAGGTGTGCTGGCACCTAGTTGAGCCTAGGTGCCAGCACCACACCCATCGCCTAAGTGATGGACTTAGGAGATGGGCATGGACTGGCGTGTAGTCCACGCCTAGGCGACACCTTAACAACATAGGCCTAAATTGAATAAAATTACAAATGATGTAGAAAGAAAATTGACAGTTATAACCTATGTAGTAAAAAATGCTAGGTGATGTTGTGGTCTAGGTCGTCAACCTTCCTTAAGGCTTACATGGGCCAATGTGCCTGATGCTCTTGAAAAATAAACGGAAAGGAAGACAACAATGATATGGTATGGTTGCATAAAAGCAGAGAAACGTGTCTCGTATGTAATGTGCATAATGAATATGGATTAAGTAAATTTAAGTAAAGTGTAACAACTGAGAGAAGATATGATTGATCAAAAAATTGAGAGGGAGAAAACTGAAGTGATTACTGGGAAACACTCAAACATAAATGAGAAGGGGTAGGAGGATGCCTCCTCTCCTGCCAGCAGCTTCCTTTCAGCCCTCCACTCACTGTTTACTGGTGGGTCAATGTGGAGGCTGCCAATGGTGGGTGAAGTGTCCACCTCCCTCCTAAAAAAAAAAAATTTGGAAAGGAGGAAGTCAGATGCCTTCTCCTTGTTGTTGGTTTGTTGGCAGGCTCCCCTTGCCATTCCGTTGCAGGTGGATGGTCCACCAGCAGCGGGAGCCTACCAATGAAGTGACGGTGAAGGGGGAGGCATCCTCATTTTTTCAGAAAGGGAAAGGAGGAGGCAAATGGCTTGCCCTTTGCCAACGATCATTGTTGGGCTTCTGCCACCCTTTGTCATCAGCGGACGTGTCCCTCCTTCTCTTTTTACTATCAAATGGGGGGTTGGATGCCTCCCCTTTCCCATTGATGAACAGCAGGCTTCCACTGCCCATGCTGGTGACACTAGCATCGGGTGGCAGAAACCGATTGTTCATCGACTGGAGAGGGGGAGGCATCCACCTACCCTGTTTGTTGGTGAGGGGAAGTGTCATTGGCCTCCCCTTCGTCACCGATGCTTTTTTCTTTTTTTTTTAATAAAAATAGTAAGGATTGTCCATTTGGACAGCCCAAGACAGTCGATGGATGTATCAATTGTGTAGGCAGGGACAGTTTTGATATATATATATATATATATATATATATATATATATATATATAGGAAATGTGATTTTGTACGATGTTCAAAGTTCATCTTTGATATGACGTCTCAAGTTCAACACCATTCAATTCTTTTAAATCGGACAGTCACTTTTATTTTGAAAAAAACGAAAATCTCCCGCTCAACCCTCCCACTTGACGGAAGCCCAATTCGACCCAAGGCTCCTTCCATTCTCTCTTGCTCCTCCACCCTCCCCTTCAACTCTCTGGCATATTCCGGCTGGCGGCAGCCATTGGCATCGACGCCCAGGGAGATGCCCATCTGACAACCAAAGGCAGCTCTGCCCCCTCTATTAAAGGCCCTTTCAACCGACTCAAACCCCTCTCAATCTCCAACTCTTCCACCCTCCCACCTTCATATTTTTGGTAGAATCCGCCAGCTTACCATTGTCCCTCCGACAGCTCGAAGTGGGCCGACGGTGGGTAATATCATGTTGTCGGGCAGCTAACAAAGCATGACACTAGGCCTTATTTCCTGAAAGGGGAAAGAGGTTTCTGGAACAGCGAGGGAGTGTTAGTCAGACGTCGTTTGGTTGGCTGCCAAGTGCCAACAGTTGCTGTTGGTTGTTGGACGACATCTGGCCAAATGCCTACAGTCACTGGAATGTGCCGGATGTTGCCTGTTCGATTAGTTAAAGGTTTTTGACGGGGTGAGGGAGTGATATAGCTTGTTAGGGAAAAACAGCTGAATCAGGTGGCCGTTGGTTGTCAGATGGCATCTCTCTTAACACCGACATTGGTACCGGAGAAAACGGAGAAGAGTGAGGTGGGTGGGAGAGCAAGAGAGAGAGAGAGAAAGAAAAGGGTTTTGGGGAGAGGGGGGGGGGGGTTGGAGCAGTGAAAGAAAGCTGTCCGATTAACTAAATCAGACGGTGCTGGAGTGTCATACCGGGGACGACACTAAAGCTTCGTACAGAATCACATTTCCTATATATATATATGTGTGTGTGTGTGTGTGTGTCATTGTCACATCAAACATGTTTTATTAAAAAAAAAATGTTTAAAACTGGTCAGCTGTCAAAAGCGAAAAAAACACATTTAATTTGTGTTTTATTCCTGTCTTTTTGTGTTTTTTTTGTGTTTTTCTTTCCCCCCCTTTTTTTGCTTTTCTTTTTATGTTTTTCACTTTTTTTACATATGTTTAATTACTAGATTTTTGTTTTCACATTTTATTTTTAGTTTTTTACCGTTTTTTAAAAATTTGCCAAGATTTTCCTGAGAAAAACAATTTTGCCGTATGATACCTGAGAAAAAGCTTGCTGTTTATACCCAAAAATGATATTTGTGGCAATGGCGTGTATATATACACACAACAATAAGATGTTAAAGAAACAATCACATGTATTCATTGTTTATTAAAATATAAACTACTAAACAAAAATACCAAAAAGATATACAAAAATGAGTCCGCCATGTCCTCTACCTGCACCTGTGTCCAGCTGTGTTGACCAGGGTACGGGTGCTATTCTAGGAGTGCCTGTCCTGACATGGGGACTTGCTGTCCATTTGTCTCTGCGGAGGAGCTACCAACTAGCACCAGTAGGATGGTCTGGCTTTTGATGTACAAGGCCATAGAAATTGGCTAAACACCTCAGAAATGCATCTTTGGGACCACATTAGATGCCTTTGTCATTTTCATCATCTGCCATTATCTGAAAATTTGTGAAAAAGGAACAATAGGGTAAAATTTTACAGCAGTCATATATGCTAATCTCATATACTGTTTGCAGTGGCAGTTCAATAGTTGTATCTATGGTCGCATATTTGCTTGAAGATATCCACATTTTCCATGGGTGGTTTTTGCAACCTGTGACACTTCACATTTGATAACAATTATGTCTGACAGGGTTCAAGCTTTGATTTTATCACCTACAAGAGAACTTGCATCTCAGACTGAGAAAGTGATATTAGCTATTGGAGATTACATCAATGTGCAAGCACATGCTTGTATTGGAGGTAAAAGTCTTGGGGAAGACATCAGAAAGCTTGAATATGGAGTTCATGTTGTATCTGGGACGCCAGGCAGAGTTTGTGACATGATCAAGAGAAGAACATTGCGAACCAGGGCTATTAAATTGTTGATCCTTGTGAGCGCAAAACTTCTTGTTTCTCATTTGTTCATTTCTATATTTTATTTCTTTAATTTGTTAATGTTTAATGTTCTGATGATTGTTTATGATAATTGCGAAAGGATGAATCTGATGAGATGTTGAGCCGCGGGTTTAAAGATCAGATATATGATGTCTACAGATATCTGCCACCCGAGCTACAGGTAAGCAGGGAGAAATTAATTTATGAATCTTATTGTGCAGTTGCAGTTATGCTTTTCTTGATTTTTATGCCAATAAGTTTCTTGACGTGATTATCAAGTTATCACATTACTGTGTTCTTCATCAGAAGGATGGTATTCTTCATCAGAAGGATGGAAAGTCTCATGCAGATTGACACAATACCTTTTCCTTGTGTCATGTCCCATTTCCTCTTATCCCATATTAATCTATGCTGCTTTATGTAGACCAGTCTGTTACTTCATCTTTTACGTTTCTCCTTCTAAGGTTACCATTTGCATACCTGATAAATACTCTTGTTGGTGATATCACCTTTATCTTTGTGTTCATATTATCTGTTTGAAAGTGGGGCGGGTCTTCCTGTGATAAAGTATCTCCTTGTGTCAGTTATAATGCCTTTCAGATATCTGAACCTGATGAGTGAATTGGCAATTGGCGTATGTCTCTTCTTTTTTGCGCCTTCTGTCTTTTCCTTCTTCCATGTCTTCTTTCACATGTTAAAAGTTATATTCATGTGCTAGACCTGCCTCTTGGGTCTGGATCCCATTACCATTATCATCTAAATGTTTTTTTATGCAGATTTAGGTCATGATCTGAACTAAACCTGACCTGATTGCAATTCCAGTTTTAGTTAATTAGTTGCTTAAATTGCTGCTACTTACAACTAATTAGAAACAATTGATCTGATTGAGGTAGTCAGCTGAAGTCACCAAGTAACCCTGATGCATCATTTATTATGATGTTAGGTTGTCTTAATATCTGCAACAATGCCCAATGAAATTCTGGAGATGACCAGCAAGTTCATGACTGATCCGGTCCGTGTGCTTGTCAAGCGTGATGAGTTGACATTGGAGGTACATACATCATTCAACCCTGAAATGATTTTAAGAAAAGCATAATAAATGTTTCTTCTTACCTAGAGTAAGTTTTTTTTTTTTTGCAATATTGATCCTAAACCTTTTCTCTACCTCAGGGAATTAAACAATTCTTTGTTGCTGTTGAACGTGAAGAGTGGAAATTCGATACTCTTTGTGACCTATATGATACCCTTACAATCACTCAAGCTGTCATATTCTGCAACACGAAGCGAAAGGTAATCTTCTTTGTATTTTTTTTTTAAGCAATGCAACTATCATGGCATTTATCACTTTTCTTCTACTTCATCTGATGAGATGGCACAGCATTTCTATTCTCAGTGGTGCTTTCTGTTACTACTGAATATTCTGATCAAAGCTACAACATCGTTTAATGATTTTATCATGCAGGTAGATTGGTTAACAGAAAAGATGCGCAGCAACAATTTCACTGTGTCCTCAATGCATGGGGACATGCCTCAAAAGGAAAGAGATGCTATAATGTCAGAGTTCAGGTCAGGAACAACTCGTGTTCTGATTACAACAGATGTATGGGCTCGTGGACTTGATGTTCAGCAGGCAAGTTTCCCAGAAGTGTTAGTGGCTCTGAGGTCATATGTAAAACATCTTTTTGTGATGTCTGCTGCATCTGCTGCTGATGATGATAATAAAAGCAATTACGACAAATAATGTAGTATTGTACTGATTAAAAAAAAATAGACATCATACTACTCTTAACGACGAATCTGGTGCTTGATGATGATACATCTTTTTTTTTGTGTTAATGTTGATCACGCTAAATATGTGCTGGAAGTTTGTTGATCCATTGGCATTTTTTCTTATCAGGTCTCATTGGTAATTAATTATGACCTTCCCAATAATCGAGAACTTTACATCCATCGTATTGGTCGCTCAGGACGATTTGGCCGGAAGGTATGATTTCTGTGTGTCATTGTCTAAGCTCCATCGCAATGCTCTGTTTAGCTTATTGATATCATTGAAGTCTATGTTTAACATGTACTCAATTATTTGTGAGTGACAAATAGGAACACTAAATTACTGATTCGACAAATAGCAGTCTGAATAACCTTTTCACCAAGTCATGTGAGTGTGGGTATGGGTGCATATGTTGCAGTGCAGGTTCGGACGTGGCAATATAAAAGAATATGGGTATGCGGATATATATAAAAACATGGCAATGTCAAAAAATATGGGTATGGTGGATATATTATATCTATATATCATGTCTATGTCACATGGGTGTGGACTGTGGATGAAGGCGCAAGATGTGGGAAGTTCCAAATAGATTTGGGTGTGGGTGCAATGAGGCATTATATATATATAATCTGTTATATAAGTAATTAAAAAAAGGAAAAAAAGAGAAAAAAGAGTGGGGTGTGGTCAGTAGCATTTGACTTGGTCAGACCTAGTTGGGTGCAGTGTTGGGGCGAATCTGCACATGCACACGCATCAACGGGTGTCACGTCTGTGTCACTTAGATAGTGCATAGTCCGTGAAATTAAAGCAAGCAATTCATAAGTTCATGCATAATGCATTAAAAAACATAGTTCATAAGCTATGTCACACGGACTCTTCAAAAAAGGGGCCGCATCTGTGTCGACGCGATGCTGGTGCTGGTGCTGGTGCAGCTCCAACACACACCCCAACCGCATCCTTTCTTACGTAAGTTCAAAATATGTTCCATTCTTTTTTTTTCTTCTCCCTATACCTTTCTTTCTTTCTGTATATTAATAACAGTAAAAAAAAAAAAGCTGATCCAAAATATACCCAGTTAAGTCTTTCAGGGACATATCTCCTAATGGGCTTGGCTATCTGCAAAGTGAAACTGACTGAGCCTGATGTGACTTGATTGATTAAATGGCTAGGTTGGGCTGGGTAGCAGGTGTTTGGCATGGCCAGGTTTGGGCCGATGTTATCACCTTTGGGTCGGCCTACCCCTGACATCTTAACCAGTTGGGGGCTGGGCAGCCAACATGGGGTAGTTGGGCTGTCGGTTTTCTGTTTTAGGAGGGCCGGGCCACCTTTGCCAGCCCGATGCCCAGCCTTAGTTAGTTTGGTGCACTGTCATAAATATCACATCTTAATAAAAAAAGACGTGTTAAATATGCCAAAAATAAGTAATCCATATAAAACAGCAATAAGACTCTTTTTTTGTTAAAAACGCCAGAATATAAAAGACACGAATGCATTTTGTTCACGTTTTTTTCATATTTTTTATTAATTTCTGATTTGTTTTATTTTTATATAATTTTCAGGAGTTTTAAATTTTTATGTTTTTTTTTTTAAATTTGCTAAGATTTTCCCGAGATATATAACTTTGCTGTTTTATCCCTGAGAAATTTCTTGCTGTATAATACCTGTACACGATATATGTGACAATAGTCTGGTGTGCCTGTGTCTAAAAGTGGGCATACTGACACAGCTATGCCAACCATTCTTGCATAACCTGGTTGTGTAGCCTTTGTAAAATGTTAGTTGTCACTTAGGGAAGCTATTTGTAATCCTAAATGGTTTCTATGTGTAAATGTGGCTGTTCATTAGATAAGCCAATTGCAGCTCAGACTGTCTGAGCTTGGAATATTTAGCACGAGTACGGGTCTGGCTTAAGTTACATGGTGAGCATGAAAGGGTTTGAGTTTGGATTGTCTGGAAGCAAGATCCTTTTGTATATAATATTTTACTTTTACAAGGTGAATGATAGGCATAGGTATTGCACACACATAGCATGCTTTTCCTGTGGTAAAAATGAGAGATGCACCATTATACTTGTGGACATTGTCAACACCATAGCCGTTTATTATAGTTCTTCTTTCAAGTTTGTTCTGTACATTTCTGTTTTGCTTAAACTATATATACCTATGGTTCATGAAATATGTTAACTGAGTAAATATGAACATTACATGGACATACTATAATTCATCCAATCAACTTGGTTGATGGTTCGCAAGGTACCATGTGTAAAGCTGTTTTTTAAAAGGTGAATAGTAACATAGTACTTTGACTTTGAAAAAATGTTTTTCTAAATGACACCTTATGAATCATCAGTCAAGTTGATTAAATGATTCATAAATAAAAAATGTGAGGACTATGTAAAGTTGTAAACTGATTTATGGGTCATTGACCAATGCATTTGTTTGCCTTACATATATAGATTTATGAGTATATGCTAGAAATATGTGTACACACATGCACCAAACAAGTCCGTAAGTCTCAATTAAGAGAGGGCTGGATATTATTTGGTTTAGTGATATTCTTGTGTGCATTTGAACGTTGGATAATTCTGCAAGCCAGTTCTATCATGTTGTCCTCTTCTGAAGTCTTTTCCATTGCTATTGGCAACAATATTAGACCATGAACTAATATTCTTGAGCTTTGCTGAATTTCAATATGTTGCAGAAGTGAGATTGCCTTCAATTTTGTTTTTCTTTTGTACAAAATTACTTGGTTGGTTATATGAAACTGTAAAACTGGCTTATTGCAGGGTGTGGCCATCAACTTCGTTCGCAGTGATGACATAAGGATCTTGAGAGATATAGAACAATATTACAGTACACAAATAGATGAAATGCCAATGAATGTTGCTGATTTGATATGAATTCTGATTTGAGATGAACAAGGACAGGTCAGAAGAAACTCCCGGTCAGCATTTGTTAGCATATGTAGCTTGTAGAATTTTGTACAAGATCTGTTTGGGTTGTTAAACGAGCACTTGAACAAGGGCTTGATTTCTTTTTCCTATCTCACCTTATTTTTATTAAAATCCAGAGTCTGACTGAGGGAGCAGGTTTTGTTCAATGATTTGCAAGGGGAAATCAAACAGGTTGTGCATGCTTTGTATGGCTCAGTGTGGGTAGCTGATTTTGGTCTACCTTGTGCTTTATTTGAGAAACTTTCTTTTATTGCTTATGAAGTTGCGTCAACTAAGACAATACGACAATTGCCTTCCTGAGCTGTGGCATTATACGATTTAAAAAGGTCCAGTTGTGTGATGACACCTACTTAACATTTATCGTGAACTCAATGAACGTGAAAAATAGTTTAAAATTTTCTGAAAGGAATCTATAGTTTTGATGGTAATAGAACGTTCATGTATTTGCAAAACCACACTGGAATTGTTTCTCCAACTAGAGTGCATTTGTGTCATATCTAACTTTGAGTTATTTTATTGGTTGAAGTTTGATGTCGGTTAAACTTGCTCATTTATTTTCAGTACCTATCCCTTTCCCATTTCGTTAGTTTTTTTTGCGGTCTGCAACTTCTGCTTGTCTCAGTCTTAAGGAAGCAGTTAAGGGGATTTGGAGTACTACTTTTTCTGAGGACCAGCCTGCGTCAGTCCGACTCCTATGCCTGCCTTTGCTAAGAGATGGACCTTCTTGCATGGACACTTAACTAATCCTTTACTTAGAGGGGTGGAGATGTTATTGCTAATAAGACGGACCTCTGTTCCCGTTCACTTAAATTTGAAGACCTCATTTCCTATCCTCGTACCCTAATCAAAAGATCGGGGACTGTATCAATCAAAACATATTTTTGGATCATGCTTTTTGACGAAATTTGCGTGTTATCTTTTAAAAGTTAGAGCAATGGTGCATGTCTATTATGTTTCCTTCCCTCAGACACTGACAATGACATGATAAAGGGGCCGTGATGAATCTATTGTTGTTCTACTTGATTAAATGGCAAGAATGAGGTTGGTGTGAGTTTCTTGTAGATGTCAACTCAAGATATGATAAGGGACGAGTAAATCTCTTTTCTTACTAGTGCTAGGGTTTGTAAAGTTAACTTACTTAGCTCGTGTAATGCACTTACCCGAAGCCTCCTGATGACAGAAATGAAGGCACTTAATGTTTTGTTATGCATTAGTCATTAGTTACCCTTTTCTTTTTAACACTTGTTGCCTTTTCTATTCTCCAACGAAATTACTTTCTTTTCAAGGTGTACTGAAATATATCTGGAAACGGTAATGAAGATCGTGGGAGACCAATTTCTAGAAGAAAATGCTTGTGAGACTTGAAAAGCAGTTAGTATGTTAACTCGTAGGAAGGTGTGGCGATGTGGAAAGCCGATGGGGATATTGGTTGCATTTTGTGGCTGTGATTGCTGTATGTGGAGAATGAGTCGTAACTGCGGAGTGAAAGACGAATCTCCCCTCTTCCCTTCGTCTGCAGAGTTCTTCAGAGTTCAAGGCTGCGTTCTGTCAAAGTTAGGCGTACGCCCCGGCACTATACCTTCATAATCAAACGCAGACCAGCTAAGTATGCTTGTTGAGGAAGCAAAGTTACATTTTAACATAAAAAAGAAAAATTGATGTTGCGTTTTGAAATTTTGAGTCTTTGACTGCACAAGGAGTGATCTTTAGTTTAAAACCAAGGAATCCATTCTTGTTTAGTAAATTTGGATGGAGAACATAATATTATGCGAAAATCGGCCGTTTTAACTCCTGAAATTTCAAGATTAACAGTCTTAGCTACAGGATGATCTAAGAGCAGTTTTGTAAGTTTTGAATTAAAAAGGTCTCATTCCTACCAGTTAAAATTTCCAGAAAGAAGCTAAGAAAGTTGGATTTTCAAGCATAACTAGATGAAGTTATGAGCAGGAAACAGAGCATAGGTTGCGCATTTTAGGGGCCGGACTACTTTCGATCGAATACGTTTTGTTTACTAGTTCTGGGGCCCATCCAATTATTGCACACGTCAATTGTCCAGTATTCGACACTAGCGACGAGAGAGAGAGAGAGAAAGAGAGAGAATAAAATATCAACTTCTTGTATCTTCTCATTTAGCTTTGCTAGATATTCCGAACCAGAGGTGACCAGTGACCAGTGAAGCATATTCCACAACTTGCATTTGTATAGGTGGAATGTTCCTCCACAGAAGCCTATCTATCCTCTCATTCACAGATGAAGTAATTGAACCAATGCAGAGAAGCAACCAGAAAAACTAAGAAAAGACACCGCTGTGTTTAGAAAAGATAAATAATCAAGGTCCTAATTGCCTAAAAACCAGAGAAACAGAAGGGAGGTACCGGAATCCTCCATTCTCGACCTCTCTAAAATAGAACCTTTAGAGACAATAAGACAAAGTTTATCCATGATTGTAAATAATGGCAGTTAATAACAAACATAATCCAATCATGCTCCGCTTGGCATGGATCTGTCTCTCCCAGTATCCATGGCAGCCTTCTGATTCTCATGACTTGCAGGAAGCGCTGCAGCATTACCTGGAGGAGGCAGAAATGGTGGGAAAGAGTCGACGGTCACTCCCCTACCTCCTGATCGATCACCAACGTCACCACCTCGACCACCATGCGCCTCCCCACCAACCTTTGATGTTTCCTCCACCATTGTGAACTCAAAAGGGATGGATTGAGAGCCCTGACGACGATGGCGAGACATGCTTCTCTCTGGCTCTCTTCCGCCAAATTCTGGCAGTTTCAAAGAAGGTGGGAAGAAAGTAACGTATAAGTAAACGAGGAAAGCACGCAGAAACAAAGATGAGTATCAGAAAAGAGTTCTAGTCAGACAACAGGACAATTGCGAAACGTCCATGACGTGTCTCTTTCTCTGCCGCTCGCTCTCTGGGACCGACCTCCATTCTTTTATCGTCACACTTTCCCTCTTTTGATCAGAATTAATTCTACGAGCTCAAAAAAGTTCTGCAAAATTTGAAAAAGGACCGTATGAGATTTCACATGTTAAAGCTGAATGTTCTGAGGTAACCTCCTCCATTGCCTTGGGGCATGCATGACGTAGTTTAGTTGGTTAGACTGTGGCCTGACACTTCAAATCTCATTGGTTCTATTCCCGCTGGGCCTATGTTTTGACATATTAAGAATGCAGTATCTAAGCAATCTTGATGCCAATTCACCTCAAAATCTCATTGGTTTTATTCCCATAAGTACTATGCTTTCACATATTAAAAATTCAGTATTTAAGCAGATGAGGACATTTTTCTTTTTCTTAATGCCAATTATTCACCTCACAGTGCTGGATGTAGGGGAGATGGGGACCTTCGGGCTCACGACTCACGAGTCACTTCTGGGTAGTGGGCAGTAATCTTCTCACTCACCCAAAAGGTAATCTTTTCTATTTCACGATGATAAAAAAAAATCATTTGCCTGTTAAAACTCTGTTATTGTTAATTTAAGTTTGGTCCATTTGATAAAAAGACCAAAATATACGTACCCTTGTTAGTAAATACAATTTGTAAGTTCATGAATTTATACTAGCTTCATTAATTACATGCTATAACTCTTGAAGCAATTTAGTTTTCCTATTAATCTTTAAAAATAATAATTATGCTTTTGCTAGAAAGCTATTGAAAAGAAACATAATTGTACCATTAAAGTTGGCAAGTTTTCCATGTATAGCTCATTTTACTGGACCAAGAACTTGGGCCCTAATAGAAAGCTATGAGAGTCAAAGCATTAACCTGAAAATCAATATGAAGAATTTGGAGCGTACGTTGAACCTTCCGCCTTATCTCGAAAAGCCATAGGAAGAGTTAAACATTGTATGATACTTTGCACAATGGGAGTGACTCTTTTCACCAACGGAACAGTCCTCCCAGATGTTCGTATCACCCAACTTTTACGGATATGGGGGTATAACGGGATTCAACACTTGTCAATAGCAATGACAACCTTCGCTTTCCTTTAACGAAGACTCACCCGCTTCACCATTGGAAACGTTGACCTCACATATGCTTTACAATTATGATTCCTCAAGCACTCGAGACCCCAAGCCATTCTATTCAGAAACACTGATGGATCACTGACAGTTTTAGAACAATACCGCTGTTTGATCGAGCAGTTAGATGGAGAAGAAATCATTTGGGATTATTATGATCGTCGTTAGAATTCACCCAAATACACTCACCATTACCATGGTCGTACCACACTCTTGGGTCCTTATTTCATAGTTGATTATTGTGCTGATAGAAGCATGAAACAATTCTCTCAAAGACAAAAGATGATTTTTGTCATATACCAATTGGAGCTATTCCTGAATTCAACCTTAGTTCTGGTCAATGGGTGGCATTTTTCGTAGTAACTCGACAAGAGTGGAAGGTGCAGATATCCTACACTTACTTCACAGGTCCGATGGTAAAAAAGTGAATATGCCAAATGGTGGGATGCCAACCTACCACCATCCATCCTCCCTTAAAAGTTTCTGTTGTCAACTTTCTACTCCTCATTTCGCCTTCAATCGTTGTCATCTTTGTTAATGTTTTCTTTGAATAGAATTTTTATAAACTATTAATGCAGGATGAACCTTCATTTTGTTATCATTTTCTTTCGGTGACTCTTCATTTTCTTGTCTCATGAGGTGAATACTTAAAATCCAATAAGATGGTTGAAACCAAAGTACAAGCTAAGTAGGCTCCTCAGAACGAGGCTTCATTTTCTGATCCTATGCCAGAAACACTTGGCTTCCTAGCAATCTAGCTAGAAGGCTATATGATATGTTCCAGTTGCTTGTGGAGCAATTAATGAGTAAGCAAGAAGAACAAAAAGCCTTGATGGTTACACCAAAAACAACAACTGAAAAGAAAACAAGAAAAACAACAAATCTTCTCATATGGATCGAGATGAAAACCATCTAGATTCAAACTCAACAACTAGTAAGGAGGAAAAGCCAGAATTGCTTCCGCTCAAGACGAAAAAGACAACGAAGAAAAACAAGAAAGGAAAAGAAATCGTAGAGAAAAGCATTTCATCTAGCCCTATCACCAGCGAAAGTTTGGAGGAGAACCAAAAAGAAAGAAAAAACCTGCCAAAAAATGCAAAAAGGCAAAGAAGTACATCTCAAGCAGTAGCTTGGACAACGATAATTTCAAAGAAAAAGTAAAAGAGATCAAGGGCACGAAGAAAAACACAAAGCCAAAGTTAGTCAAATCAAGTGATGACCAAAGTCCAACTAAGTGCAAGTTTTATGAAATGGAGAAAAGAATGAGCAACCTCGAACTTATAGGAAAAAGAAAACACTTAAACTCATGCGAGGATTACCACATGGGCATCGAGAGAGATAAAGACGTGAAGGGCTTGCCCAAAAGAGTTTGTCAAATATGATGGAATCACCTGCTTACACGTTCATTTTCAACATTCATCAATGATTGCTACAATATTAGGGCGAATAATAGAGCATTGTTTCACTATTTTCCGAGAAGTCTTGAAGGCATTGCAACGCAATGGCACAAAGAAAATGTCAACCTAGTTGAACTAAAGGAATTTGACAAATTGGTTAACATATTTGTCGAGATATTTGAACAAAATGTTCCCATGGTTCTAAACCTCAGTACCCTTTGCAGTATCCATTAGAAACAAGGAGAAAAAGTTCAAAAATTTATCCAAAAATAGAAAATTCAATGCAACAAGATGAAAGAGCTCATTTCTGAAACACAAGCTCTATCACTCATTAGGAAAAATCTCGCCCAACCCTTATAGAGTCTCATCCATAATGCTCCAATGAAATTATTTGCTGAGTTGATTGAACAAGCAGATTCAATAGAATTGAGAATTGAAGAAGACAATT
The DNA here is from genome assembly GCF_008831285.2 of Nymphaea colorata. Taxonomy (NCBI): domain Eukaryota; kingdom Viridiplantae; phylum Streptophyta; class Magnoliopsida; order Nymphaeales; family Nymphaeaceae; genus Nymphaea; species Nymphaea colorata. The sequence continues at coordinate 25,868,873 of NC_045139.1, read as the reverse complement.
TTGATGGAATCATTGCGTTCAAGTACAAGGAAGAGGGTAAGAAAGGAGGAAGGACACAGTTGCCCACACACTTCATAGCAAATGCTGGCACACGAAAAGACAATGGCAACAATTATAAGCATGAAAAGAAACCAACCACAAGAAGAACACACATCTATCCAAAGGAAATTGAAGAAGGGAGGAACAAACACCCAGGTTGGAGTTATGACTGGAAGTTCACTCATTTTAGTCAATCTCGTGAGAAGATCCTAGAGTATCTCATTGCCAAAGGAACTGTCGTATTGTGAAAAATTTCAAAGCCTCAAACAATGATGGAAAATAATAATAAAAAAAAACTATGTAAGTTTCATCGTGCTCCTGGTCATGACACTAAGGATTGTTTTGTCCTAAAAAACATTATCCAAGATTTCATCAATAAGGATCTCAAGGTTGATGATGATAGCATCCTTGAGATATTAAGGAATCCATTTCTGATTATGGGAAGGCGGCAGTAGCCATGATCGCCATAGACACTCTACTTCCGTATCATCCGTAGGAGCACATCCGACCTTGTGATGGAAATAATTCACTCCAAGTTATGATGACAAATCGAGGTAAGAAACCCCTAGATTTTATTGGTATGATGAATAACAAGGCGGAAAGTTAATCTAAAAGACCTGCCAAAATTCCAAAGTCTTTTCTCTTACGAGGCGGCGACGATGAGTCATCAAGTGACTCATCGAAATAGGATCCATGCTACTTGGATGATGTCATTCATCTTCTTGAAAGAACGTATGATTGAGGAAGACTAGATTCAAGCCTCTAAAAACTAGTCAATTATTTTTAGAAAAGAATCACTCAAAATTAGGATATTATCATGAAAATGCTCTTTACATCATCATCCAAGTTAATAAGATGATTTTGCCACATATATGATGGTGGTTTAAATATTTGTCCTGATCTCATGGCCAAAACTTTGGGTTTCTGTGAAGACAAATATCGTCTGATGATATCAAGATCTATGGATACGACGATCAAAGCATGAATAGAAAAGGTACCCTCAACATGAACGTGATCATCGAACGCACTAGTAATTGCATTACAGTCTATGTAGTGGATGTACCACCATCATATAACTTGTCCTTAAGACAGCCTTAGATTCACGAAGTACGATGTATCCCATCCACTTTTCATCAATGTCTCAAATAGAATTTTGACCCATCGATCATCACCGTACATGCTAAGGATCCAGTCGAAAGGTTGATACAACTAATTCTCCTTAGGCCAATTGATTCAGTGGACGTACTTAGCATAAGGACAGTGATGGAAGGACCTCTGAGTGGATGCAAAGCATGAAGATAGGCGAATCATCTGGGAGTGCCTATACTATTTCAAGCAGTCATCTGAGTTATCAAAAACATCCATTGTATGCTCATTTCATAAAAACCCTAAGGGATTTTAGTTACCTTTGAAATGAAAGGTGACTACCATCCATTCACTGGTCTCGGAAAAAATGAAGATGACATCTTGCAGTTGATCAGTATCCCCTTTCAAATGAACACTAGAGGATTGGGATACTCTGAAAAAAGTGGAAGAAGATCTTGTTGGCTGATAGTATTTGCCTTTGTTTTTTCCTTCGATGAATTTTCTAATCTTAACTTGTACTTCTTTGGTAATGCAAGTAATCTTTTATTATCAATTTGATTTTTGTTCAACTTTCCTTTATCTTCATCTTTATAGATGTCAGAACTCAATGTGTCTCAGTTTCTTCTTTTTCTTCAAAAGTTCCCCCCTCTCCCAGAAAACATTTATCAAATAAACAATTGGTGAAATAAAACCTATGACAATACTCAAGTTAGAATTAACGAAATTCACTCAGATTCAGAATTAAGAACATCCATTATCTTTAGTTAATGATCCAATTGAAAAGATTAACATTGGAATCAATGAGGATCCTAAGATCCTTCAAATCAATATCAGTTTGTCAGTAAAGGAGAAGAAGAAATTGGTGGACTTTTTTATAAGCACCAAGAGGTTTTTGCGTGGACCTATGAAGATATGTCAGGCTTAGACCCCAGTTGGTTGAACATTGTTTGCTCCTAAGTTCTTGCTGCAAGCCAGTTAAACAAAAATTGCACAAGCTTGATCCTCGACTAGAAGGGCCCGTAAAAAAAGAATTAAAAGATATACTAAAGGCAAAATTCATTCGCGCAATCGATTACTCTGAATGGTTGGCTAATATCATGGTGGTCCCCAAGAAAAATGGTAAAGTCAGACTATGCATTGACTTTCGAGGCCTAAACAAAGCCATGTCGAATGACGATTATGCACTTTCAAACATTGAGTTATAGATAGACAGTACTGCATGCCATGTCATGTTCTCTTTTATGGATGAATATTTGGGATATAACCAAATCAAATTAGCAGTCAAGGATCAACCTAAAATCGCTTTTACTACACCCTGTGACACTTTTTATTACATGGTGATGCTGTTTAGATTAAAAAATACTAGAGTAGCTTATCAAAGAGCCATGACTGCTGTCTTCCATAATCAAATGCACAAAATCATGGATGTATATATCAATGACATATTAATTAAATCTAAGGCAAGGGAAGACCACATTGAGACCTTTGCCCACGTGTTTGAGGGACTCTTAAAGTACAAGTTTCGTTTGGATCTTCAAAAATGTGTGTTTGGGGTTGAATCAGGTAAACTTTTAGGTTTTATGATCAGTAAGAGGGGGATCAAAATGAATCTTACCAAAGCAAAAACAATCATCAATATGTTACCACCTACCAATATCAAGGAACTACGAAGTTTGCAAGGTCTAGTCCATCAGACAATTCATTTCCAATCTAACCACGAAATGCGAACCATTCAACCAGCTGCTGAGAAAAGGCGTCAAGTTTGAATGGGGTTTTGGGTGTCAACAGTCATTTGAAAAGATCAAGAAATACCTTCTAAATCCACAAATCCTAAAACCCTCGATATTGGGTAGACCATTGCTGCTTTACATCACAATAAATAAGTCAGCATGTGGTAGCTTTTTGGCACAATACGAGGAAGGAAGTCACATCGAGCACGTAATTTATTACGTCAGCCAAACTTTTGTCCAATATGAAAAGAAGTACTCTCCAATGAAAAAAAACTTGTTTAGCATTAGTTTGGATGTACTAGAAGTTGAGACTTTATTTATTAGCTTGTGAGGTCAAGATACTCTCCAAGCTAAATCCTCTTAAATATATTTAGAGCAGCTCTTCCTTAATGGGCGCATCGTCAAATGACAAGTTTTGCTGATACAATATGATATTAAATATGTGTGTCAGACGTTAATCAAAGGACAAACAATTGTAGACCAGTTGGCAGACTTTCCCTAGTACGAGGAAATTAGAACAAATGATGAGTTTCTAGATGAACATGTACTAAGATTGGAAATGGTTTCGATATGAAAGATGTATTTTGATGGATCCAAAAACGAGATAGGAGTAGGTACAGGCATTCTATACATCACATTTGAAGATGAAATCATCTAGTATTCCTTGAAACTTGACTTTCCATGTACAAATAATATGGTTGAATATGAAGCCCTCACAAGGACTTTGTTATTTACTAAGTTTCCAAGTAAAAAAGGTGTATGTTTTCAACGAATATCAACTTATCATCAATCAAGTGAATGGAGAATGACAAGTCAAAGACAAAAAGTTGGTGTCATATCAAGAGATCGCCACCAACTTGATCCATCAGTTTGAAGAAGTATAGCTGACTCACATGAAAAGAGAAGGCAACTCCATTGCAGATGACCTCGCGAGCTTAGGATCCACTATCTCCTTTTAAACCAACAAAACAATCCATTTTTTTGATATTGAAAGATTAGAACATCTAGCTTTTGAAACGATGAAGCATGTTCATCACATCCAAGAGGGGAACACATATTGGTATCATGATATCGAAAATTATATTGAGAGTGGAGAATTCCTAACTGGAATGCTTAAAAAGGACCAAAAGCAATTCAATGTATGTCAGCAAAGTACTTTATTCTTTGCAGGAGTGTTATACAGACGTGAGTTTAGTACTGAATACTCTTGGTGCCTTGATGAAGATGATGTAAAGGAAATAATCAAAGAGTCACATTGATGAGACTATGGGAGCCATGTTGGTTACCAAACTCTTACCAAGCAAATAGTTCGATCAGGATATTATTGGCCTACTATGCAAAAAGATTGTTACCAATTCATCAAAAGATGTAAAGAATGCCAACTGCATGCTCCAATGATCCATGCACCAACCTCTCATTTGCATTCTGTAACATCTCCAATGGATTTTAAGTTATTTCTTTATTTCAATTCTTATGAAGACATATACGCATATGCGTGTTATATACGTATATGTGCACATGACTATCTCTTTTTATCATTCTCTCTCTATGATTCAATATATTCTTTTATGAATTTTCATATGCATATGTATGTATATATATATTCATTTATCTCCTCCCTATCTAAAAACTTAATCTCTCTCTCTAGAATCTCTCTCTTTCTCCAGAGTATCCGTTTCTCTAAAATCTCTCTTTCTCTATTTTCCTAAAATTTTCTTCTCCCTCTCCATTTGAGTTAATACTTTTTTTTCACAAGCTTTCATATATATATACACACACATGTACAAGGATATGTATCTTCATCTCTTTTTAAATCTTATATTTGGTGACTTTCAAAATCTCTTTTTCTCTCTCTTTCTCTCTATTGCTCTCGGATTAAAGTGATGAAGAGTTTTAAAGTGAAAGTTTTAGGAGAGTTAAGATATTTTCTTGGTGTGGAGCTTGACCGACAACAAGATACTTTGACATTGACACAACTGAAATACACTCTGGATCTCTTGATCAAGACAGTCATGACAGATTCCAAACCTGTTAGTAGTCCTAGTGTATTAAATCAAAAGTTGAGCTCAGAGAAAGGGAATCTATATCATGATCCTACAAGGTGTTGCAGTATTATTGGCATGTTACAACATCTCACCTTCGCTCGGCCAGATATTATATATTTTGTGAATTTTATGCATGCTCCTAGAAACAGTCATATGAATGTTGTTAAACGAATCTTAAGGTATTTGAAAGGCACAATTGGAGATAGTCTTGTCTATTGCAAGAGTGATTCTTCTTGTAAAAGGCATGAACTAATTACTTACACAATGCAAACTGGGCAGGAGATCCAGATGAGTGGAGATCAGTTTCAGGCTATTGTGTTTTTATTGGAAGAAATCTCGTTACTTGGAGTAGTCACAAACAAAAGGCCATAGCTCGATCTAGTATGGAAGCTGACTATAGGTCTGTGGCAGTAGGGACCACTGAAGCTACATGGGTGAGAAATTTACTGGGCGAATTAGGAGAGCCTATTATTTGATCCTCCTCATTGTGCGACAATCAAATAGTCATCAACATAGCTTTTAATCCTATTCTTTATAGTAGGACAAAGCACATTGAGATTGATCATCACTTCATTCGTCAAAAGGCTGAAGATGAAGAGATTGAGCCATGTTACATTCGCACTGATAATCAAGTTGTTGATTTGCTTACAAAGGGTTTAACTAGTCATTCATTTTGGTTTCTCAAGAGCAAGTTGTGCATGATAAAAGGAACATGCACAACTTGAGGGATGATGTTAAAGGATGACCAGATGGGTTTGGATCTTGGTCCAGACCCAAACCCATCAGGAATAGGTGTTTTATTTCTCACTTGCCTTTATGTTTCATTAATGGCATATGAAGTAATTTCGTGTACCATTTTGGTTTATTATTTTGGCCTTGTATCTAACGTGAGATAATAAAATTTTAGGGTTGAGACTGAGTGTAGTTATCGCATCTCCCTTCTCTCATCTTGTCTTCTTCTTCCTTATTTTCTGCAAGGCTGAACTGCAGTGAATATCAAGACTGATATACCAAAAACTGACACCTGTGGAGCAATCAATTTCTTTTTATTTTTTTATCCAACTTCTTTATTTTAGTAGATCCAAGTCTATGACCCTAATTGAGCTTGCATGAGGGCATTGTTTGGTGCTGTTGTTAGTGAACTTACTAGTGGAATTTATTGCAAAAGGATTTAATATGTCCTCCAATATAAAGTTCTTGAATTTTTTTTTATGTTGAACTTGGATATATAGAATGGAACTTCTGAATTTGCTTCTCTTACTTATACAGTCTTAGTAGAAAAGAGAAAGAATTTGCTTCTCCTTAAATAAATATACTGAAAAAAGTACTTTCCCTCTACTTTAATTTTGATTTTACTTTTTTTCCCTACTGTTCTGAACCTTTTCATTGTCGCCATAAGAATTCCACTTAAGAAAGAGAAATGGCTTTGAGTTCGGTCAAGAAAAACACCTTTAGCATGCATTTGCATGGAAAAACTTCAGCAAGGATCTTCAGCTATTGTGTAGGCAGATCATTTAATGAAAATGAAACTGTCTGAGTTTAACCTGTGTTTGCTAATGTTAGATCAGTTTTGAGCTGCAAGTTGGGAATTCATATTTATGTAGACTTCATGTTGTTTGCTTACGATTGAGGCATGGAGATCATCCTGGTAAGATCAGGGTTGCATCAATCTTTAATGCCACTAAGATGGAAAGTTGTATCTTTTTCTGTTTCCATTTCGATTGACCTTAAAATGCTTTGCACAATTGCTGAGTTAAAAGCTATGATGTTTACATTTTTGCATTGCCATTATTTTGTCAAACCTGTAACCTAACAAGCACTTCGAGTTATTAACACAAATAGTAGATCCAGCAAAAATTGAAGTGATGGTGGATAAAGTGTTAGCAGCAAACCCTAAGCAGCTTGAACAATATCATGGAGGCAAGACAAAATTGCAAGGATTTTTTGCTGGTCAGGTGGGTATTCTACGAACTGGTCATTTGAGATGTGGCACTAGCTGTGTTCTTGGTACTTAAGTTGATATGGTTCCTGAACTTGTTATTATTTTCCTGTTTCAGGTGATGAAGGAGTCAAAGGGGAAAGCCAACCCTGCTCTCCTAAACCAGATTCTTTTGGGGAAACTAAATGCCAAAAATTAATGCCTTTCCATGTCCTTCTCATTCAGCTACAACTTTGCAGCTGGTATGTGTGCTGAGTAGCAGCCAGGTCAAATGTACAAGCATGTGAGCTGTCAGGATGTCATGTGCTTGATGATCTGTATCATTTTTCAGGATGATAATTTATAAATAAAAAGGTTAAAAAATATAGCTTGTTTTTTCTATCAATATTGATAGTAAAAGAAAAGTTCTGATACACTAAACTAGGTTTACTCGGTCTGGTTGGGTTGAGTTTGAACTTGCACATGCACTGTGTAAGCAAGCATCAGAGTAACCTCTTCCAGTTCATAGTTTTGAAATCTACATGAGTGTGCTATGGATTGCTTATGCTTTTCCTGATTTTTGACTTGTGACAGGATTTCTTTGACCAGAAACTGGCTTTTCTTTCCTGAAATTTTCATGCTTAATCTGAATAATAGTGCCTTTCTTGAGAAGACTGCACCATTGGTCCCCTGGATAAAGATGCAGGTTGACTGGAACAGGGTTAGGTTGAATTTGCTTGCTGCTTTCTCCAGCCCAATGAGCAGTGGCATGAAAGCCATAGAATATGAAACAGCCTTAGACAGACTAGTTGGATCGGTTAATGGCAATATGTAGGCTGGTGATGGAATAATGTGAATGGTTCTATATTGTTGAAGGGCAAGTAAAACTTGAGTAAAGGTGATGGTTACCATAGTGCTATCTTTTCCACATCTGTTTACAGTTATATAACTGTATTTGAAAAAACTGGTTTATGATGTAGTTGGTCATGATCAGAAGTTTTTATCTTGGCATGGATGTGGTTAATGGCTGCAACTAAAAAATTTTAGGAGTAAATTTAAAAGTTATGCACCTGCATTAAATATTTTTCCAAAATAGATACTTATAACTTGTTATTTTGATGAATTGCCATTTGATGTACTTGAGTATCTTTTGGGAGCATAACATTCTATGTGCAATCTCTTAAAATTGTTGGAAAACTAGTGAATATTCATTTTGGAGATTAATACTCTTTAATTTTGATACGAAGATATGGATAAAATTCTGTTTCATTTCGGTGTGAAGTTGGGCAAACATTCTCATGTACTAGAGCCAATTCTGGAGACCACGTTGAGCTTGCACACTTTGTTGTGTTTATTGTGGTCTGTTATCGAGTAAAATTTCACATTTGAATCTGTCCATTTTTCTGGCAAATCTTCCGGTAATAATATTTGCTCATTATGCAGGTAAAAATGTTTTCATCATATTCACAACATCCACAAATATTGGTGATATCCAAATGTCATGTTTTATAGCCAGTATTATGAAGGAATATATTGTGATATTTTCCAAAGATTGCTGTTACATAATTGGCACGTTAATATCAAAATATTTTTGTTTCGAAGCATTTTTTTAAGTCAAATAATTTTCCATTTATTTGGATTTTTTTTTCTTAACATTTAGGATTTTGATTTCTCATTTGTCGACTTCATTAAGACCAAAACTCAAGTAATGACCCAATATTAGAATCATGCTTGATGGTTTACAACCCCATTCCATTTTCAAAATTTTTTCTCTTTTCATAATACTTCTGGCAATTATAAAAATGAAAACCTTAGATATATATGATGCTAAAAATGATTTTAGATTAATTTTATGGTAAGAATGAATGATTTTTTTTCTAATCATGTAGGATCAATGCATTCATACATCCACATTCACTTAACTTCATGAATGATTACAAGCATATCTCTAAAAAAACTTAAGCAAGATGAGATGAAGCTTTAAGTAGGTAGTAACCGAATTAAAGCAAAATCTCAAACCTACTTAAACTCTTAAGATAACACTAAAGTGACTTTAAAAAATGATTTTCAAAAGTCTCCAAAAGAATATTTGTAAAGATTTCTCAATTCAAAATTTCTCAAAATCAAAATGTCTTACACTCTCAAATGATTCTTCAAAACTTGCTCAAAAAATTGAAATATCAAATTTTCAATATTTTCTCAAACACCGCACTGCATTTAGAATAAAAGATGTTTAAGCCAAAATGAAATGCATCAAGAATAAAAATAGCCATTGGATTGGTTACCTCTGGTAAAAGCGTCAGGAATGGTCAATCATCATATCGACAGCCAGTCCCTTTCTTTCTCATTTCAAAATAAATCTCATTTTTCTGAAGCACTCCAAAAACCAAAGATAATTTTCAAAAATTTAAGTAATAAATTTTCCTTTTAGAAAGTCCTGGTGAGGCCATGGTTCCTTCTGGTCTCTTGGCTAAGCCTGGCTATTTGTGCATGCAACTTATGCATTATATCTTTATAACCATGCATGTTGATTGACATTTTAGACTTAATTGAAGCTGATACTTAAGAAGTGACATATGCAATTATAGAATAGTTCCATATAATTAAATAAAAGGTTTTATTTGTTCAATTATTCTACTTGTATGATTCGGTTTGTAAAGAAGGTTGATTCTGTTATTTAATATCTACCTGCATTTCATAACATGCACAAGCAATTGTAACTACACATTTTGAATAAAATTATAGATATATCGGAAGGTGATACCTAGAAATTGCATAGGCAGAATTAAATATTTTCATATAATTAGATTAAAAAAATTATGTTTTTCCAATTAATGTACTTGTATGGTTGATACCTATTTGTGGAAAAGGGTTGACTTTGCTATTTAATATTTGGCTAACATGCATTTGATATTTTAATATGTGGTTGATTTTATAACATGCATTTATTACAGTCATTCTTTTACATCACAATGGGAGCATCAAGTCATTATATTTTACTCAACTGATTCACATTCTTTAAGATTCAAGAATTAGTCAGTATGTGTATATAGTCAAAGTACCACCACTCTGCAACGAGGGCTTATCAATAAATGTATATAATCAAGGTACCATTACTTGCTGAAAGAGCTAATCACTATGTCTATGGAGTCACGGCATAGCAGTGCTAATCATTCTCAATAGTTGGTAGTGCCAATCATTCTCAATATTTACGTTATATTGCATGCCATAATTTGTGACCAAATTACGTGAAGCACCATTTTACTTAGGCTATATTATGCTGCCACATATAGACACTGAAACCATTTTTACGTGATATATTTGCTTTTATGGATTTTGGTGCTAATTTGAGGACTAATGTATAATATTGAGTACATGTCATACTAGCTATTATCTCTAAAATAAGAAGACGTTCATGTGCTTCCTAGATTTAACCAAAACCACTAGGCCTGGGCGTGGGCCAGGCCACCACCGGGTACCTGGCCTGGTTGGGCCCGGGTCCGGGCCAGGAAAACCGGATCCCGGGCCGGGCCAAGGTTCGATGGTGCGGCCCGGTCTGTTAAGTCCTTCACTTCTGCTCCTCATCCTCCTCCTCCACCACCTCCTCAAACCCTCATCCTCTTCATCCTCCTCATCCGCCTCCCATCCTCTTCATCATCCTCCTCCTCCTCCTCGTCCTCCACCACCTCCTCAAACTCCTCATCCTCTTCATCCTCCTCCTCCTCCTCCTCCTCCTCCTCTCAAAGACGAATGCTCCCCCAATCTAGTATGATGATGTTAAAAAGTTTCAATCCAATAATTTCCTCCTGAACATCAAAATGCTTGCTTAAGACGCCATATCGGGACACTGATCATCAGGTTTGCACCACTCCTATGCGCCGCTGCCGCCTCCACCACCACCGCCACCACTGCTGCCGCCTCTGCCACCACCGCCGCCACCGCCGCCACCGCTCTTCTAGTACCGTCCACCCTTCTAGCCGATTGTTGATGTTCATTTTAAAATGCGCAGAGTCATCGTTTGATTAGGGCATCGGGCCGGGCCAGGTCGGGCCCGGGCCGGGACCCGGGCTATTGGGCTGGGCCTGGGCCCGACGGGCCGACCCGGCCTGGCCCGATGCCCACCCCTAAGAACCACAATGTGCAATATAAAAACACCTAGATAAAACATAACATGCACTGAGACATCTTAAACCTAATACTGGCCCTACTAATCCTTTTATTCCTCAAGCGAATTTCTTGTTTACATTATTTCTTCAAGCGTAATAGAAAAATACTAAAGGCATAAAAACCACAGCAATTTTTAGTTGCCTATTGTAAATTTTTGGCACAACTGGAGGGCTCTCCCATAAAACCACCAATCAACATTAACACCTAAGAACGCACAACAAAGCCAAAACGCCAGCAACATGCATCCATAAGCCAACAAATGCTGGAAGGAAACTAGTAGCATGAACACCTACAAGCTGACAAACAATGGAATGCTTGCAACCAGGATATTTGCTATAGTTTGCAATATAGACACACCCAAGAACTTCCTTTCAGATTCTTATATATAAACAGAAAGGGGGAGAGGTTTAACTAAATGTGACTACACATATGGGATTGGTTGAGAAGAAAAATACCTTGTTGAAGATTGGAGCGAGCTGCATGGTCCAAAGATGTCGCACCAAGAGTATCTTGGTGTGCCTACCTTGCAAGTGAAAACATTCTAATCACATTAGAGAAATTTAAAAAACTTTGTTTTTACATTAATTCAAGACATCACCTTTATAAATCAGTGGAAAAATCCTCTCATCACCAATTCCTTTGCTAATTTTAAGTTGTAATTGCTGGTATCTTGTTGCCAAACAATTTAAAAATGTCCACTATGCAAATTAGAGATGAGCTGCTTTGTTGGCATGCTAGACTTTTTTGTTGAGGAAGGTGTAGTTGCTAGCAATAAAATTAAGGAAACTAAAATTAGTGGAACATTTAATGGAGATATTTGTAAAATATCATACCAAAAATAAGATTATAAATAAATGTAAACCTCCTAAAGATAAGTACAATTTCATAATATGTAACTGGGATTTTGTTCATAAAGGAACCTCTCATCTCATTAGCAATTATGAGAGTGAAGTATAAAGCTTTAGAGGTTGTGGATATAGACTCTTCTTAAGTCAAACCACATTAATTGAGCATTGCTCTTCTTCTTCCTTCTTGCATTTTTATGGTATGAAGACATCCAGGCTACACTCATCCAAGGTTTTGTTAGTGCTTACATCACAATGGCTGGAAAACATACTAGTGGAGATAACAATAGTGAGATAGACAATAATTAGGGACACGATAGCAACAACATTCACAACATGTTTATAGATCAGGTTTTTCCTATTTTACCACCGTGCACCCAAACATCTTCAATATTTTCTAACTGTTCAATTAGATATATGCATTTTTCTTCTTTGGGATTTGTAATTTAAGCCTCTATTAGAGAGTTACTATCTCATGGTTTATACTGATGGTTTCAATGCCTGTTCGAGTGAATTTTTATGTATAATAATAATACCAAAGGTAAGAAACCAAAGTGTGATGAATGATAGCAAATGGGCCAACTTCTATTGAGTTAGATCCGATCATCTCTTATGGTTCAGATATAACAAATGAAAGGGCAGCTTAAAAACCTTAAGAAGGGAACCGAGTTTATAAATGAATATTTTTGCAGGGCTAAGAATATGGAACACCAGTTGTCTTTGGCATCAAAGCCCGCTGATTTGATGTTTTTATATATTTGTTGATTTGTTTAATGTCAAGAATAGACCTTTATAGAGCTTCATTAAATACTCGTCTATATCCAATTAGCCTTGAATATTTACTTATAATGCTTTTGTTGCATAAAGCATAAATTCAAAAACTCGAATTTAACATTAACTAAGTGACCAACTCTTACATATCTAACATTCAAACCACAATAATACAATCAAAGGAATTAGTTCAACAATAATAGGAACTGAAGCAACAATGATTAGGGAAATCATAATGTTGGTACTCGAAGTAATTTTTGTACTGATTGCATACTTGTTTTGCTTGTGGAAAGCATGGACATATAACATCAAATTGTAGGACTAGTTTTCAAGCATGTAGGCAATATTGACATGTTACTCTCAAATGCAAGTCCTATCAATATTTGAAAGAAGAAAATCAAATTGAACATGAAAGTTTTTGTTGTCAGTTGTATATAGGGGTTGGTATCCTGACTCAAGAGCCATGCACCATATGGTGTTGAAAATTCCAAGTTGGAAGTGCACAAGGTTAGAAATAAAGCGTATTGGTATACTTCACTATCTTATAATACTTCAGAATTTTTTGAGGAAGGTTTATCACAAGTAACTTACTTTTTGTTTATCAATTTACTAATGGCAACAATGTTCTCTTTAGATTTTATCCATCTGATTGTTCTCTGAATAATATGAAGACCAACCAGGCATTTCTAACCATCAAGCCTGATCTGGGTCTCTACAAATTGGAGTGGGACGAATCAAACGTCATAAAGCCGAAGCACTAGTTAGAAAGTGAATCACACTTCATCATTGGCATCATTGTCTAAGGCATCATTCTCTTAGAATTACTAAACATATCATTAATAAACATGGATTGTCTATTTTCCATGAAAAGATTTTTTTCAATGTTTGATGTTTGTCAAATGGGAAAAAGACATAAACTTCCCTTATCATCTATATCAAGTGCTTGATGGACCATTTGATTTACCTATTTTTGACATGTGGGGACCTGTCCTAGTTTCATCATTGCATGAAAATTATTATTATGTTTGCTTTGTTGATGGATATTCTTGTTTTAGATGGATATTTGTTATTAAATATCATGTCTAAATAAAAGTCAAAACATTACAAAGTGATTGGGAAGACAATACGAGCTAATTTCTCAGCACATAAAATTACTTGACTTCGAACATAATCTTGTTTGCTTCTCATATGCATCAACAAAATGAGAGAGTAGAACTTAAACAAAGACATACTGTTGAGGCTAGTCATGTGTTACTCGCACATGCTGGAATGCCTTACAAATTTTGGAATTTTGATTTTTTAACGACAACTTACTGAATCAATAGACTTCCTTTTCCAGTTATAGGAATGAAAAGTCTCTACTGAAGGTTTTTTAATAAGGAAACTGATTATGCATTCATGAAATTGTTTGGGCATGCAAGCTTCCTTGTCATGGCCTCACAATGTTCATAAACTGTAGTTTAGAAACCAAAAGTGTCTATTCTTGAGGGACAATGATAAGCACAAGGGCTACTTATGTCTCAACCCATTGTTAAATAGACTATTTGCCTTAATGTTGCCTTTGATAAATAAGTTTTTCTTTTTAAGAAAAATAGTATGAAAACTGATACCAAAACCACAACACATCCTTCACCAGCTTCCATTTATTTTCCTACTCTATCACCAACATCTGACCCCCTCTATATCCATCACCATTGACCCGTCCCTACCAATATTGAAGCTTAGTTACCATCAAATTACTACACTTATCCTAGTAACCAACCATGAGACTGTGTCACCTTCCTCACCCCCTAAGCCTGAGCCATTATCTCTTGCCTCACAAACACATACCCACACTATGACCACTTGATTCCAAACTGGGTCTCTTAAACCTAAGATCTACCACACCTCATGTCATTCTTTCTTTTCAACCTTAATTAATGAATTAATTAATGACAAATAACCTATATCCTTTGCTCAAGGTTCAAATTTTATATAGGCATCAAACCATGGGTGTTGACCCAACCCTAACAAAAGATCACACTAGATTCTAGTCCCCCTATTCTGCATTACAGTATTGCTGGCAGTACATGGTTTATAACAAGCTGTTGGGACTCTTGAAAGATACATGGCTTGCTTAGTTTTAGAAGGCTATACTCTAGAACAAGGAGCATATTATTTTGAGACATTTAGTCATGTATTGTTGTTTTCTGATAGTGGATAGCTCGATAGTTAGATGCCTATAATGCATTTCTTCATGACTTCTTGCTATAACATGGTTCAACCACAAGATGTTATTGATTTTCGTTTTCCACACTACGCAAAATGAATTATGATTATATGGACTTGAGCAAGCTAGCTCCAGGACTTGGTTTCATTGTCTCAATTCACTCTTAATGTCTATAGGTTTTGTTAGCTCTAAGATTGACACATCATTGCTTATGCGAATTGCAAATGCTCACCCAGTTTTCATTTTCATATTTGTGGATAATATTGTAACTATTGAAAGTTCTTCACATTTAGTAGATAAGTGCAAAATTTGCTATTAAAGACCTTGGTTCTTTACATTGTTTCTTTGATATGGAAGCGCTTCCTATTCACACTCGATCCTTCCCACGGGTGTTTGGGCAAAGGAAAAGTCTTACATGAAATAGCAAAATTTTGGGTTTTGCTTGAAAATAGATTTTTGGAGAAAGGAACCAGATACGAGAATTGACCATTCTTGCCACAATTAATGGGAGTAATTGATCCAGGGTCTAGGTATTCTCAAGCTTGACAAGTTATTTTTCCTACATGAATGAGCATGGATCAGATTTTAGATTTTGGAGTTCATTTTGAACAAAGACTTGGATTAGATTTTAGAAATTTTAGAGATTACGAAATTGCATATGGAATAGGACTTTTGAATTACTCCCAGATTCTAGCAATTGAATTTTGAATTGGTTAAAAAAAAAAGGAAATTGAGAGTTTGAATGTTGAATAGGATGGGGGATTGGGTAATTGAAGCTTTGTTTCTGAAACTAGGATTTTGGAATCGTGAATTGAAAGTTTGGGCTAGACCTTAGAATTTTGAAGATAGCTGAGATTTTGGGATTTGAAGTTTGATTTGAAAATTCTTGGAAACTATAGAACTAAAATTCATTTTTGAAGCAAGATTGGATTTGGAAAAGTTGGATTGGATAGTTGAAGCCCAGCTGGAAATTTTGAGGATCGGACCTTGGTGATTGAAATTTTGAGGATCGGACCTTTGGATTTGAAATTTTGAAGTTTGAGTCTAGTTTTGGAAATATTGAGGAAACTTGGTTTCAATTGGTTGGTTTTGATCTTGAAATGGGATGAAAATTGGAATTTGGGAATCAAAGTCTAGTTTTAGGAGAATTTACTTAATTAGAATTTTGATCTTTGGGAATTTTGATCAAGGTCATGAAATTTTGCTTAACTTGGATTTGAAAATTGGTTTGATTTTGGGAAAAATCCAATGATGAAGTTTATTTGAAATTGATTTCAAAAATTTTGGTTTTATAACTATTTTGAAAGTTTTGTTTTTTCGTGTCAAATAAGAGAGGTGCTCAAGTTTTTTTTTCCAATATGGCTTAGTCATGATAGCAACTCGATTTCACGCACTTATGTTTTTTGCGATAGTGAGTGGGTGCATTTTTGGAGTGAGTGCTTGCATGCATACATGAGATAAACTACATGTTCATTCATACTTTATTTTATTTCTCTCCATGCATCATTTGATGGATCTCCCATAAACAAAGGTCCATCTTAAAGGTAGGAAATGTTCGATGTTCTCCGAGTTTATTCTTGATGTCAAGAAAGCTTCTGGAGTAAGGTCTATAAGTTTGAGTTTGAAAATTTTAGATTTGGAAGTAGAGTTACAAATTTCATTTGAAAAGCTGATTAAACTCTTTTTTGGCAAGATCATCAGAAAAATTGAGTTCATTTGTTTGAAAATTTTGAGAATTGAACTTTCAATTTTTTTTTTTTTGTTTAGGAATATTAAATTTTGTGAATTCGTGTAGGATGAGGCATTTGAAAGATTGGTTTTGATTGGTGTTTTTTATTTTGGAAGTAGCTTGGTTTGAGAAATAGCTTGATATCTGGAAACGACTTGTATTGATATTTTCAAATTGGCATGTATTGCTTTTTTAAAATAGCTTGACATTTGGAAATATATATTTCCAAATGGGCATGGTGAAAAGTGAATTTCTTTTGTGATTTTGGATTTGACCAAAATCCTTGTTTTCAATATAGGGGTTTCTTTTTGAAACCATACTAGATAAATATTTTTGTTAATTGCTGATTTTCAAAATAATGGGGATTTCTGAAATTTTCAAAAATAAATGGGCAAGCTCATTTCGATTGCTATGTTCCATTTTCAAGATGAACCACACCCATAGATTGAGTGAACCCAATTCTTGTGGAATCGATTTAACGAGATCATGGAGTCCAAATCGTTGCACATTCAAGGAGTATGGAAACACTCATGCTTCATTATATTAGATCATTAGATCAGATGGTCTTTATAAATAAGCTGGGTAACTTTGGCTATCCAAAATCATCATTCAATTTTCACACACGCATACATAATATACACATTCAGTGTTTAGAGAAATGCAGTCGTGGCTTTGGTCAAGAATCAAGGAGCAATTTCAATTCATGAAAGAGAAATAGCAAGGATGCTTGGTTCGGTTATTAGATCCACTTGTGGTTAATCATGTTTGCTTTTTTTTTTTTTTTTGCCATTGGACTCTATGTATTCATATTTTCCCTTTTCTTCCTTCATTTTACCATTCTTATGGGCAATATATTATTCACTTTAAATGCTTCTGTTTTCTTATTTGCATTATATTCTTGTTCACTCATTTTTTATCTTCTTTTCAATGTCATCCTAATATTCTCCCAAGAAATACGATGAAAACTATAAAAATAGTTTGGCATCTCCAGAAACAGTCCAGCAATGACACAAGAGGAGTAACAGAATTAAATTCTGACGCAAGGACGGACACTTCTTAACAAAATGACAAGCAGAGAGCGGTTATGGTATACCAAAGCAAACAAGCAAAAACAGCCATCTCTCTCAAGAGAAGCTTAAGGTGACCGACTCGGGGCCGGTTCACTAGCTGCAGAGCTCACGCGACACACCGATACGGGAGTTGGCTACGTCGTAGAGAACCCTGTGGTTCTGCTGCTGGTAGGAAGCGATGACGTTCACCACCGAGTTGACGTTGTCCGGCGCGGAGGCCATGGCCAGGCAGGTCGTCGTCCCGTAGCTGCTGTGTATGACGACGTTCTCCCTCGGCAGCGTCACGAACATCCCGTCGAAATGGAACGAGATCGTCGGCGGCACGAACGGCTCGGTGAAACACGTATCGTACCCACCCAGCGACGAGACGGGCAGGTTGATCCGCTTCCGGAACTCGTCCCGGACGGCGGCGTAGGCCGGCGCCACCAGCCGAGTCACCATCGTGCCCGAGTCGAATATGGTGCCGGCGCCGGTGGTGGGGTCGAACGCCAGAGCGCTGGGAGGGAGGTTCACGAACCTGCGCCCGACTCTTATGGCGGTCATGTTGACGTAGTACAAGGTGGGCCTGCTGGGGTTGGTCAACAACGGAGTGAAGTCGATGCGTGTCGGTTGGCCGACCGGTCCAAGACGCAGCGTACCGGTAAAGCTGGAGGACCTGAAGCTGGGCAGGCAGTAGGAGAAGGTGTTCCGGTAGAGATTGCCGGCCTGTGACAGAAGCGAGAGGGGGCCTCGGCCGAGTCCCAGCAGGCCCTGAGACAGGACCGGCTTCCCGGTCACCTGCCGGAGGCAGCCGAAGGCGTATCTGGGCAGGGTGTCGTCGGCAAGTGCAAGCGAGTCCAGAGACATGAGGCCCTCAAAGGAGGAAGCCCCATAGGTCGCCTTGAACCTACACCACGGCGCGGCGCAGAAGGAGTTGGGCGCCTGTCTGCACTGCGGCATGGCGCAGTGGAGGGGCCGGAAGGAGGAGGAGTTCTTATGGGCGAAGGGGGTGGGATTGGAGCAGCCGATGCAGCCGCTGCAAGGAACCCAGGCCGCGTCGTAGCTGGTGTCCATGGCCATAAGCAGGGCCTGGCCGGGGGTGCCCACTTTGGCCTTTACCAGATAGCTGCCGGCTTGGTGGAACGGGGTGCCGGAGGCGATGGTCGCCTCCTTCTTGGCCGCGAGGCTGTCGAGGAAGATGAGACGAGCCTTGTCGTGGGCATCGATCTGGTCGAGCGAAGGCAGAGAGGATTTGGAGAGGTGGCTGCTGATGGGGATGATAGTGAGAGTGGTGGGGAGACGTGGGGAGGCATTGCATTTGCACAGGCAGAGGAGAGTGAAGAAAAGTATGAACGGGAAGGAGGAGGAGGAGGAGGAGGAGGAGCTCGCCATGATTTAGTTGCATTTGATGGGTGGTATGAATGGAGTAGGAACTAGGAACCGCCATATATATACACATATAATGTATAGTTAATAATTTCAGTATGATCGCGTCACATTGTCTTCTTGTTTTCATCTTCTTTTGTCTTGTTAGCTACGCTGCTCCTGTTCTTAGATAGCATTTTTTGTAGGGTTAAGAGGCATTTGATAGACTTTGATTTCAAATTACCTTTTCTCAATAGAAAATCTTTTAAGATCCGAGGATTTCAAGTTTTCCTAAGGTTTATGAGGTTGAGCATGGGGTTGGATCTTCCATGGGTCTGATTCCGTTTTATATGTTTTTTTAATATTATTTTTTTATAATAATATATATTTTATTATGATTAATTATTTTTATGTTTTATTTTATATTTTAAAAAATATATATTTATTTTAATTAAGTGGAATTAAGTTAAACCCGAGCTTAAGTTTCAGGTGTCAAGTCCAGTTTGAACTGCAGTTACAAGTTGGGTTTAGACCTTTGTCTCTTCAAACTGCAGTTACAAGTTGGGACCCGACCGATGTTCAGACCTTTGTCTCTGCTCTGCTCCTTCAAAACAATCACTGCAGCTACGGCGGAGGGAGGGGGGCTCTACGGCGGAGGGAGGGGGGCTCGTGTGGCCCACTCCAATTAACTTAAAAAAAATTACATTATAAAATTTAAAAATTTTTAGTTGAGTAATATATTTTTTTTAGATTCGAGTTCAGTTTGGCCCTACTCGAATAAATTCGTTGAATCGTTTGGCCCACCTCTTCACTCCGCTCTTGACTGCAGCAACTAATATATCTTGGAATATTTGCCGATACGTAAAAAAGAGAGCTTTGTAAAATTATGTTTATAAAATAAAGGTAAATTATTTGATTTTAACGTTTTTAAAGTACTACAAAATGTTTTTTCTAACAGATGCATGGGACCTAGCCGTTCAGCAACAGAATAGGACTCAAATGCCGAAATTAACGACACTGAAACCGTCATATTGATTGGTCATGTACTTCGTACTTTCTCTTCATTTACTTGCCTTGCCATCAGCACTGGATGGAAAAGATTTTTGAGTAAAAAATAAAAGAAAAAAGATATATTTCGTTTATTCATGTAACAGTTGGCATGCTTTTTGGGTGACTAACATGTTAACAATTAATTTTTTTTTTTATAAAAAAAAAAAACTCAAAAGACCCATTCTCCGTCTTCACCCACATTAGCATTACTCATTGCAATTATGGACCTTTTAACTTAAATACGGCACTTCACCACTTTAAGCTTGGAGGCATAAAGACACGCGTCTTTACAAACCCTTATCCTGGCCAGTTACGCTATATATGGCTTGAGGTAATAAATTACTCATTTTGAACAATAATATATTGCAATATATTTTAGTTTTTTTAGTTTATTATTTCTTGTATTGTGGATTAAATTTTCCAGAATGTGTTTCATTGGAATCATGGCTGTGTACACATTTGGGAAAAGAAAACAGTTTTTGCAAACGTAACACATTAAAAATCAAAATGTTGATATACGATAAATGAATTTTTTTAAATATTTACATGTAAATTAAAAAAAAAAATTGAATGGAGGCCATGCCCCTATCGACCTGCCCTTGGCTCTACCCCGGCCAGTAACCAGTAATTATTTGTTCCTTGTGTGGACTAACCTAGGTTTGCATAAGGAAATTCAAAGATGACAACCACTAAAATGAGTTTCCACAAGGGATTGGTCCTTACCAAGAAAATATCCTGCGTTTGAGATATAGAATTGCGTGACTTCTTAATGGTTTTTGGCTGTTGTTGAACACTAGAAATGCAGGGAGATCCGAAAGTCAATTGTTTTCAGAATAATTTTGGAATTTTGTGACTTCTTAATGCTTCGTGGCTTATCGAACCACAAGAATTACAGAGAGACCCAAAAGTCAATTTTGTTTAGTTTTGTTTTGGAACTTTGGGACACGGTTTGCTCTGCGCCAAACGTAAACTTATAAATGCTTCATATTAACGAATCTGAATCTCTTGATTTGTGTGGAGATGGAAAAATAAAATTAAAAATACGAGCATTTGCACGTATCTTTGCATATATGTTTGCCCATGAGCTTTTAGGATTCTTAGATTTTTTCCTTCAACTTTGAATGGAACAATCCTTCAACCTCTTATAACATATTGCCTGATGCATTACATCGTGCAGTTGTGATTAGATGGAGATCTGAATGGCCAGAGGATTTCACCACCTTTCTCAACTCATACACACACACACACACACATATATATATATATATAAATTTAATCAGCCAGCTGTCAAATGGTACAAGATGATTAAATTTTTAAAACCCATCTATATAAGTTTTTGGCTTATATATATTTTAACTAGAGGATAGCAAATTGAAGTTGGATCATCTTGATTGGTTCAAACTCTCTTGGAGTTATACTCCACATAATTCTTTTGTGCTTGCTTTTTAGCGAATAATATAATGCGTAGAGCAAGTTGTTTTTAATCCTGCAGTTTTTACACTACATAAAAAATAGTTCCATTTGTTTACGTTGTGCTGTAAAACGCGATACACGGCTCTGATACCAATTCTGACAGGACAAGCGCGTGTAAGTAAATACAGCCATTGCTTGGTAGATAATTTATTCATTGATTATTTAAGCTAGCTATCTAGTTTGCCTCCCTACGCCATAGATATGTGCTTTGAATATACATGAGGTTTTCCATAGCCTATTTTATGGCTAGGATAAAGGAGAGCGTTCCATTTTACCCAAGATTTTTTCACATGACTGAACATCCATGTTCCAACTTTTCCAGATTCACCGCGGAAAACACGCTGGGGCATTCCCTGGAAGAAGCGCGTTCTTCTCCAAGGATTTTTCAGCGACCGAGAGTCCCCTGTCGCAGCTTTTCCGATTCAATCATGAAAACATGGTGAGACGTCCCATGTCACAACCCAGTTCTCAAATAAACTGATTCTTTTCCAAGGATGTCTGAGACTCTGAATGACACTGAAACCTAGTTTTAATAGTTGAAAATGTCTTAGTTTACAACTCAGACAGAACAAAATGGGTTGTAGAACTCCGGTCCTTGTCGGTAAGGGTGAACAACGATCGAGCTCAACTCGTTAAAAATCGGCTCAAGAACGAGTTTGAGCGGGAGTCATTTGCTTGATCGAATGACAATAGTTGATCATGTTTTTGGCCCAAAGAGGCTCAATCCACTGCAAGTCTACTTTTAGGATTTAGAGGAAAGTGGTATACTCATCAACTAAAATGTCACACCTGCATCATTTGCAATTCAGGAAACCATAAGAATCGATCTGATTACCAGACTTTGATTACTTGCTTGCAAAATTATCCTGAGTGATTTAATGGAGGAATTTTGTTATTTGTATGATGTTATTAGCAGTGGTTGATATGAAATTAATAGAAGAACAAGTTGAAGGCTAATTCGTGGAGATTTGTTATGCACCCATTTATTAAGTGTTTTTTTTTTTTTCTAAAATTCTGCCTACGATCACTTTTCCCACCTGAGAACCGATCAATCATGTCGGAAAAAGGGGGAGAACACACATGCATACACCCTAAGAATTGGTAGCTGATTTGAAATGAATCTGTACGTCGGGAGCAGTTCATGTGCGAGTTTGAATGGATCCAAACTAATTAGGATACAAGAAACTAAAGAGGAACCGGATCAGATTCCTCTCATTCTTTTTGTCCATATCTTTCCAGATGCACATATGGACACGTACCTCTTATTTGATGCCAATCAATGTGTACCCTCTTTGATTTTCCAACTGCCACATTTTTGTCTAGATCTCGGATCAGGGCTCGGCCACGTGATCTGGTTTTCCGGATTGCTCTTATATAGTTGCCGGCCTTCTCTTTAACCTGTCATTGCCTGCACGTTCAATTTCGAGCTTGGCCAGCTTCAACTCGATTCGGCTAAAAAAACCTCGAGCTCCTTATAGCAAACTCGAACTCGAACTTGACTTGTTTAATCCATTTAACTCGTTTAGGCGTTAACTCATTTAACGTTAACTCGTGTAAGCATTAACTCGTTTAACTCACGTTAATTAGTGTAACTTGTGAAACTGGTTTTGGTAATATTATATAAAGTACCGGTTCGCGAGTGGAATTGAGTTCCTAAAACTCGAATTCGACTCGTTTATCGTTTCAAGTATCTTTGTAAGCTCAAACGCAACTCGTTTATAAACGAGTCAAGCACGAGCCAAGTTTTTTTGAGTGAGTTCGAGTCGAGCTGGAGTTGGCTCAACTTGTTGTGCAGCCCTTCTAAATTATGAATAATCTAGAGGCAAACGGGAGAGGCGAGTAGGCAATGACACTTGCTAAGACTGAAGGCCTAAGTTCGATCAGGCTCTACTAGTTTTGCCGATCATCGGACACACTGCTCACCGTCCATGACCTCTTTTTTAAAGATGGAGAATAATTTTGATGCAGAGAAGGTTAGCTTGCATTGGAGGTTACTTGGAAGAGAAATTTTCGCCATATTCATACAATAATTTCTCGGAGAGGCGTGGTATAACTGTTGGGACTAATGGCTGGTAGGCAACAGTGGCGCATCTCCGTTGTAGCCAGTATGACTAGCCAACCAAATTATAGAAACTTTATTAGTTTTCAATTTTTTGCATATGAGTACTCTTTAATGTTTTAAATTTAAACTTAAAAATGCCATTTAATTAGAAATCTCTAGCTCCATCACTGGTAGGCCCAGTATGCTCGGAAAGCTTCCGAGCTTGGAGTAGTTTCCAAGTAAAATATGAAAAATAATGAAATTCCATGCAACTACTTTTTATTTATTCCTTTTACGTTCTACTCAGATATACATCCCTGGTTTCATTTTTAGTATTTTGAAACTTTATTTTCCTAATTATAGAAGAAGTGCCTTATAGACTCTACATAATTATTTTCTTCCAGTTGCTGTAACGTTACCTAAGAGAAAATTTTGGTCTTTAATTGAGATTTTTTATGGAGATGGGGATAGATGAAAGCTAAAGAAATGGTGCGTTGGAGACTTAAATTATGATTTATATAGCTACAAGCTGCCAAGGTAGGCCCTCGATGTGGGTTCCTTTGCTTTCGCCATATTTGGCGCCCTGAATTTTCGACGGGCATACTTTAATTTGTAATAAAAGTTTCCGGCCTCTCTCCGGCAATTTTGGAAGGTAATGCAACTTATATCAATTGTATAATAATTTTTGAAAGGAAAAACCACCTTCATGTAAAACCCTCAAGATCACATACCCTTATGCTTACATAGCTCGAGCTTGGTTTTTAGGATGTGAGTAAAACCATCATACATTCTTAAACTCGAGTGAGTGTCATATTTACCACAATTTGTAGTTTAGACGAATAACATATGGAGTGTGAAAGTGACCAAGAATGGAACTTGAAATTTTGCGTTGAAGGGGTTGAAATATAGTTTCAAAATTTTAACAAGGGTTGAAATATAATTTTTCAAATTTTTTATATACGTTAAACTAAAATTTTAAAATTTATATATAAGTTTTAAAATTCTTTAGAATCTGATTAGGGAGAGGGGCCAAGGCCCCTACTGACCCCCTGCCTCCACCCCTAAAAATGACCATGAGATTCAAACCTTCCACCCCTTGAATAGGAGCCGCCTTGCCACCAGATTGTGATTAGAGTAATAATTTATTTATGTTCATTCGTTCAAGAATCTGTTTGAATTTAAATTCTTTCCAACAAATCCTACCATCAGCTGCCATTTAAGTTCTCGATCATTGGATTTTTTCTTTTTTAAGTTAAACCTCCCTCGATCGATGGCCAAAATTTCTCAACCTTTGTTTCTCAATTAATGGCGGCACGTTTCTACATGTTCACAAATTATTTAGACAAGTTCTCTCTCTCTCTCTCTCTCTCTCTCTCTCTCTCTCTCTCTCTCTCTCTTTTTCGTAAGGTTTACAATATGTCCTACAAAATAAATAAAGTTTTCAGAATCATTGGAATTCAATAAGGTCATGACTTCAAGTCTAGCATATATTAGGGTTAAACCTCTAGGAGTCTCCTGGTGTTTAAATCCAACTTGTTGTCTTACATTTATTGAGATATGGTTTTAGACCTAGATCCAATACTTTGATTCAGGATCCTATTTTAAACGTGTAGCAAGATCCATTATACAAACTCAAAATCCGATATTGCTAGATCTAGATTTCACCAAGCTTTTGAGATCTAAATATGAGGTCAACAATCCAAATCTGATAATTTTAGATTCAAAATCTAGTTGCTTCAAATCCCTTGTAGCATCCAAACTTGGCTATAGACCCTAAGTTCAACATTCAATATCATTTGATATTTGATCCAATATCATTTGATATTTGATCCAATTAATTCAAGATCTAAACATAGTTTACGCTTTCTAGACTAAGTTTAGAGTATCGGACCTAGCTGAGGTTTTAAACATGGGTTCACTATAGTGGATTCAGTGTCTAGTCTTGAGGAAACATTGAAAGAAAGTCTTGTAGGGTCAGGAAAAGAGGATGTAGTTCTAGGTTTCAGGAATTCAATAGACGATTCTAGGGCCGGTCTAGGCTAAGCCTTAGATGACATGCAAGGGTCGGACCTAGGTTTTTGATCCTGATTATGTATGAGTCTAGGATTTTAGATAGCAACTTTGTAAAAGAACTTGTTTTGAAATACATTTTATGAAAACTCGATTTGAAAGTGTATCTGCATGGAGACTAAGCTAGGTTCAGTCTTTCACATGCTAGGGTTGTTGCCTCAAGGTATGGTGCTGGGTCTACTTATGATTCATGCCGCATATTTAAAAATTTGGTGCAATGTAAGCCTAATTCTAGCATATTGTATCGAAAATAAATCTACATGCTTGATGCAAACTGAAATTGAAATCTGGAAATTGAAATTAAAGCTAGAAACTAAAAGAGGGAGAGAATGATAGAGAGGCATATCAATCTTGATGCTACCATATGGACTGAAAATTAAATTTAATCTATTAAAGCAGGAAATATTTGGACTATCACATGGCTTATTCAAACTATCCTAGCCTAAGCAAGAAATAAATTAATCTGAACATGCTAAAAGCAGAAAAGAAAAACCTAAGGCATGATAAGAAAGAAAAAAGGAAGGAAAATACATGAACAACAGATGCCTAAACTAGACTGCTGCCATGACCCCAACTGATTGTTGATTCTGGGAAGGTTTCTTGGTTGAGTGCTACTATAGCTAAAATTCATGATCTAGCATAAATTTTAAGAGCCTAAAAGAAAATTTAAACTTTTCCTGACATTACTTGGGCACCCATTTGGGTCTTCTCCAAATTTGTTGCACTCACAAGTAGCTTAAGGGGTTGTCTATGGATTAGAAATATGGAATGAGAAATAAGAACCTGGAAACTTATTTCCAGGAGAAATGGAATGGGAAATTTCCGTCCTATTCCATTTTTGCCGAGTGTGTGATAAGCTTGGAAGATGTTTTCTAGAAACATTCTTCTTAGCTTGGTAGCATGAGATGGAATTGGAGAGGAAGAAGGCAAAGGCAACCAAGGTAAAGAAACAAACATTCTCTATGCAGCCTCCAACAGCAATTTTTTTGGCCCAGAAAATCTCGTCCGACCCCTTGGGGTGGGACTAAATTTCTGGAAATATCATTCTAGGAATCATCTCAACGTTCTTTTTTTTTTTTCATCCCATGTTTGACGAATAAGAATCATTTTTGAAAATTTAAATTTTATTACCATCACCACAGCATATTTCCTGTCCATCAAACGGGCCCTAAGAGAATCATGTATATTGACTCGCGTGCACCCCGGGCGGGGTGGGGGGTAGGGGTGATAAACTCCCCTTTTATAGGTTCTTGGAGTTGAGAACTCTGGGATTTTGGATACTAGATTAAACTTTTGGAGATTCATGCCCTCCCACAGACCATAGGTTAAATGCTGAAAACTTTATTGCATACCCTACATTCTTTCAGACATAAAACAAAATTTTATTAGTTCCTTAGTCATTTTTTGATGAAAATCAATTGTGTCTGAAGTAGACTGATCATTTGAGAATTTTGCACCGTCCATGAACAACAGTTTCTGCAAACATGTAGCATATAACATGAAATTGAAGGAGAAATAATGACACAAAACCTTGTATTATATGTGGCACTAAAAATGAAAGTGTCTAAGTTCACTGAATCTAAATCTTGGACCAAGGTTAGATTCTTGAGATATCTAAAGCAAGATCTAGATTCGAGAGAAAGTTCTACAAAATAGATCTAGACATGATATTCTGATTTGGATTTGATATCTAAAGCATAGATCTAAAAATGAGACATGAACCTTAATCAGATACATGTTACAGTTCTAGAAATTGATATGGAGATTTAGATTGAAGATTTGGACTCCGCTTGCCTTAACTTGGCTCTTTTTGAGCTA
Source organism: Nymphaea colorata (assembly GCF_008831285.2). Taxonomy (NCBI): domain Eukaryota; kingdom Viridiplantae; phylum Streptophyta; class Magnoliopsida; order Nymphaeales; family Nymphaeaceae; genus Nymphaea; species Nymphaea colorata. The sequence goes on along the minus strand of NC_045139.1, from coordinate 25,841,468 downwards.
GGTGGGCCCATATTCAGTCAGTGCTAGTGTGACCTGGGCTGGGTTCAGTTCTGGACTTGGTCTGCACCTAGGCTAAGCACAGGGTTCTGTTGGACTCAGCCTACTAGGTTCAGTTTTAATGCTCGTATCAACCCTAACTCAGGTTAATGTAGCTCCCAACTTAGGTTTATGTTGAAATATTCCTTGCATGAAGAGAACAGTTTTGGCCCTGGTGTAGAAACTGGATTCTATCGTTTATGAGGGCAAACTGGCCACACTAGACATGGGTCATACTCAGTTCTAGGGGCGTGCTCCGTTCTAGGTTAAAATTCCATCATTTACCCCCTCAAAAAATGAATTTTTCTAAACTGATGGGTCTCAAAGTGACTTAGTTTAGAGTGGTGACGAACGGTAAAATGGGAAATCAAGATCTTAGGCATGCTGTCCCAAACCAAGCTCAGAAAAACTCATGATGTGTATTTGATCAGAGTGGTGCAAAGAAATTGGAAATCTGACTGTTGGATTGATCTGAAATGAACTTGGAAGTTGAGTTGCTCACTGAGTAACATGTCTAGAAACAAACAACATTAGTAAATTTGAAAAAATAAAGTTCAGCTCAATATGGGAAGAGATAATTAGAACTAAGTTAAACATACTTAGATCTTGTGCTAAGAACATGGTCCTCTAGCTAGGTGTATCTTGACTTGTTCTGGTTAGGCTGAGATGGAGCTTAGAACCTACCAAATAAGTGAGAGATTGTTAATGCAGTTGACAGAGCAACTGCCCTAGAACTAAAATATGGATTTTAGAATTGAAAGCAACTTTGGAAATACTGAAACTGCATTGAGGTACTGAATCTATGATGAATTTGACCCGATCTGACAGGGTCCTCGAAGTCTATAAATAGCTAGTGACTTGGTTTGTTAAACTGCTCAGATTGGAGTGAGCTGGTTCCGAGTTAAGTATAGGTTGACAGACTGACTCTAATGGCTCTTGAAGACATGTAAAGGTAAGAATTACTTTAATTGAGCTGGATTTAAATAATTCTCAGTCTTCTAAAAATCAGAGAAAATCAAAGTGAATTTCAAGGGGAAAATGGTCATATGACCAAATTGGCATTTTAACTGCCTCTAGATGTCCCAAATTCTAGGTGTTTGATATCCTAGGTGTTTGATATCCAAAAGGGTTGTGGTGGACCATAGTTCAAAATGGACAGCCCTATGTTTGAAAAACTCAGTTTAGAATTTCATTGTGGGGTGTGAAATTGTCATTTAGTCATCTGGCCAACTAAAAATTAAGCATCCATATATAAATGCACATAACACATTTCTAATGCTCCTATAATGACTTTTTTTTTTGGCAACAGACTTTTGATTTTTTAGCCATTTGACATCCAACAATATATATATATATATGGTGGAAGCGACACTACGAAAGAACCAAAGGAAGCCAGGTAGCAAGAAGAAAAATGAAACCACGGGAAGGTTAAAAAAGTCAGGATAGGGATGCAAATGATGAGAAGTCAGCAAGGCGTTGGAAAAGAAGAAGGGCGGAAAGCAGGTCACACCAAAAGTGAGAGGGAGAGGTGTGAGAGATGAAACTACTTCAAACACTAGGGGAAGGTAGGTTAAATTTGGAGCAAATGAAAAAGGTGATGGGAGAGTGCTCAGCTGCCAGACGCCACCATCAAGAATACAGAGAAGACTCACAAGCTCGACTAAGGTCAGCATCCCCAAGAAGACGTGGAAAGACAACCATATCCCAACATGCAAGGCAATCTGAAGGCCGATCACCATCCCAGATAAAATTATGAATGATTTTGTCAAACCTATTCAGAATAGCTATAGGAGGTCGAAAGACCGCCAGAACATGGAGGGGGACAAGTGCAAGACAGTGTGTAGCAAGAGTAATACGACTTGGGAGAGAAAACATCTTTTCCTGCCAACATTGAAGGTGATCAACAAGCTTCTGCTCCACTCCATTCTAAAAAAAGGGTGCAGTAGGCGACAAGGTAATCTGAAGACCCAAATAGTTTATAGGCAGGCCAGCAACCTTACACCCAAAACAAACTTTTGCAAGAAGTACCTTGACAATATTCACGTGTATAAAGGAAAGGTGACACTTAGAGGAATTAATAGAAAGACCGAGATGAGCTCAAAAATCCGAGAATTAGTGCCAAACATGAAAAAATTGTCAGCATACTAAAAGGTGAAGAAGTGTGTAAGTGGGGGAGTGAATGCAGTGTGATGAAGCTAACGACCGCAGCTTGATGAAATAAAGTAGAAAAGCACTCGACAACTAAGTTGAAAAGTAAAAGCGATAACGGACAACCCTACCGAAGGCTACATCCGAGACAAAAGAAATCACCATACAACCCATTGAAGGAGACCGCAAGCTGGGCCCAGTGACAAGCAAAAGAATCCACTGCCTAAACAACAGACCAAAAACAAGGTGGGTGAGGAAGTCAGAAAGGAACTCCCAACTAACCGAATCAAAGGCCTTAGAGATGTCCAACTTAAAGATGAAGGAAGGAAGACGTAGACAGTAGAGGGAGTTAACAACCTCATTGGTAGGGAGTTAATAACCTCATTGGGAAGGACAACAGCGTCAAGCAAAAGCCGACCCTTAATAAAAACAACCTAGAAGGGGTTAATGAGAGAGAGAGAGTGTGTATGTGTGTGGTGTATATAAGACCATTAAGTGCTAGACCTATAAGAAATAATCTTAGCATCAATCTTCCCAAGATGGATGGTTGAGACTTGAGAGAACAGCAATGAAAAAAAATGTTAATTAATAAAATACCACATCTCCCTTTTCTCATTTTCTCTTGTCAGCCATTGGATGGTCAAGATTATTGCCAACGGGTCTAATACATAAAGGTCTGGTGCTTACTTAGAAACACTTGGTAGATTAATTGTGCTAGAAGGGTAGCCCTGAACATAGACGCGGCTCGACCTACAAAACCTCAAGCTCGAACTAGGCTCGAACTCAAATCAAGCTCGGCTCGACAAAATACTGCCAAGCTCGTCCAGCTTGACTCGATGGTTTGATAAACTCGTTTATCTTTCAACCTGATTCTTTTAAATGTTCTCATCGAAGCTAGTTATAAAGAAAGCAGAAAAATCAGAGATTCAGAATTACATGAACAGCAAAACATTATAAAACAAAAATAGATTAATTATATGAATAAATCAAAATGATGGATTTGCATGAACACGGTATAAAGTTCTCAAATCTCTACCAAGAATTTGTAGACTGCAATGCACAAGGGCTGAAAATGATTGATATTCTTGAAAGATTTATGACAAAGTCTTTGGGCGACGCCAATGAGAGGGAAATAGAAACTGCAAAGCAAAGAAAACTCGTGTGTTTTGGGTTTTCATCTCAGCTCAAACTCGATGGCGAGCAGAGTTTTAACGAGTCAAACTCCAGCGTTGTTCAAGCCTATAGAAGAGATGATCATGGCCAATGGCACTATGCTATGTGCTCAAACTAAGCAAGACCATGACGTTCATTTTTTTTATCAAAATGACGGCCATCGTTTGTTTGTATTGCACTGCCGCTATGTATAATTTCTTCTTAAATTGAATTGGTAATATACACTGGAACTAGTCGTCTAACGACACTGAAAATTTAGAATGAATATAGCTGAAAAACACGGAGCAAAAGTTTGGCCGACAACATCGTTCAGGCCCCTTCCCGGCGTTATGAGAAACTTGCCTGTTCTTAAATGAAAAAAATTCGAGTACACTAATTTTTGGAATGTGAGCATTCCCGTAGAATTTAGTGATTGACCTACCGTCCTCTAATATATATTTATGGTTGACGTACGAATATGAAGAATAGGACATTGATAATGGTCGGAACGTGTTTACTGGAAATATATCGCTGTCGGGAAAGAACAATTCATGAAATACTGGCGACAGCTATTACTGTTGGGGCTTGTGAAGGACAGATGCAAGTCTGTAAATTTTTCAGTGACACAACAATTCACAAAGGCAGTGAAAGTGAACTAGGGAAATATATATCATGAGTCAATTATTTTTCCATCAGCTTCTTATATGCTATATTTATCTACATTTTTCCAATGTGAGAGCCACATGGTGCATTGACAACCACTGACCTTGATTTCATTATATATATCTTGAGATTACGGGTTCTGCTGTAGAGTCAAGTTGACCATTTCTTGTCCCCTCTATCTCACTTTCTCTCTCCCTCACACATGCACACAGTCATACATACAGTGATACAGGCACCTGCATCAAGGCAACTTGTGAGTGTGTGTGTGTGCAGTGTGCAGGTGGGAGAGGAGGAAGCAATTTGCCTTTCATTTTTGCACCAGGCGTACTTGCTTATCAAGTTTGAGGGATTCAGATTACGTTTTGTGGGCTACACTGATATTTTAAAAATATTAGGCACGTAAGCGTGCAAAGTGAGAGGCATATAAGTCACCTTCTATATCATTAGTTTATAGCATTAGTTCCACGGTATCATAATCATCTCACAACCTTTTTAAAAAAACAAAAACAAACAAAGAAAGATGTACCAATGAGATTATGGCAACTTACAAGAGGAAATGAGGAAGCATGGTACTGGTTGCCTGCAGGAAGGTTGTGAGTGCCCTAGGTCCAATATGGTTGCCTTTGCTCCACAAGAGAAACAAATAAGGAGGCCCGTTGAAGAGTTAATTAAGTTCAAACCAAAACTCTTGCCTCGTTTAGGAGCACGCCGCAATGCCAAAGGAGCCGTTAATTCCCCTCAATATTTCCCCTTGTCTTCAAGGTCTAAGGCTGTATTAGGGCATGGGTGTAGGGATACCGTACATTCATTTCAGTGTTGTGCACCCCAAAAAGTATAGCTAAGCCTAGGCATAAGGCCGGCCCGGCCACACCCAATCAGATAAGGAGTCAGGTTTGGGCCAACCCAACACCTGAACCCGGATTTGGGCTTGACCCGACACTTGAAACCCGAGCATGAGCCCAATAAATTAAAAGAATATATTTTTAATATAAAAACAGTATATATATAATTAATTAATTGTAATAAAATATTATAATTAATGTAAAAATTATATTAAAAAATATTATCAAGCCTATCCGAGCTGGCCTGATAATTGATCAGGCCGGCCCGATGCCATTTTTTCGGGCCCGAGTCGGGTCCGGTACCAGGTGCCGGCCGGGTACCCAGCCTGACACCCAGCCTTAGGTGTAGCTCCTTTAGGAAATGACAATATATATATCTGCACATAAAAATTTTTGCCCTTTTCAATCAGATCTATATATGTATAAAGAAAAAATGATAATGGCTTGCAAATTAATGGTTTCATATCTTAAAAATTTGTGAAGAACTGTGCCTATATAATTTTTTTTTCTCCGGTTCGTTGCTTCTTGTTCCTAGCCGAAGAGAAGTAGGCTATGTTAAGGTTCACCTGCAGACTAGGTATTTTGGATTAAACATTGGCTCAAACAATCACCTTTGAGATAATTTATTCTCCATTTGAACAAACTAAATTAACTTGAAATTGACATGTTTAACTTTGCTGGCTTTTTAAATGAACTTGATGAAAAATGATTCCACTTGTTGGATTACCAGCTAGCACCACCCTTCTCGAGGGGTCTCATCGTTAGTGCTCCATCTAGGCATAAAATTTGTCAAGAAACATTGGCGGAGATAGCCTATAACAAATTTATAGGAGAAATTCAAAATTTCATGGCCATAACTTCAAAATTACATGTAATACCCAAATCAGACCTTTACTGGTGACTCAGTGCCCCTCAGCCAAAGATCCTGGCTCCGCCACTGGGTCATAGAAACTAGTTTGATGGCTCATTTATAGTAAAGCAGATATCAGTTCTTTTAATATTTGTATCAAATAATTTATGAATCAATTAGGATGAGTTTTCTTTACATATTTGGTGCTTGGTTGTTTATAATAATAAATAGAGGTAATTTCTTGGTGAAATTTGGAAAGATCTAATCTTGGATCCATACGGCCCTGAAATGGTGGAGGACACAGAAGATGAAATACAGAGGTACCTTAACTGCACTCAGCTGCCATCCACTTAAATGTGCACTCACAGTGGCCATCATTTTGGTCGACCGGGTATGACCCACCTCACATGCATGTGAGCATAAGAAGGCGCGCTCCGAGGGCTTGGGGCACATTGAAGGTGCGGCTGTCACTAGTTCGAAACCTGGCTATGCTCTTAATTTGTCCCATAAAGGAAGGGGTCCTACGTGCAAGTTGAAGCCTATAGCAATTTGACTGTCCGATACTGCCGCAGTTCCGGACCCTGTAAGCAATGAAAAAGATTGGAGTCTTGGCTCTCACCTAAGTGGTCGGATAACCCTCAATTTCACCGAAAATTCTGCTAATAAGACATTAAAATTCCCATTATTGATTCTCAAAACCTTAATCTCAAGAAAAATAAAAATAAAAAAGTAAAGATGTGAAACCTTAATTGACATGGACGATGACAAGAAAAGAAGTTTCAGTGAAGGGGATCGACTATACGTCAGTAATGTTTCCTCAGCACTGACATTCAAATAGAAATGCCAGTAAAAATGAAATTTTCACTTGAAAAACGTTTGTAAAGATGAATGTTTACTGACACGATTTTTTTTTCAAGAGTCAGTAAATACCTGTTTTTTTTAGCTCTTTATGGGCTTCAAGTGGCATCTATTCCTTTACCATTCTAAGTTACGTTGCCTCTTAGAAGTGAAAATCTTTTAACTTAAAAGGCACTGTGAATTTCTACCGATTCAAGAAAGGAGGAAGAATAAATTGTTTTCAGAGTCACTGCACCTTTGCCACGGAAGTTGTCCCCCCTTCTTCTTCTTCACCTATCGTAGTCGTACTAATAAAGGAAAAACGCCAAAATCGAGGTCTTCAGTACTAAGCTTAACCTAATAAGCCAATTTAAGTGAACGCACCTTTGTTAACTTTTTCTATCTCCCGGCACCTTAAACTAATCCGATTCATGATTGAAGAGGGAAATTAAAGATACAGACTCAGACTTTAACTTTGGTAAAAAAAAAACACACACAAAAAAAAAAATTGGATTTCTCACAAGAAAAGGCTGTTATTTTGTAGTTTTGAACATGCCTTTTACCATGACCTGCTACACCCATCAGCACACATTATGGGAAGAAGAACAAAAAAAAAAAGCTACTGAAAGGAACTTGAAAAATGAGAAGCATCAACAAGCAAAGCAATGACGACGGCCGGATTTGAACTAAGGCTGAACAGAGAAGACGAACCGGAAGCAGCCACACACCACGAATGCCCGCGACAAATATCAGGACTTAGCCGCAACCCGAGGTCACGTGACCAACCCGTGGCCATTAGCTGCAGTGCTCACGTGACACACCGAGGCGGGAGTTGGCTACGTCGTACAGAACCCTGTGGTTCTGTTGCTGGTACGAGGCGATGACGTTCACCACGGAGTTGACGTTGTCCGGCGCCGCGGCCATGGCCAGGCAGGTCGTCGTCCCGAAGCTGCTGTGTATGACGACGTTCTCAGTCGGCAGCGTCACGAACATCCCGTCGAAATGGAACGAGATCGTCGGCGGCACGATCGGCTGGGTGAAGCACGTATCGAACCCACCCAGCGACGAGACGGGTAGGTTGATCCGTCTCAGGAACTCGGCCCGGACCGCCGCGTAGACCGGCGCCACCAACCGAGTCACCATCGTTCCCGAGTCGAATATGGTTCCGGCGCCGGTGGCAGGGTTGAAGGCCAGGGCGCTTGAAGGGATGTCCACAAACCTCTTCCCCACTCTTATCCCGGTCATGTTCACGTAGTACAGGGTGGGCCTTCTGGGGTTGGCCAACAGCGGGGTGTACTTGATACGTTTCGGCTGGCCGACCGTTCCGAGACGCAACGAACCGGTGAAATTGGTGGCCCTCAAGTCCGGCAGGCAGTAGGAGAAGGTTTTCTGGTAGAGGTTTCCGGCCTGTGACAGAAGCGAGAGCGGCCCTCGGCCCAGTCCCAGCAGGCCCTGCGCCGGGATGGAGGTTCCGGTCACGGTCCGGAGGCAGCCGAAGGCGTAGCCGGGCAGAGTGTCCTGGGCTAGGCCGAGCGAGTCCAGAGACAGGAGAGCGTCGAAGGAGGAGCCGCCGTAGGTCATGTTGAAATGGCAGTCGGACGTCGCCGGGGCGCAGAACCAGTTCGCCGCCTGCCGGCATTGGGGAGCGCTGCACTGCAGCGGCTTGTAGGTGGAGGACTGTTCGAGGGTGAAGAGGGTCTGGGAGGAGCAGCCGCTGCAGCCGGAGCAGGGGAGCCATGCAGCGTCGTTGCTGGTGTCCATGACCATGAGCAGGGTCTGGCCGGGGGTGCCCACATTGGCCCTGACCAAGTAGTTGCCGGCTTGCTGGAAGGCGCGGCCGGAGACGATGGGAACACTGGTTTTCTTGATGAGGTTGTCGAGGTAGCTCAGGCGGCTTTTGTCATGGGCGTTGATCTGATCGAAGGAGGGGATGGAGGATTGGAGGTGAGGGGTCACGGGGATGAGCTTTAAGTTGGTGGGGAGACGTGGGGAGGCATTGGATAGGCAGAGAAGTGTGAAGAAAATTATGAGGGAGAAGGAGGAGGAGAAAGAGGCAGCCATTGTTGATGGCTTGAGTGGAGATACGGGAGTGAGTTGAAAGGAATGAGCAGGAGCAGGCGAAATATATCAGCGTCTTGGAGAGGGAGGATAATGCATTGGGTTCCTGACTGGATTCCATTAGTTTTTGTTGGGATTCATTTATTAATTATTTACTTTTGGCTTGTCATATGTCCTCTGGCTTTTCCTACCTTCTCTTCTCCTATCTTTCTTGCAGCTGGCTAAGATTCTGCCATCTTGCCCTTAATCATCTTTGGTTTTTCTGGCATATAGAAATGATAAAGCAAGCCCAAGTCATGTTTTTCCTCTTAAATTTGACTTCTTTTTTTGGTGGGCATTTTGAATTTGATCTTGAAGTCCGGAATTTGGTTGAGTTAAGAAGCTTTCAGGGCTCAAGGTGAGATATCTATAGTGCCAAATCTAGGAAAAGGCAGCTTTCTTTTTGGAAAAGTTATACTCTCATTTGGGAATGAATGGGTTGATGAATACTAAGGCATGATTCAACTCGCAAGATCATAGAGTTGGCCAGAGTTTATGTCTGTAATTAACGATATTTCTGTATGTGGAAAGCACTTGTTAAAATTAAAGTGTTCTTGTGAAGGCCTAACACTTCTTCTGTTTACTTCAAAATCGCTAAAATTAATCCCTTTGAGAAAAGCGATTAAGAAGAAAAAAAAAAATCAACTTCAAAAAGTTTTAATGTTGCTATTTCCGAATGACTGTAGCCGTAGTGGCTGCTGCTATCAACCAGTCAATCATAAGTCAAGTCTCTAGTGTTTTCACTTTCCTGGGAAATCTACAGCGGGGAACAGCTTTTTCCTGGAGGAAAGGAGTTTAAGGGTTTTGCAACTATTGCTTGGAATAAAAATAAGATTAGCTATTTTTTTGAGTGAGCATGATGTTAAAGCCCCAAGACTCCCATATTTCCCTTGTCATCGGTGTCAGAAACTACATCGAGACCGTCTGGGTTACTGTACAAAAGTTAGCTTTACTGAAAAAAATACACAGACACACAAAAACAAACATTGTTTGCAACAATTTTGTAAACACAGATAGTAGTGCCAATTACTTGTATCAATATCAGTCTTATTAGATGTTAAATACTTGCATTAATATCGTTGAACAATTAGTTTGGACGTTTATTATGAGTGGGGTTATATGCATGTTTGCATATACTTTCGTTGCTACAAAATTATTTATGGAACCAATATTATTATAAAAAACAAGAGAAAATCCCATGCAAAAAATTTAATGTAAATTTACCATAGTCGAGAATTGGGTAGTGAGGTGTGGGGCTGTTTAGAAGAGGCGCCATGTGTAAAGGCTGCTGCAGCAGCCATTGACAAGAGACGATGGTCAATCACCGAGAACCACGATATTCGTGGGTTTGTATTAGCTGTAAAAGGCCTCCTATTGCACAATCGTATGCGACTTGTGGGCTCCCACCTATTATCTCTCTTTTGTACTACAGCATAATTGAATCAAAGTCCTTTTTTTTTTTCTGTTTTAAATTTCTACCATACAGTTACTGAGCACTTCTTCTCTTATGTACTTGATGAGCATTTATTGAAAAACAAATAAATGGAGGGTTTAACTTCTTACAAGCATAACCCCTCATGTATAACCAATTAAAAACGAGTTGTCTACGCGCACAGTGTCCACGGTGAGTTATCCTAAAATCATGAAAACTTTATGAGCAGAAATATTCATGTACTCTAATTTCTAAAAAAACATCGAAGCGAAAAAATTGGTACCAATGCTAAATGACTAAAGTACCATATCTTCTTTTTCTTTTTTTTTTTTTCTCTCAACCTGCATCTTAAAAGCATAAATGGTCAACATTATTCCTTATTGGCCTGAGAGGGTACCTACCAACAAAGCACAAACATCTAAATTTATGGTTGAAAAGTGGTATCACATGTAAATGAATGATTAGAGAGCGAAGTTGTTTTTATCTCAGGAAACAATCAAACTCTTGATCAATACATATGAACTTAAAACTATTAGAGAAGATGTAAAATTTATTTTAATTTGATGTTTAGATATTGTATTTAATAAACAGAAAAAGTCAGAATTAGAGAAATTGAGTCGACAAAATTAAATACATTTGTCGGATAGAAATTTCCAAACCTTCAACATTTTTTTTATGCCCATTCACCTTTTTGTCTTTTCAACTTTTATCGCCAATGAATTGACCTCAGCTGGATACTTCAGATCAATAGTCTCCAAAGCAATAGAGATAGGTCTCAGTAGCAATGGCCCAATCGTAATTGCAAGTCAGAAATGGGTCCCCACGGTAAAGTAACGGTAGATGCAATGGATAGATTGAAGACGTGTTAACAGGATAAGGTTGAAAATTTCCTCTCCTCAGTTTCAATTGGCAATCAAATTAAAATGATTACTTTGGTTATCTGGAGAATTGGCAATCAAATTTGAATGATTAATTTGATTTTGTGGAGTCACTCTGTCATCTAATCAAGGCCGTCAGCCATTTAAATTAGATGAATGACTGAAAAAAAAACAAGGAAAAAAGTTATAAATTAATATGAAAAAAAAATGTTTATCATCTTTTTCTTTTCTTTTTTCTTAATTGTTGATCATGTTGGATTAAACAGTGCAAATTAAATAGCTAGATGGCTCTAAAAAGCTAGAGTTACCATTTAATTTTTCTTATTTATTTAGAGGAACTTACTTAGATCTCATGGGCTATTGGATGTTGAGGCTTTCACCCTTTCTCATGACCAACATTACTTAGTTTTTTCTTTTAAGCTTGGGTGAGAGGTTAAAATCTGTCAACGTTTTTCCTTTTAGAGAGTCTGGAACTGCATTGAGACCTAAACATAATTGCTATGATTGCTCCCTTCAACTCAAGAGTAATGTTTAGATGATACTCCCAAACAACATTTTTGAGGCAAAACATCATTTTGCCTTTGAAACATTTTGAAAAAATGTGACTTTCAAAAAGAATTGAATAATCTGGTCTTCCTAGATTATTTACTAAAAAATGTGTTTTAGGTGTGCCATCCAAACAAATCAACCAATTTTTTTCAAAGGAATTAAAAACCGTTTTTTTAAAAAACTGAAAAAGGTGTCATCCAAACAAGTCCTATGATTTTTTGGGTGAAATTTACGAACACAATTCAAAATTTAGCGACGATTAGAAACACAGCTAGTTCTTATCGTTGGAATCACACCTCAGTTATGGGCTGACAATAAAAATTTTGATCAATTAATAGCCATAGGTTATAAACAAATTATGTTTATATCAATGATAAATGACTAATGTACCCTCACAGACTTGAAGCTCACTAATTTGCATTATTATCTTCAACCATATGATGTATCCAATAATTTTGGTACATGACTTATTCAAATTAGTTAGCTTGTTTTCCTGATACTTTGCGGGTAATTAGTCTATGATGTGAATATATTAGTTTTCTATTAATGCTAGAAAACTAACTAAGGAAATCCTAGGTGCATTCACGACGTTAGGTGTATTTTCTTGTCATTTTTGGATGCCAAAATGGTATTTTTTACTAATAAATGTCGATGTATTTTTAAAAACATTATTCATATTTTTTATCATTTTTTAATCTTAGGCGTCCTTTTTTAAAATTTCCCTCAATTTTGATGCCCGTACATGCTTATGGTGAATGCTTTCTAATAAAAATTATTTTCAAATATTACCACTTCAATAAAGTGAAAGTAACCATTAACTTGAAGAAAATGACAACCATAACTCATTCTTGTAACGGCATGTTAATTCACATGATCCATTACTATGTAATAGTTGGCGAGGAGCAATGTCACTCTCTACCTTCCACCCTTGAGTCCAAGGCTGCTTTGATACATGAATAGTCCACAGTACATCCTTCAACTCAAAGATGTAGTACTCGGGAAACTGAGAACGTGTCATCAACGCATCTTGAAGTCGACCAGCTATGCTACATCCCCTAAACAACACCACTTATTTGGTTATGAACTACGAAACAGAATACCCTAAATATGGGCTCTGTCTTGGAAATCTTAGATATCATTCACTAGTATAGGGCTATATGTCATTTCATAAGCAAAAAATCGTAGAATATATGTTTTAAGTATGCATCCGATTTATTCAAATGTTGGCGGATATTATTGGGCTGAACCAGTCAGCAATGTGTCCCTTATCGTAGCCTGCATCAATGCAATAAGGGTTCCTATATGATGTGTATCGGCCGATACACACAGATATCGTCTCTGCCCTGTGCTCTGATTTCATGTGTCCTGGTTTACCTGACTCGCATTTTGGAGAACATCTTAATATTTATCAATTCAAGTAGAATTGCCCGAAAATTTGTCAGCGGACAGGACAGTTAACTACGGCAACCAATGAAATTCCGTGATCTCAAGCAAAAAAAAAAACTCAGTCTAACAAGTGAGAAGACACCCAACAAGACAACAAAAAGAACAAGAAAAAAAAAACACACACAAAAAATATAAGGCCATTCGGTGGTAACGATTAGTAACTTGTAATTACGTTTTTCAAATTCTCCCTTGAAACTTTAAAAAGAAAACAGTTTCAAGAGAGCCAGGGAAGCTGGTCAGGTTAGATGCGAGTTGAACAATACATTCTTAGTTCGATTCCCATAGGCACTGAGTCAAGATGGAAAAGTCCATGAATATTTAGCCCACCAAAAGAGCCCAAGACCTTGAAGGCAATAAGTAATTGGGGCGTGGTCTCTGAAACCTTTAACACAAAGTCGGGGAAGTACTAGTGCAGATAGTACTAAATGCCCTCAACTTTATCTTGGCTCATTGCAGCTCATTACTCATGATTCTATGATATTCTAACTTTTTTTTTCCAACAATCTAAATCATATAGCTGCCTGTGGAATGTTTATAAATCTAAAATCATTAAAATTTGTGCGTAAATCACACATTATAAAGTTTTTAAAATTAACAATGTCAGCAGTCTCAACACTTGTGATCAAATCTACTCCTCGACTTTCCATCATTTTGTTTTCTTGCCTACATTTTCAAGCATTTCTTAACTACTTATGAGATAGAAAAAAAAAATTGAGTGGTGACTCTGGTTTTTTATCTAATCAAAACCATTCAATCTGATAAGATGGATGGTTAAAAAAAAGCAAGGAAAACAATATGATGGTTATTTTTGTCATTTAGTATTAGTTTACATTTTTTTCTCCTCATTTTTCTTTCAGCCATCTAGTAGTTTCATACGAACTGATCCTTATATACCAAAATTGACAAAAATCATTTGGGTAGTCAATTTTAACGATATCAGATAGTAAAAATTAAATTGTAAATATGGAAATCAAGTTTCTTTTTAGAGTCTAAAACACTTCAAATGAGACAGATTTTATTTAAGGAAACTCATACAAGTTTTCTTCTTCTACTACTACTACTTTTTTTTCCCTTCTCTCTCTCTCTCTCTCTCTCTCTTCTTTTCAAGGACATTTTGAAAAAAAGAATTGGACTTTTATATTTGCAATTCAGTCTCCACCATAGATCTCTTTGAATTCAAAGTCTGATGTATGAAGGCATACTAGGTACCGTACCTGTTTTCAAGAGGTTGTTTTTTCATGTAATTGCTGTGGTTTTTCTTTTGTTTGATCTCTTTTATGATTTGGTATTGTTCTTTTATTGTATATTCATTTATTAAGGTGGTAGATGCCTAAGATTTGTTTTTTTAGGGGTTTATTATATGTGTATACCAAGTGTTTGCTGAATTTTCTCATAGATTCACATAAAAGGGGCGTCTTCCGCACCTTTAGATTTCTTCTCAACAATTACACTCTTATTCATCAAAGGCTTGTGGTAAGTGAACTATGTCAAAGCATTGACATTCTCTTGACACAACTTGACTTAGTAACGTAGGGCACTTTTCGGTTTGTTCTTTGTAGAGGACGTCTGATTTCCCACTCACAGGGTGCCAAAATTAGGCACAAGGGGGCTTGCAATAGGATATGTCCTGATCCTAACGTACCGACAAGGACCATGTCTTTGTCAACTAAATCTGGGCACCGAGCCAGGCAGCCCGGTTGGGTCCAAAAAAAGGGCTCGATAATATTTTTTTAATATTAATTATAATATTTTATTACGATTAATTATATATTTATATTATTTTATATTAAAAATGTATATATTTTAATTTAATCGAACTGGGCTCAGGCTGGACTTAGGCTCAGGTTTTAAGTGTCGAGCCGGACCTAGGTTTCGGGTGTCGGGCCGTCCCACGCCCAACTCTTTATCGAGCCCGCCCGGCCAGATGCCCATGCTTAGTATCAACTGCAGAATTGTTGATCCACTCAATGTGGCACTCAATAGCCGATCAATTTAAAAAATAAGAAGCATGTAAATCAGAAAAGTTAGATCACTTATTTGTTCTTTGTATTCTCAAGGTGCTCATTAAGATTTTGCATACCATTCAATCGCATAGACACGAGGATTTTAAGTTGTTCTCCTTCGATTCTCCCATAGGGTAATTGAAGGACCAAAAATTGACTGAGTTTGTAAAAACTTGAGTTCTTTGCTGATGCTTGTGTGCAGCCGACTAACATATGTTACGTGAGTTAAGACCAACATACCGAGTGGTAGAGCCAGAAAAAGTTTTTGGAGGGTGCACTCTTCACAGATTTTCATGTTTGAAGGAGCACTCATGCATATATATGTTAATAACATAGCAAATGTTTAAAGATATTCATTTGAAGCTAAAAGTTTGTGGAAAAAAACATAGTTGGGGATGAAACTCCAGAGAAAAGACGAAAAGTTACTTCAAGAAACATAACATAGCTGGTAAGGCGGTGGACATGTAAAAAAGGTACATTTTTTTGTTTCATTCTGTGAGTATAAAAGGAAAGATCACAACACTCCAGTTAAATGATGAGTTATTATATACTAAGGTCTCGATACAACTTAAGACCCCAAAGACAGGGGTAACGAAGGGGGCCTTTTGATCTTTTTTTTAGAAATGGATTGCTGCTCACTTGAAAGAGAAAAGAAGGCTAAAAGTTAGTTGTGATTCCCCCAATTTCTCATTTAAGAGATCTAGTCAAGATAATTGAATTGGATTTTGCGCTGCTTCTTTCTCCTATTGCCAATTTTAATTCTTGACCTTTTCGTGCAATGAGATCATAATCATGATGGTGGGGGACCTCCATATAAGCTAAGTTGAGAAGATAAGGGCGTGCACTACAGCGTTTGGTGTGAATGGAAATTTTTAGTTAAATAGCACTAGTAATAAATTTTAAATTTCAAAAGGGTATCAACATGTGAATAAGAAAAATGATTCTGTGTAGGCAATTGCCCACATGTTATCAACACCAGTCTCGAGTCTCCTGCGGCATTTGTTCACCAGCTAAGTAGAGAGCTTCGATTTTGATGATTTTCATGGCTGCTTTCTATGAAATTCTTGTAAGTTAGAACGATAGTAAACAAACTGGACTCCCTTCCATTTGAAAGAAAAGAAAAAGAAAAGAAAAAAATACCCCAGTTGGATTCATCACGGGGCGGAGCAAAGGTGAGGCCCTCAGTTTAAAAAAACAAAAATTACATGTAAATTTTTTAAAATTGCACCTGATTATATAAAAACTTTAAAAAAATGATATTTCAGCTTTAAAAATTTTAACTCAGATTCCTCATAATTTTTTTTTTACTTTTTCCTAGTTGTAGGACCTCTTTCTAACCTACCGATCAGCCCCTAAAACCCCTTGAATTCAGTACTATAAAGAGATTATTTTTTTGCTGCTTTCTTTTAGCAAAAGAAAAGGGATGATGTCACTGTCCTCTGATCCGCCCTGCCCTTGGATCCGTGATGGTGGCTGTTCACGGGTTCCTCTGGTGAAGCACAGCAGGAGAAAAAGATTGACGGAAATAAAAAATGGAAAAAGAAGAAGACGAACAGAAGAAGGGAGAGACCCCGTGAAGAGGACGACGAGTGCATGCGCCTAACACGACGAACGTGAGATGGACTGTCGGCAGGCTTATGGGTTGTCCCTTTGATGCTATCCATCTCCATCGTCGTCACCGGCGCCCCTCTCCGTTTTCCGCAATATAGTAAAGTGGCCGCAGTTCTTGTGTCGGTTGACGCCAATTCACATGTTCTGCTTTTTCTCAGAACGAGAAGCTTTAAGGATCAGGCCGCCTAATGGTCCAACTCTCTAGTGCAGTCCCCGGAGAAAAATGTGCTCCGGTACTCACGTGCATGCTGATCACCATGTTTTTTTGTTATTAATGGCGTCTGTTGGTATCTCAAAGATTGTTTGCTCTTAGTCAAATGACGGCTCTCTATTTTCAGTTCACAATCTCACTGGGCTTAGCTTGTGAAAAAATCAGATGAGTGGAAGACCTTAGTGATGATCAGAATCGCATAATTTCTAGTTTGCTTTGGGCGTCTACATCCACGAGAGAATTTTCTATTACCGGAGTCTATCAGGACCGAGCATGGGTTCATTTGATCTCAAAGGGTAGGAATATACAACGAGCAAGCCACGCTCGAGCTTAGCTTGACTTGAGCTCTAGAGTTGAGCAAAATATATATATATATATATGAAAACCACAACAAAAATGGTGTTCAAATAATTCATCAAAGCTTACCAACATGCCCCTCAAGATTAATAAACAGGAATGACGCACATCGAGTTGAGTTTAAGTATATGAGTTCAGTTTAAGTATATGTATCTTGAACTCGACTCGTCTATAGCTTGAGTTTTAACTCAAGCTCGAGCTCAACTTTTTTATTAAATGAATTGAGCTCAAGCCAGTGTATACTGGTGAGTTCGAGTCGAGCCCATGTTAGCATGACTCGTTGTACATTTAACTACCATAGGGTGTTTATGTTGGAGAATATGACTGCCTAGAGACGAACTTCTAGCCTCCAGGCTAATCATGAACGGGAACATACAATGGTATTTTGAAAAGAAGGGGTTCTCAAGTTCATTTCCAATGTCATGACGACAACAAAAAGGAAAAACCATCGACAGACCGAAGGCTATACGTTGGCAGCTTAAATAAAGTAAATTGAGACAAGCCGGTCTGTTGGGACTTAGCCGTCAACAAACAGAACACATTTTTATATTGCATTGCTAACAGCTGTGACGGAACTGAAAATTTTTTACGAGGGGGCTGAAGTATAGTTTCAAAATTTTAACAAGGGGGCCGAAATATAATTTTTCAAAAGATTACCAAAATTTTTTAAAACTTATATGTATATTTTAAACAAAATTAAGGGAGTGTTGAAGCCCGCCCTTGGCTCTGCCCTCTGGATAAAAGGTCATATTTCTTCTAGCAAACAAAGTTAACATTGCTCTCAACCCACTTTTTCCAGCAGCTTAGCAAACAAAGTTAACATTGCTCTCAACCCACTTTTTCCAGCAGGTCAGTCACGGGAGTCAGCCTTAAATTAGTATGCAAAAGTACGGGCTAAGTATTTCATTCATGCTATTAACTAATTCGATTCTCCCATAAAATGTGCATAAACGTAGCGTTTGGCAACACTAGGATCAGAATCCCAGTATTTGATCCCATAATCATTGGAATGGGGATTTGGATTCTCATTTCAAAAACAAGGCATGCTAATTAATCTAATCTGCAGGATATTGATTCAATGTTTGTTGAATTTTTGGAAAAAAAATTTGTGAATACTACGAGACGATGTTAGCGATGAGAAATCATGGAGCGATGCAAAGAAGCCCATGGTTCACTCTAACTCACCATGGTCTTATGCATCTATACGGAGCGGGGTCCTTTAGGAAACTTGTAGTGGTTCGTTGAGGCAAGTTCGTTAAATTAGAATATGCTCCGAAAACGTGAGTTGGGGTCTTAGTCACCCTATGAAAATCAGCATTCAATCGTTGGAAGTTCAAAGCTTAATGTACCAAGATCAATGTTAAAAGTGCATTTGAAAGCTCGATCATTAGTTTGATTTTTTGTGGGTGCTCTGCAAACGATAGCAAATGTTATTTGTAACACCTCAAAAGGTTAGTTTTGTATTAAAGATGATGAGAGATCTTCAATGGCTTATAAAGAAAGTTATATTAAAATAGATGGTTGTCTTGGTTTCTATCCTTTTTGAGGTTGAAGCCGAGATTCGCTGAACCAGGGGCTTGAACTCAAGAGTAACTTTGATTGTTACAGTAGTATCAAAGTTGGTTCAACAATCCGAACTTGTGGTCTCACATGAATGAACGGATATATGCTTTAAGAAAGTGGATTGTAACACCCCAAAAATTTAGTTCTATATTAAAAATTAAAAAAAGTTATTAAAATAGATGGTTGACCCACGGTTTAATGATTGAGAAAGAGGGCTCAAGTCCTCACATGATCTGAAGATCATATTGTCTACTTTTTGTACTGAAGTTGGAGGATATCTCGGATCGATGTGTGGTCCAAAGGAATCCTGACATCATTTGTCCTGCACCCGCTAAATTAATAATCATATTTATATATGTATTGCTTCGACTAATGGATTTATGTCATTGACTTTCGGAATGAAACATTTTTTAAATAACTAAAAAGGAAAAGGATTCTTTTGATTTAAAAGATTATGCCAGTCGATCGGTTGAAATTGGAGACGCACTTCGATTGGATTCCTGTGATTTCGATGCCGATCTCAAAGCAACTAATGGGCCATCATGATGGAGTTAATAGTGCGAAAGCGGTGTGTTTTTATGAACCAGTGAGGGTGTGAAGACGCGTCAGCTGACTACCATCTTGGCTCCGTGCAGTGGATCAGCTTCCACCAAGCTTTTGGTGGCTATATATATATATATATATATATATATATATATATATATATATATCTATATATAACACAAATTGTCCCAATATCAAAGTGGCTTGCTGTATAATGGGGTTGGGTTGTCATCTCTCTCTCTCTCTCTCTCTCTCTACATGGGTACATCAATGAGACTCAGCTGAGTTGAAAGGAGCAGAATCCATGGTTTGGATTGAACAACAGCCTAGTACCTGCCAAGGATATATATATATATATATATAAATATAAATATAAAATATATATATATATAATCCTGACCGTTGAATGATGCGGACAAACATCCAAAACAGAAGGCACAACTATAAGACATGATCGATCAACTCAGGTGCAGATGGCAAGTCCCAAATAATGAGATTGTATCAGGTCCTATAATCACTCATCAATTATGTTCCAGTGTTTCTGCAATTTATGCAATTGTCTTTTGTTTAAGACTCGATGACTTGTTCATGAACATTTTTTTAATGATTATTTAGGAGAAGCCGCCTTTATCCTCAAAATCCCAAGATCAAACCCATATGCTAAAGTTTTAACTTGCTTCAAAGCTTGGATGGACCTATAGTGTTTTACACTTGCTGCTATTTGTAGGCCAAACTAATTAACTAGTTTAGGTTCATTAATTTTGATCCATCAGCCAACATATGACATTATATATATATATATATATATATATATATATATACACACACATTTGCACACCCTTTAAGGGACATATATATGTATGTATGTTTGTACTTATATTTAATTTCTTAATATATGCAATTACATGAGCTCTTTGGTGCGTGTCTGCTCATGTATATGTTTAATGTGAATATCTGCATGTACTTTTATATATATGTATCTCTTTATCCATACACATACATGTTTTTACGATCATGTTTGTGTTTTTAACTTACAGATTAACTTTATTTTAGTAGACAGACCAGCACAAGCCAATCAACAGTCCTGACTAATCTGTTACGGCGCCCTTGACCTACCCTGTGTCTGAAACGTTTATCAGAGAAAAATACATGAGAGAAAGGACATACAATGAAATTCTAACTCAGCTCGAACTCGCCCATGAAAGCTTGACTCAAGTTGAGTTAAAACTGAGTTACAACCAAGTCAAGTTCAAGTTAAACTCGGTTAAACTCAAGTCAGTTCATGTTTTCTCTGTGTTCAAGGGCGGAGCCAAGGGAGGACCTGCATGGGCGCTGGCCCTACCTCAAAAAGTTATTTTTTTAAAACTTACATGTAAATTTTAGAAAAAATTCTTTGTTTTATATAAAAAATTTGAAAAATTATATTTTAACCCGTATCAAAATTTAAAAACTTTAATTCGACCTCCTTTATAAAAAATTTCTGGCTCCACCCCTACCCATGTTAATATTCACCAGCATGTTGGTAAATTTTAATAAATTGTAACACTTGTTTTGTTGTTTTCATTTTCATTTAAAGAAAAAAAAAACATATGAATCAAGTGACATGTGGTTAACCGAGTCTATTTTGAGCTTGGTCTTGGTTTGCAGGCTGTGCTTGAATCACCTCATAAAGCTTGACTCGAACTTGGTGTACACTCTCAATACACAACAGTAATTACAACCCCATACCAATTCAGAATTAAGATGTATTGGTCACTTTAATCGTTAGCAAACCTCCGAAGAAGGGTTAATCTTCAAAACAGACAAAATTCTGTCATGTCTACTCCTACACCAAGAAGGCAGAAACTGATGACTTAACATGAGAGCTGCAGCAGAAAGATTCCGTCTCCGACTGTGCGGAAGCTGCAACAAGCAAAATGGTACCTCCAAAATTCGTAAGACAGCAGAAAAAGTTTGCAAAGAACTGCTCGCACTTCAAGCTAGACGCTCTTCATAAAGTCTGATGCCCATATACATTTTTGGACTCTCCTTCAACCTAACAGCCTAGACCAGCTTCTGCTGCCCCTTGCTCCACCTGCAAGCCGATTGAACAATGAATATATTGTGACCGAAAGATGGCCAGAGGTTAGGCCTGATTCTCGTGGCCCACCAAATGCATAAGATTTATGAATTAACAAACAACATCTTTACCATCTCTCCACACCATCCACTGCGACTTTTCTTGATTACGCAACTCCAACTGTTCCTCCTCTTTGTCTGCCTCCCTCTTTCCCTCTCTTTGTGTCGGTGCGAGGTGGACTGTCAAGTAAATTGGAGGAGATCCGTTGAAGAGAACATTGGATTTATCTAAGGAAATAAAAATTTTAGAAAGGCTCCAACCCCTGAATGAAAGAGATCAAATAAAAGAGCTCCTCCTTCTTCTGCCATGGATGTAGGCATCTAAGCCAAACCATGTAAAGTCTGCTGTTATTGTGATTTTTTCCGTCTCTTTGGCTCAACTTACTTTGGTAAGAGAGAATTATTCGTGATCTTGACATCAAATCTCAAATCAATGGGAATCAAGGCAGCAATTCAAGTGACGGTGTAAAAAAGTCTACGGCTGATTAAAATAATACCTTGAAGATCACAACTACTCTTCTACACGAATCAAATTATCTAGGAGGCTACGTTACGGGCAAGATTCCTCGTCTGAACATTTCTCATCCAAAATTTGATGAATGGCAGTCTGAAAATGTTTTAGTCATGTCTTGGTTAATAAATTCCATAGAGCCTAGTATTTCAAATATGCTTACTTATCATGAAACAGTTAAAGATATATGGGATACTTTAAAGGAAATATATAGAGAACAAAACATTTTGGCTAGAGTTTATCAAATTCAATTAGAACTTGCTCATATTTCAATGGGAGACAAGTCGCTACAATCTTATCTCAGTCAATACCGTAGTCTATGGGAGGAACTAATGCAATATCGCCTTGCTATAACTGACCCAAATGTTTATAGATAGTGTTTGGAAGAAGATAAATTTTTTTGTTTCCTCGATGGACTTGGAATTGAATTTGAGAGTGTTAGAAATCAAATACTCATGACAAATTCATTGCCAAATTTCAATCAAGTCTGTCAAACCATACAAAAAGAGGTTGCTCGCCGGAAAGTTATGAATCCGAAAAGAAACATGAGGCTGCTAAAGATACAAGTGAAAAGATGGCATATCAAACTCATTCAGAACCACCGCCTAACAATTCCAGACCTGATATTAAAAGCAGTAGAAATGTGACCATCATGTAGAGAGGAAGAAATCGTTTTAAATGTTGGTATTGTAAAAAAACTGGAAACACTTGATAAAAGTGTTGGGAGCTAAATGGAAAGCCATCATCAAAAGAAAAGAGAAGTCACTCTCGTCCAACAGTCCCAACACAGCCAACTTCATCACCCGTGAAGACAGCATTATTTAAAGACAAATCTGGTTTCTACTTAGCCAATTTGAAACTCATCTAAAGGTACGCTACTCATTCAAAAAATTTAGGATGGATCATTGATTCTGGGGCCACCTACCACATGACTGGTGATCTTTCTAAAATGGCTGATTTAAATCCAGAAAGAAATCAGCACGTATTCACGGCTGATGGAACACCCATTGCTGTAGAAAGCATTGGGGAATCTTGTTTCTTCAAATCAAATAAACAATCTTGTGTGCTTTATATTCCTAAACTTTCTACCAATCTTATATTTCTAAGTAAGATAACTAAAGACTATAATTGCTTAGCTATTTTTTCTCCAAGAATGCAATTTTTCAAAACAAGGAGTTGAGAAAGGATATTGGTAGAGGGTATGAGCACAACTGCCTGTATATCTTTGACAACATTGAGGTTGGCTTTATTGCTCATGCAGGAAAGACATTTGAGTACAAATTGTGGCACTCTAGGCTTGGTCATATTTCAGATAGGTTGCTAAAAATTCTTATTCCATATGTCAAACCTAATCGGCATTCCTGTGATGCATGTAAATTCGTGGATCCAAATTAGATCCAAAACCACTAATTAAATCCAAAATCGAACATTTCGAAATTAAAATCTAAAATCGAATTTAAAACAAGTTTGAAATCGCTTAAAGTGGAGCCGAGCACCCGTTTTTAACAAAACTTTCCTTTTATTTTAAATCAAAAATACATATTATATATGACAACGTTCAATTTAGACTTAAAAAAAAAATTTGCGACCTCGCGCATGCGACGCGCGTGCCACGGTCGCGTTCGACAGCGCCCGGCGCTGTTGTGCCTGGGCGTTGTTACATGCCCCTTCCCCCCTCCTTTTTGACAAAAAAAAGCCCTCCAAGGGGCGGTTTTGGTCTTTTTGGGTGGGCAACAGCCTTGCCCACATCAAAAAATGTTTTTTTTTAACAGGCCTAATGGCCAATCCCATTTATTTGCTCTTCTATTTATTTTAATCGTGATCTTTGGCAACATTACATTAGAGACAACTGATTTTGCATGATTTTTCATATTTCAAAATTCTTCATGCCTATTTGTCTCGGTCATTATGTTGTGGGGCTTGGTCTTAGGTGGTAGCACAAGTCTAAGCCTTACAACTAGATCACACCTTGGGCAGAAAAGCCTCCTCGTTAGTACCATGAGTGGTAATTTGTGGTATATCGACGAGCGATCGAGAAAAAATTGATGAACCCTACCCTTAGTTGCCTAAAGGAGAACCTATGCTAGTACTAAACCATTCGGCTAAGGTATATAAACATAACTTGACATATATAAAACCTTATGTGATGAATTACAAGCTCATTGCACATCTCTACTTCATGTTATCTTGGTCAACCTAGTCAATCTTTTCACTAATTCAATCTTTATCCTTTAGAGTCATCATTCCATATGTATTCTTTTTTATGTGGCATCACCTTTCCTTATGATCATATCCTTTTTGGAGAAGGACCCGAGCAGTCTATATACATCTTTATTGAATCTAAGGGCCTATTTGATAAGGGCTTATTTGATGGCTGGAAATATGAAAATGAAAAAAAATTTCCACAAAAAAATTTCTAGAATTGGTGAATGGGAAATAAAATTCCATATTTCCAAAAGAAATGGTGAGGAAGAAGGAGGAAGATGGGAAGGGAAAAGGGAGAGGGGGAAAGGAGGAAGAAGGGAAGGGAAGGGAGGAGGAGGAAGAAGGAGGAGGAGGAGGAAGGGAAGGAAAGGGAGGGAGGAGGAGGAGGAAGGGAAGACGGGAGAGAGGGGGTAAGATGGAGGAAGAAGGGAAGGGAAGGGAGGAAGGGAAGGAGGAAGGATGAAGAAACGCCACCGTAAACCCTTCTTCCTCCTCCTCCTTCCTTCTCTTCTTCCTCCTTCTTCCTCTTTCCTCCCTTCTTCGTCCGCCCTCTTTCCCTTCTTCCTCCGCCCTCTTTCCCTTCTTCCTCCGCCTCCTTTCCTTTCCTCCTCCCTTCCTCCTTTTTCTGCCTCCCTTCTTCCTCCACCCTCTTTCCCTTCTACCTCTGCCTCCCTTCCCTTCCTCTCTTCCCCTCCTCCCTTTTCCGCCTCCCTACTTCCTCCGCACTCATTCCCTTCTTACTCCTCACATCGCAACAAATGATAAATACAGGCGTTTGGTGTATTCCTAATTTTCTAGTAAACTTAATGGAATTAATAACAGTAATTGACCAAATAGTAGGCCAGCCTGTAAAAGTACAGGTATGACATTTCGCAACACTGTTTCATGAGAAGTATATTCAGTGCAAATCACTATCCCACTTCAAACTCCACCAATGTTTCATTCTTCCCTAAAGCCTGATGATTCTTTTTTATCAAGAACTTAAGGAGTATGTTTTACCATGTTCTGACGGGAGATTAAATTAGACTCCACGGACTCCGACTCCCAAAGATGGAGCAAGGAAGGTAGATGCGAACCTGAGTAGGCCTCCTGAACGGCCTGGAATTTCATCTTCCATTCCT
Source organism: Nymphaea colorata (assembly GCF_008831285.2). Classification (NCBI taxonomy): domain Eukaryota; kingdom Viridiplantae; phylum Streptophyta; class Magnoliopsida; order Nymphaeales; family Nymphaeaceae; genus Nymphaea; species Nymphaea colorata. The sequence continues at coordinate 25,816,295 of NC_045139.1, read as the reverse complement.
CAACGTGCTTGTCGCTGCCGGAGTAGGAACACCTGTCTGGGTGCCGTCTCTGCCACAAAAACCAGGCTTACTAAGGGCGGCAAGGATGCCAGTAATGAGGACGGCAGGAAAACCAAGGAATTTCTAAGCACCCGCTCGGGCTCCATAAAGTCATTGATTTTCAAAGTAGACACAATGATGGGAAGAAAGACAGCCCTAGAGGTTGGGTGGGCGAAATTTTATTATAAACGACCGAAAATGGGGAGGGTTCATATTGTCGGGATTTTATGGGCAAAAAGATAGTAAAAATGTTTTCAAAATCAGCGAAAACAAATCATGCGAAAGAAAGTTTTACCGCCCAAAGGAGACGTCGTTGATGTTCGTTTCTCCAGCTCCTACGCGAAATTCATAGACAAAAAAGGCTCGGATAAATAGAGAAACAAAGGGAACAAAATAAAATCCCTCAGAACAATTTTTCCAATTAGAAACACGAGTACGTCGCGGCATTCAACGCAAAAGATGAAGCCGTTTCGAACGGCGGGAAAAGAAATAATCCTATAGAACTTGCCACGAAGGGATGGCAATCACGTAATTAAAAGAGAAGCATTGATCGGCTGGGGGCGAACTGGACAACTCCCACACCAAGCAGAATTGCTTGTTCCTCGAGCGAAGGAGAAATTTAGCGGGAAAATTATATGGCAAATCGAGGAAGCAAAAAAAAAGAGAGATGATTAGAATCAAGAGAGCAAAACCATAAACGGCCTCTTTACCATGTCACAGTTGAAAAAAAAAAAATATTTCTTAAAAAAACAGAATCACACGAAGAAGAAAAGTTAAAAATTCTAAAAGCACTTTAGAAGGAGAACTTTTATTGTTCAGCAATCAGATTATGGCTAATACAAGAAGAAACAGGTGAAAATTTTCTACAAATTTTCTAAATTCACGCAAACTTATTCAAAGAACCAGAACAAAGAGGAACGGAAAAGCACAATTTTTCATCACGAAATCGAAGCGAGATAACGAAAGCACGCAAATTCCCGGAAAGGAATCCAGAAAAACAGTTTTTAGGAGAAAACAAATTCTATACGGATTATGGAGAAACACAGTACCTCTCTATACGCGCAAATCGCTACAAGGTGAAGGAGTTCTCGAACGAAAAGAAGGGGGAAAAAGGAGAGAGAAAGCAAAATCTCGTTTCGCAACCAGAAGAGAAAACAAAAAGGAAGAATAAGAGGAAAGGAGAAAGAAAGTGCAATGAGAGGAAAAGAAAGCTAACAAGAGCAAGTTTCTTATACGCGCTCCGCAGGTCCGTCGCGGAGCAATCCTTCTTCAGCCCCAGCACCCCGTACAAGTTGCTCTCTGTCTCCTTTCCGGCATCCATCGGGACGAGAGAGAAACCGCCGAGTTCTCGACCTTCCGGCAACAACAGGCCGGAAGAAAACCGGCAAAAAATTTAAGGCGCCGAAGACAACAGATAGGCAGAAAAGAGAGAAAAAAAAAAAAAGAGAAAACAAGAAAGAATCTTCTTTTATTCTTCTACTTCCCCGGCTGCTTCCCCTGTATTCACATCTCCAGCCCTCTGCTCCTCTCAAAGCACGCAAAGCCCGCCGGGAAGAGGGCGAAAACCTCGGGGGGACGGGCGCCGGAGAGGCGGAAACGATGCCGGGAGGCACGTCGGGGTGGGTCGACCGTTGGATCGAGTGCGATGAGCGGCCGGGATCGCGCTGAGAGCACGAGATCCCTCGCCTCCCTCGCCAGTGGTGGAGAGGAGCGACCAAGGCGAGGGTGAGGAAGACGATGGCTCTCTAGAACGTTCGGAGGCCAACTTCGTACTTTCGGTGGCCTCACTGAATCGACGGTGTCGCTCTCTCGCCTTGCGGGGCCCCACAGGGGCGAGAGAGAACTCAACGTTTATTATTTTTAAGAAAAAATTACAAATCGGCACTCAAAGTTTCGTACTGAGGCCACTGCCCATACTCGCGGACACAGACGGACGGTTAATGACAAGTATACCCTCTCAAATGGTTGGAAGAATAAAGCAAGCAAGACGAACAGAAGCGTTTTTTTTCCTTTCTCCAACCAACTCCCATTGCGTCCACAAGAATCGTCCATCTCTGTAATTGAAAGGGCTTTTCGGTACATTTTGTAGTTGAATAACTTTTTTCCGTCAACCACCACGGTCCTCAAAGGTGGTGGTTTGTGATAAAGAACAAAAGTTGATGGCCACTTTGTTAGGCTTGAAAAAATTGAGGTGAATTTATGATAAACTCAATATGGGTGGCAATTTGTAATTTTAAATTGTATGTAGGATAAGTGAGGAGGTGGGGCCGAGAGGCATTAGTGGAAAGATTGGGAAGAGGGAAAGAAAACAGGGAGTGGAGAAACCGGGTGCAGGCAGAGGAGATGAGAGTGGTTTTTCAGTGGGCTCGCTCGCTCGGTTGCATGCACCTTGGATTCTATGCCACCTTTTAAAAGCGCTTAACAGGGTTTACATTTAGATTTATCTCTGTCCACAAATATGCGGATCCCATATCCGAAAGGGGTCGTGGGGTCGGGTCCACAGATCTAAGATCAATGTCAATATATTTAATTTGAATTGGATATCCAATCAAATTATTCTTCTCAACAAATACGATAAAGCCGATTAAGAAACTGGCTCAGATTTAAGAAATGACATTTGATAATGTTTGGATTTAAAAAAAATATCTCATATCTAATGCCCCTTTTTAGTTGGATTCAGTTTAAAATTCAGATGTGAATTCAAATACAAGATAAAAATTGGGTTTAGATTGTACAATCATATTCGGATATGACTTTTTTTTCATTTATATTCAAACTTGAATAATTTGAATATGATCTATTGACATTCCTTTGAGCTAAAAACTAGTAGGCAGCCAAACTCTAGTTCCAACATTAAGTCTTGTGCAGCAAAAATGGGTATCAATGTCAGAGCTGAACTGTACTGAAACCGTGCCTTGAAGTGCTAAAAGCAGCTGTATGAGGATAAGGGAAGAAAGACTTCAGCCTAGTTTGGATCTTCTTTCGTAGGAGAGAGTTTGGAACAAGAGCTCAAGTTTTCATCTTTGTTGCAGCAAATTGTTTCAAAACCAAGTAGTCATGAATTACAAATATTCCCCAAATTTTGAATTGTCAGCTTATTTTACAGTGAAAAGCTAGAAATGAAAGTTACATACAATTTGTAGCATTGAGCCACAGGCATCTGAAATGAATTTACATCATCACCTCAGGTTAAGTAGTCGGTTCGGTTAAAGGTTGCGTGATAAAAAAAAAAAAAAAAGGAAAGTAACAATCCTGCTGCTTTATGAATTTGCTTAAAAAATTAAGACAGATCTATGAAACATCAACATTGTAAGATCTAAAAACTTATGACAGATCTCATTAGTGTTTGGGTCTTTCCCGTTTATCTTGGCTGCAACGAATCTAAATCGAACACAAATTGCTGCAGAATTTACAAGGAGATGATCCAAATCTGAACTCTTTTGAACACAAAAATCGATCATCTTCTGTGGTGAGTTTACAACGAGGGCGGAGAGAGCAGCCAGTTTCTTGCTCCAATGTATGTTGTGCTCAAGAAGGGCGCCGCCTGTTGATCGGTGAGGGCTCTTGCATATTTCACGCGCCCTGCTCTGTTGGCTCCCGGACCCATGCACTTGTATTCTCCAAAAACCAGGTTTCTGTAGAACAAATATATAATTCATTATTAAGACGAAGTAGATGGAAGCATGTAAATAGCCTAACAACTACTTGTATATTTAGTAAGAAGAAACCCAAGTATAGCTTATTGCTTTTAAATTTTTGGGTTTCAGTGTTCAGTAGAGAGAGAGAGATTTGGTACTTACTGGCTGGGGAAGCCGTTTTGGTCCCATCCTCGGGTATTGACGACGGAGGAGAAGTAGCTGTAGGAGAAGACGACCTTAGAGTAGCCACGCCATGCTCGGCCCAGGTTGGCGCTCCCGCTCCCCGTCACGTTGCAGCCGACGAAGGAGAAGCCGCCGGCGTCATTGGAGCTGTTGCGCCCTTGCGCAACCATTGCCGTCACTCCCACATTATCCGCAACTGACTTCAGTACGCAACCCTGCTCCCAGATACAACAAACCGTCAGTTTTATCATTCGCCTTTGAGATTTTTAACTATGTCAGTCGGTCTAATTTGCACGACTTCTTCCAAAGGGTTTTCTATCAGAATCATCTGGTTGCGACGCCAAAGAACCCTTGATAGACCAACGTTTCTTTGTCAAAAACACCAAATTCTAGGCGTGCTGAGAAAATCTCTAACATAAACATTAATCTATGTCTACTATGAATTGCATTAACCCATCTTCAAGCTATTAAGCTGGGAGAAATGCCTGCCTGCCCAGAACGGCTTTAAAAATTAATACCAACAGAGATTTTACAAAAAAGATAAAAGTACTTCAGGATGAAAGATGCTGTTTTGGCGTATTATTTCCATAAATTGTTGCAATTAGGAACTCACACACATGCACTCGTATTTGTACATAGGATCAGTCTACTGCCAAATGTTACCGGATGACTAAAAAAATCAGAAACCATGGTTAAAAGTCTGTAGTCACAATGACTCCAGCAATAGTTTTCGGTACTTAATTTTCAGTTGTGACTGTTGATCAAATGGTTAACCAATTGCTTTTAAATAAGTAATTCTAAATGACTAATGGTATGTGTTTGTATCAATGTGGGTGTTCCTGTGCGATGATGCATACCTCATATAAGGACCTGCCGTTGCCAAAAATGAAGTCGACGGAGCCCTGTATCAAGCAATTCTTGAAGTAATGCCGGCCGGAATGATCATACAAGGTGTCCTGAAAGCCCAAGAACCGGCCCCAAGAACCGGCAGTTGTAGAATGCTGCATTGTCCCCAGAGATACGCATCGCCACCGCTTGCCCTCCCTTTTCACCAGGCCTTGGTTTTGGTGCTGAATTCTAGTAACAAAAAAAAAAAAAAAATCAGAATAAAGGAAATTAAGAGAAATACAATTAATCAGCCTTTGTGCAAACAAGTGGTATTTAACGTAGAAGCAAGCAGTCTTTGGCTAAACAGGCATCTGGTTCATGCTCGACACTAGCTTACCATTGTTACCTTTAAATGCAGAAAGATCATCTAATCTTTGGGCATGTCAGTTTATATGGAAATATTTCTGTGCGATCTACTACTATTTGTTTAATATAGTTACCGGTTATGATTAACACGTGAGAAATTCTTAAAAGGACAACTGCCAATCACCTTCTTATCCATTTAATTTGACAGTTTTTATGTTTGCATTAACATATGGTCAGCTGGTTGACATTAACAGACATTATATATAACATATATAAAGAGAGAGAGAGAGAAAAAAAAACTAGATGTTGATTTTGTGAAACGTAACAACATGAAACTTCAGTTATTTATCCCTTCATTTAACAAACAGTTATTAGAAGATAGGGTTGTCTAACATAACAATATATATATATATATATATATATATATATATATATATATATATATATATGTGGAGAGAGAGAGAGAGAGAGATGTCTGGATTTGACGGTGCCGAAGCACATACTTACCTGAAAGATGATGTTCACAGCCATGAAGTAGTTGGACTCGACAGCAACCGTAGCACTGAACATCGTCGTGTAGACAGCCGCCCTCCCGCCGAATCTGATCGTCGGCATCGCATTGCGGTCGCCGTAGAATGTGACAAACGGCTTCGAGCGATCAATTGTAACCTTCTCTGTGTAGATTCCGGACTTTATACGGATGATTATACGTTGGGAATTCCCAGTCTTGATACTGTTAACGGCATCAGTCACCGTTTGGAAGTCCCCCGTTCCGTCCTTGCTCACTGTTATGATCTTCCTCTTCGCCTCAGCCTGCAGGAGCTCACTAACAAGCACCGGCGGATTGTTTCCGGAAGACGCCGCGAGCAGCGGAACAGCAAGCAAGGACAGAAGAAACAGGGTTTTGCATAATGCAAAGGCGAAAACTGATGGTTGGCGTTCTCCTGCCATGCGTGAAGCTGCTTCAAACTTGCTCAGCCCAAGCATAAAAGAATCTGCAAAGTGCTGCAACGGCGGTTCTAGTGGTGATGGTGGCAATGGTGGAGATGGCGGTAGCAGTGATTGGGATTGCATGAAGACGGAGAGACTATATATACAAAATGACGGTGAGTGTGAAAGCACTAGAAAGAAGGGCAGGTCAAACTCGGATTAGGATTGTTTGCGTGTGGAGGATGGCAGTTCTCTCGTGCGCTCTTGCGTGATTCTTTTTATATACACTTGAATCTGAGCTTCCTTAAGGATTGAGTGCAATGCATGAAAGGGTGAAAACTTCAATTCGATGAAATACTTCTGGTTTCACTCTTAAAAAAATGAAAATAATGTTCTGAGGATATTTACTTTACAGTAATTGAGGGTGTTGGTCCTTGCCGGCTCTTTATTATTATTATTTATTACTATTACGTTTCCCGTCCCCATACGTGCGTAGAACAAGGTTGAGCGGACGTCCCATTAATGCAGCTTATTTAAATTATAACGCCAAACTCTTTTTTTTTTTTTTTTTTCTCGTCTTTGAAGTAAAGAAGCGGCAATAAATTTGATGAACATCTACAATTCTTTTTGTTGTTAACAACAGCAAAATGCTGATCCGGTGCTTTTTTTTCTATCTTTAATGAAAGTCACAGTAGTAACCAAATGAAAACATACTGAATATATCATAAATAACTTTTATATAAAAGATCAATCACCACTAAACAACATATGGAGCATGTAATTTAACATAGAGTATGTTTTCATTCAAGTTGTTTGCTTGTTAATTTAATTTTAGTGATTACAACAGTTGACTTAGTCATTTAGAACACTCTTAAGATTATATATCTATATAAGGTTCATTAATTGCGTAAAATATACTTAATTTGATAAGCTATATTTTCAAGTGATCTGCTTATCTGAGTGCGTGTGTGTACAATTTCTGGACTTATACTTTAAATATAAAGTTGAAAAAAAAAACAACAAAAAGTGCAAATTAAGTAACCAAACTGATAAGAAGGAATTGCGAACTCGGACTTCTTGTCAAAGCTGACAGCAGATGCAGAACTAAATTAAGGAAAGTTTGTACACAGTCGTCAAGATCATCTTTGTGTCTACTTAACCGTGCAGTGGCCGGCGCAGGTACTAATGCACCAGCATCCAATTATCTACTGCCTCCCAAAAGTTTGGGCGTGAATGAGAAACGTGGATCGCCCGCACAGAAGTTCTATTCGGACCGGAACTCCTCTCAGGAGCTTTATGCTTCCAAAACTTCGTCGCATTCCTGGTGACATAGATACTCGATCCTAATACTCACAACATTCAAAGGAACCATGGTGTGTTCTCATTAGATGTCTTCACCACCAAAAGTTCTAAATTGTTTTTTTCCTGTAAGAAGAAGAAAAGGGCGGAACGATTATCGTTATGGTGGCGTTTTATTTTTCTAAGAACAGGTACTCGTGGAGATGTTGAAGTTTCGAACGAGTCGGTCCAAGGCTTAATCGTGACTAAGTTAAGATGAGTTACAATGACTTAATTTACTAATGAAGGAAAAAGCGTGGGGCCGGACGAGATAAGATAGATGAGTTAAAAAAGTAGCAGGACAGAGGGGGTCAGGACCGTCCACGCATTACAAGTTGTCAACACAAACTGTTTCAACTTATGCACACGCAAATCATAAACATGTGTATGACTGATATTGTTTTATTCCAAAGCCTTTTTTTGCCACAAACAATGAAATCCTCTACAACAGTCCTACGTAGAGCATGGTCAACCAGAATGGCAACTTATTTTAGAAATCCCACATTGACTATCGGTTTCCAATGGATATGGAACGCTGACTCCACATTAATGGGATTCAAAAAAAATCAAATACGTCAACCGGCTAAAGTCAAGCCCAAAACGACCTCGGATTTGGATAATTATATTGATTAATCCGTGGAAGCTCAGATTTAAGTGTACATATCCATATTCGATTTGATCGGGTCATTAAAAATTCGAACCATGTGCATTCATGATGCCTTTTTCTTCTTAATGAAGGTGCCCTCTACAGTAACGCATGCCCATCTCTCTCGCAGATTTCCTGGTCGTACAACAAGCCGCACCGTTAAATCTTTACTGACGTTTTCTACCTTTTTACCGACATTTAAGGTGGCCCGGCTTCGAACCTCACAAGTGCAAATTCACCCCAGTTTGTACAATGTCAGATCTGGAGAGTTCTTTACAGAGATTTTGAGAAGATGGTTTTCACTAAAAAGCATAAATTATAGGGTCGATTACATTAACGGTCGTTTGAGAATAGTAACATTATATTATGTTAATGTCCAATGCATCTAACCCAAAATTGGTCAGATTCATTAAGCACCTTAAAAAGTGTTTCATGAATCTCATACAAAAGAGATGCAGAAAGAAGACACAAGCACCTGAAAAAAGAAATCTAAGCTTATCATCTAAGATAAGAGAAAGAGGAACAATGCAAGATATACTTGCCTGCTCCATCAAATAATGAGTAAGATCTTCCACGCCAGAGCCTTTGAGGCCAGAAATCATAAAAAATCTGCATATAAAACGGAATTGCTAAGCGGATAAAAGCATGAATAAGGTGCACTCCTTACAACCACCTTTCATAACCAGGAAGATTGCCAAACTCTTTTGCAACTTTCAGCAAATCTTTCTTGACCTCGACCAGATCAACTTTGTTCATGCACAGCACACGCTTTTGTTTTGGATGTACGTTTTCTCCCAAATGTTTGATTAATCTTGTTACCCTTGCATCACACCTGCAAAACAATATAAGAAAAGAACATGTTATTTTGTGCGATCGAAAAGCAGCCTGACACAAAAAAGGATATTTCAAAAGCACACATACTTCGAATCAATCAACTTTTTACTAGTTTTTCACAACTTCATTTCTTTCATTAGGACATCAACCATATTATAACAGATCAATCAAACCAAAAAATATGCTCTTTTGAATTCTGAAAACATTATATAGTTGCATCCAACAACAGGATATGGATCCATTGAATCAATCGCATTCCTTCTTCCTTCTTCCTCCTCCCTCCCTCTTCCTCCCCCGCTCCCTTCTTCCTCCTCCCTCCTTCCTTTCTTCCTCCTTCCTCATTCTTCCTCTGTGTCCTTTCTTCCTCGTAACGGTAAAAAAAAAATTCCTGAAAAATTTTTCCACTCCTCTAGCTTGAAAAATATTTTCAGAAATATTTTTCTGTTTCCACCTTTAACGGTAAAAAAAAAAATCCTGCGTTTGATGGAGGAGGAAAAATTTTAAAAATTTGAATTTTATCTCCACCACTACAGTTCTTTTCCAGGCCATCAAACAGGCCCTAAATCTTTGGCTCCCGAATGGTATCGGTCTTGGTATCCCACATTCTCTCGGATGTTTCCTTCTTACTTTGAAGAATCTGGGCTAGAGACAGTGGCAGCAAGAGGAATGCAGTTAGTTGATGAAAATTTGGTACATGTAATCGCGAGTGTTGGAACCCGAGGACCTCATTTTTTTGGTTTTCATGGAGAGAAATGACAATATTACTAGATGAATTTGCTGAAATACTAGACCTATCTACCCCAACTTGTGACCCAAATGATCCATTGGAAAAACAATTCCTTATGAGCCCAACCAAGTGTTAGATTTTGGGTGTCGAAATATAACCCACATCCAGATTGAGCAAAGGAAAGATAAGAGAGAGAATAGGAAAAGAAAAATGAGGAAGGGAGGTGAGTGTATACATTCTCACACAACCCATTTATATAGTGATCCCTCTACACAATTTACAAGAATCTAGAATGAAACAATCACAATAATCTAGAGCCTAGAGTGAAGCAACACATTAATCTAGAGCCTAGAGTGAAGCAACACATTAATCTAGAGTCTAGAATAAAATAATTACAGAAATTACAATCATAACTCTGCCTAGATAAATGCACTCAGACATGGTTAGATGTGTTGGATCTGATTCAGTAGACATGTTGGATTTGAATCAGATTAGATCCAACATCTTATCACCAAGGTCAATGCAAATGACTTCATTGTTTACTTTACAGGGCGAAAAACTTGGATTTTAATAGAAAACCATGAAAATCAAAGCATCAACATGGAAAATTTGTATGAAGAATTTTGGGCCTATGTTGAACCTTCCATTTTACCTCGAAAAGCCAAAAGAAGAATCAAACATTGTATGATGCTTTGCACAGTGGGAGTGACCCTTTTCACCAATGAAAGTGATATCTTAGATGTCCGTATTGCCCAACTTTTTCGGGTATGGGGGCGTAATGGGACCCGATACTTGTCAGTAGCAATGACAGCCTTAGCCTTCATTTACCGAGGACTCACCCGTTTTACCATTGGAGATATTGACTTCGTAGAAGGATGTACATATGTTTTGCAAGAAATATCATACAATCTTGAGCTTAGGAAAAGAGGAAAATGTTGATACTCATGTGAGAACTACTACCTTAGCGTTGAAGAGGACGAAGACATGAAAGGCTTGCCCAGAGAGTTCGTCAGATATGATAGAACCACTTGTCCACACGTCACCTTTCAACCTTTTTCAATGATTGCTACAAAATTTGGACAAATAACATAGATTTGTTCTGATATTTTTCAAGAAGTCTTGAAGGCATTGTTGTACAATGGTACAAAGAAAATGTCAACCCAGTCGAGCTGAAAGAATTTGACAAATTGATTAACATGTTTGTCGAAAGATTTGAACAAAATGCTCCCATGGCTCCAACCCTCAGTACTATTTGCAGTCTCCGTCAGAAACAGGAAGAAAATGCTCAAGAATTCATCCAACACTGGAGAATTCAATGCAACAAGATGAATGAGCTCATTTCTGAGACACAAGCCTTGTCACTCATTAGGAAAAATTTTGCCCAGCCCTTGAAAAGTCTCATCCGCAATACCCGATCAAGACCTTTGTTGAGTTCATTGAACAAGCAAACTCGACAGAAGAAGGAATTGAGGAAGGAGATTTTGATGGAAGCATTCCTCCTATGTACAAAGAAGATGAAAAAAAAAAAAGGAAAGGCACAGTTGCCTGCACACTTTATAGCCAATGTTGGCATTAGAGAGGACCATGGCAATAGTTATAAGCAGGACAAAAAAGTCATTCACAAGAAGAATACACAGTTTCTCAAAGGCGATGATGAAAGGAAAAACAAGCACCCAGGCTGGGGCTATGACTGAAAATTTACTCCTCTCAGTCAATCCCATGAGAAGATCCTGGAATACCTCCTTGCCAAAGGAACTATCATCTTGCCAAAAGTATCAGAGCCTCTGAAAATGATGGGAGGAAATAAAGAAAAACTGTGTAAGTTTCATCATGTCCCTAGTCATGACACTGAGGATTGTTTTGTCCTCAAAAATATTATTCAAGACTTCATCAACAAGGATCTCAAGATTTGTGATGATAGCACTCCTGAGATATTAAGGAATCCATTTCTTGATCACAGGAAGTCGGTAGCAGCCACAATCACCATAGACACTCTACTCGCATATCATCCACAAGAGCACATCCGACCTTGTATTGGAAGCGGTTCACACCAAGTCATGGAGGCAAACTGAGGTAAGAAACCTTTGGATTTCATTGTTATGATGAACGGCAGGACAGAAAGTTTACCCAAGAAACTTCTCATGATTCCAAAGACTTTTATCTTACAAGGCGTTGAATCATCAGATGACCCATCGGATGGAGATCCATGCTACTTGGATGTTCTCCCCTTAAAAGAGTGTATGGTTGAGGGAGAATGGATTCGACCCTCTAAGGACCAATCAATTACCTTTTCAGATAATGACCTCTCAAAATGGGGATAACACCATGAAGATGCTCTTTACATCATTATTCAGATTAATGAGATGACTGTGCCACATGTGTTGATTGATGAAGGAAGTGGCATGAATATTTGTCCTGATCTCACAGCCAAAACTTTGGTGTTTCATGAAGACAAATATCACTCTAATAATATCAAGATCTACGGATATGATGGTGGAGGCATGAATAGTAAAGGTACTCTCGATATGAATGTGGCCATCGAAAATACTAGCCATCACATTGTATTCTAAGTGGTGGATGTGCCATCATCATATAACTTACTTTTGGGATGACATTGGATCCACCAAGTACGAGGAATCTATCCACTCTTCATCAGTGCCTCAAATGCAATTCCGGCCCGTCGGTCATCACCATACGTGCTGAGGATCTGGTTGAAAGGTTAATACAACTAATGCTCCCTAGGCCGATTGAGTCAGTGGATGTACCCAGTGTAAGAACGATGAAGGACAGATCTTTGGAAGAATGGATGCAAAATATGGAGATAAGTGAACCATCCAGGAGCACTTATACTATTTCAAGCAATCATGCAAATTACCAAGAGCATCCTTTGTATGTTCATTTCACAAAAAATCCTAAAGGATTTCAGTTGTTTCTGAAATGTGGCTACCGTCCATTCATTGGCCTCGGGAAAAATGAAGATGGCATCTTGCAGCTGATTAGTATTCCTTTTCAGATGAACACCAGAGGACTGCAATATCATGAAGAAATTTGAAGGAGATCTTGTGGGCTGATAGTATTCACTTTTGTTTCAAATCCTCTCATGAATTTTGTAATCTTAAAATTCTTTTTGTCTGGTCTCATAAGAGGACCCCTGCTATGAACTAAGAACTTTTTTTATGAAATGTAAGTCATCTTTTATTGTCAATTTTAATTTCATCTAATTCTTTCCTTTCTCCTCTTTACAAGATGTCAGAACTCAACATGTCTCAATTTCTTCTTTTTCCTCGAAAGTCCCCCCATAAAGCATTTATTGAACAACCAGCCGGTGAAATGAAACCTATGACAATACCCAAGTCAGAATTACCAAAATTCACTCAGATTCAGAAACAAAAACACCCTCGTCCTTGGTGAATGATCCAATTGAAGAATTTAATATTGGAATTTAATATTGGAAACAGTGAAGATCCTAAAATCTTTCAAATTAGCACCAGTTTGTCAGTGGATGAGAAGAAAGGATTGGTGGACTTTCATATAAGTAACCAAGAAGTTTTTCTTGGAATTATGAAGACATGCCAGGCTTAGACTCCCAGTTGGTTGAACATCATTTGCCCTTAAATCCTAATTGCAAGCCAATTAAGCAAAAGTTACAGAAGTTTGATCCTCGACTAGAAGGCCCAGTAAAAGAAGGATTAGAGTATCTACTAAAGGCAAAATTCATTCGTACCATTGATTACCTCGAATGGTTGGTGAACATCGTGGTGGTCCCCAAGAAAAATGGTAAAATCGGGTTATGCGTGGACTTTCGAGACTTGAACAAAGCCACACCGAATGATGATTATCCTCTTCCAAACATTGATCTGTTGGTTGACAGTACCGCAGGCCATGCAATGTTCTCTTTCATGGATGGATATTCGGGATATAATCAGATCAAATTAGCAGTAAAAGATCAACCTAAGACCGCTTTTACTACACCCTGGGGTACTTTTTGCTATACGGTAATGCCGTTTGGGTTTAAGAATGCTGGAGCAACTTATCAAAGAGCCGTGGCTGCTATCTTCCATGATTAAATGCACAAAATCATGGATGCGTATATCGATGACATATTGATTAAATCCAAAATGATAGACGATCACATTGAAACTCTTGCCCAAGTATTTGAGAGGCTTTTACAGTACAAGCTTCGCTGGAATCCTCAAAAATGTGCGTTTGGATTTGAGTCAGGCAAGCTCTTGGGTTTCATGGTCAGTAAGAAGGGGATCGAAATGGATCTTACCAAAGCTAAAACAATCATCAATATGCCACTACCCACCAATATCAAACAGTTGCAAAGTTTGCAATTGCTAATTCTGTCCATCAGGCGATTTATTTCTAATTTAACCATGAGATGCGAACCATTCAATCAACTACTGAGGAAAGACGTCAAGTTTGAATGGGGTGTTGAATGCCAAAAGTCATTCGAAAGGATCAAGAAATACTTTCTAAATCTGCCAATTCTAAAACCCCCGGTGTTGGGTAGACCGTTGCTGTTTTACATTACAGTGAATGAGTCTAACATGTGGCGGCTTTTTGGTACAATATGAGGAAGGAAGTCACATTGAGCATGCAATCTATTACATTAGCAAGACTTTTGTTTAGTACAAAAACAAGTACTCTCCAATCGAAAAAACTTGTCTAGCATTGGTTTGGAAGTGTCAGAAGCTAAGACATTATTTACTAGCTTGTAAAGTCAAGATCCTCTCCAAGCTTAATCCTCTCAAGTACATCTTAGAACAACCCTTCCTTTATGAATGCATCACCAAATGGCAAGTTCTACTAATGCAATATGATCTTGAATATGTGTCTTAGAAGTCAATCAAAGGACAAACAATTGCGGATCGGTTAATAGACTTCCCCCAATACAAAGAAATCAGAACGAATAATGAGTTTTCAGATGAACATGTACTAAGATTGGAAACAGTTCCGATATGGAAGATGTACTTTGATGGATCCAGGAATGTGATGGGAGCAGACATAGGCATCCTACTTATCACTCCAGAAGATGAAATGATCTTATATTCTTTGAAACTTGATTTTTCATGTACCCATAACATGGCTGAATTTGAAGCCCTCATACAAGGGCTTCGTTCTTTATTAAGTTTTCAAGTGAAAAAGGTACATACCTTCGGCAACTCCCAGCTTATTATAAACCAAGTGAATGGTGAATGGGAAGTCAAAGACAAAAAGTTAGTATCATATCAAGAGATCGCTACCTCCTTAATCCATCAGTTTGAATAAGTACAACTGGCTCACATAAAGAGAAAAGGTAACCTATTACGGATGGCCTCGTGAGCTTAGGATCCACAATCACTTTCGAACCAATGAAGCAATTCATTCTTTTGAGATTGGAAGATTAGAACACCCTGCTTTTAAAACAATGACGCATGTTCATCATATCCAAGAGGGAATACGCCTTGGTACCTTGACATCAAAAGGTACATTAAAAGTGGAGAATTCCCAACTGAAATGCCCAAAAATGAACAAAAAAACAATCCAATGTATGTCAGCAAGGTATTATATTCTTGCAAGGGTATCACACAGATGTGGATTTAACACTGAATATTCTCAATGTCTTGATGAAGATGAGGCGAAGGAAGTCATCGAAGAGTCACATCAAGGAGATTGTGGAGGCCATGTTGGTTATCAAACCCTCACCAAACAGATAATTCGAGCAGGTTATTATTAGTCTACTATGCAAAATGATTGTTATTGTTACCAATTTGTCAAAAGGTGCAAAAAATGCCAACTGCACGCTTCAGTGATTCATGCACCAGCCTCTCAATTGCATTCTGTAACATCTCGTTGGTCATTTTCTATGTGGGCCTTTGATGTAGTCAAACCTTGTCCTGCAGCTTCCAATGGTCATAAGTATTTTTTGGTTGCAACGGATTATTTTACCAAGTGGGTAGAAGTCATCACACTCAGAATAGCAGAAGGACATCATGCAGTGTCCTTCATTCACAAAAATCTTCTTTGCAGATTTGGGGTCCCTCATGATATAGGGTCTGACAACGGGACTCATTTCAAAAATAAAAAGATGAGACAGTTGTACAACAAATACCATAACATGCACCACTTTTCAGCTCCTTATTACCCCCCAAGGCAACGGACAAGAAGAGGCTACCAACAAAATCTTGATCCGCATCTTGGAACAAATAGTGAAAACTAGAAGAGACTGGCATGAAAAGATACATAACGCTTTATGGGTATATCACACCACTATAAAAACTCCAACTAATGCTACTCGAGCAAAGCTAGTCTATAGAACAGAAGTAGTTTTACCACTACATGTGCTAAAACTTGTTTTGAAGCTCGCTTCTCGTATAAAACTTCCTCTAAATCAATATCAGCATAAAAGACTAATTCAGCTCGATCTGCTAGATGAAAAGAGGGTAAAAGTGACCGAACACGTTGAAGCTTATCGCCAAAGGGTAGCCAGACAATTTGCCAAGTCAGTTATTGAAAGACAGTTCAAAGTGAGTGACTTAGTTCTGCGATCAGTGGTATACCTCAGAGGATGACCACGAGACAAGTGGACACCAAATTGGCCAAATTAGGAAGGCTCATATGTTGTTAAGGAAGTCTTGCCCCACAATTCATACTGACTGATTGATGCTGATGAGGTGGAACTTGCTGATCTTGTTAATGCCCTTCACCTCAAGAAATTTTATGCTTAGTTCTCTTGTATTCATTTTCCAATCAATGTTAAATATTTGTGTTTCAACATCTGCTATTCAATTTAGATTCTTCCCAGTCATAAAATATGACAATTACACTGAGGCATTTTTTTCATTATTATCGCTGAAGGCTTGAGAGCAATCTATGTAGGTAAATGGTTAAACTTGCAATATGAGGGCAACCTATGCAGGCAAGGGGTTAAACCTGCAATGCTAAATCGAAGCAACCCATGCAGGTAAAGGGGTTAAAAATGTACTACAAGCCAAAGCAACTCACACAGTTTCAACTTCTCGTGCAAGTCAAGGCAACCCCATACAAGTCAAGGCAACCCATTCAGAGGTGTTAAACCTAAATTTGAAATCAGCAAACCTGTGCAGGCAATGGGTAAAACCTGCGATTTAAGCTCAAACAATCCATTAAGGTGAGGGGGTAAACTAGAAACGTCACTCTGCACATATTTTGTTTGAAAATTTATGGTGCTTATCTTTGTCACTAAGCACAGTTAACACCGGCTTAGCAATAAAGAGGGGCATCTATAATCACCTCAATTTTTTTTTTCAATCCCAAATTCTAATTCGTGGATCCAAATTAGATTCAAAACCGCTAATTAAATCCAAAATCGAGTGTTTCGAAATTAAAATCTAAAATCGAATTTAAAACAAGTTCGAAATCGCTTAAAGTGGAGCCGAGCACCCGTTTTTAACAAAACTTTCCATTTATTTTAAATCAAAAATACATATTATATATGACAACGTTCAATTTAGAATTTTTAAAAAAAAATGGGACTTCACGCGTGCGACACGTGATCGAATGATCGCGTGTGTCGCGGTCGGGCGATGGAATGCGCGACCGCGCATGCTGCGGTCGTGCGCGACAGCGCCCGGTGCTGTTGCGCCTGTGCACTGTTATGTACCCCTTCCCCCCTCTTTTTTGACAAAAAAAACACCCTCGAAGGGGCGGTTTTGGTCTTTTTGGGTAGGCAATGGCCCAACCCACATCAGAATTTTTTTTTTTACAAGCTTAATGGTCAATCCCATTTATTTGAAGCTTATTTTTTTACAAAAAATTGAAAATAAGTCAAAATTAGTTGAAATTCGAATGAAAATGTTGTAAAATTTCAAAAAATTTGAATTTTGTGTTTTGGCTCCAAAATCCTCTATAAATACACCTCATTTTCCTCCCTCTTGGGTGAGAGCTAACCCTTAGGGAAGTTCTAGCAAATCTTCACTTGAGGACTTTGAAATTTTAATCCTCTTCCTCCATTTCCCTCTTCCTCTCCCATTCTCACTTCATCTCTCCTTCTCCAACACTTGGGAGCATGCTTCATCAAGTCACAACTCTTTTAGAAGCCACAACTTCACCATTTTGGAGCTTCAACTCAAGGAAGTTTAGGACCCAAGGTGTTCATCCTCCCTAACATTCTCACTAGAGGTATATAATCAATATCTCACCTCTTTCTTTTTTCATTTTATTCTCATCTTCATCTCCCCATGCCCAAAAGAGATAGCACCCAATCTCTATTTTAGAGACAAGAGGCTATGCTCAAGTGCATCGGGAGCATGAAAAGATGAGATGGCCTTTCATTTCATGATTGAATCATGTTTTTTCTTTTATTGGATATAGTATTATTTTTCTTTCTTCATTTTTCTTCTCACCTTCGTCTCCCCATGGCCAAAAGAGATAGCACTCAATCTTTATTTTAGAGACAAGAGGCTATGCTCAAGTACACCGGGAGCATGGAAAGATGAGATGATCTTTCATTTTATGATTGAATCATGTTTTTTCTTTTATTGGATATAGTATCATTTTTCTTTCTTCTTTTTCTTCTCATCTTCATCTCTCCATGGCCAAAAGAGATAGCACTCAATCTCTTTTTTTATAGAGACAAGAGACTATACTCAAGTGCATCAAAAACATGGAAAGATGAGATGGTCTTTCATTTCATAGTTACATCAGGCCCTCCCTCCTAGTTGAACATTTCTCTTTCCATCATCCTCTCTCTCTCTCTCTCTCTCTCTCTCTCTCTCTTTTCTTCCTTGAATATTATCTATATATTATCCATGTATAGTTGTTTGGTTTTCTATTTATATGTGAATGTATGGTGGGAATGATAGTGTGGTTTGGGGTTCTTTATCTTTATCTTCATATTAATTTTTAAGGTTGGGACTTGTCCAACCCCTGAAAAACCCTCACAAAAATATACATGTTAATATGAATTTACATGTCATTTTACGCTACTTTCCTTCTTAATCACTCAATTAGGAACCCTAATGAATGCCTCGTTATATTGTTTATTTTTCTTTCATACCCAACGGTAGAAAAAATGCATCCTTTGTAACAAACTAAGTAATAACATTCTATGTTTATATATAAATCATAATTTCCAAAACAATTAAAAAAAAACCTTCTAATAAGGCCTTAGGGACTTAGTTTAGACTTTTGCATGAGTCCAAGCTTCCCTCCGGCCCACATTAAACTTGAAGTTGGTAATTTTATGTTTTTTAATCTTGTAAAGGCACGTATGTATATACATGTTATATACATCTATGCACACATGATGATCCCTCCATCTTTATCTCTCTATACTTCGACTTTCTATTTTACAAATTTTCATATGCGCATGAAATATGTATGCACATGTGCTCTATTTTCTCTCTTTCGAATATTTTATTCCTCTTTCCAAGACAAATATCTTCTCTTACAAAATTTATTATACATACCCATATATACGTATGCTTATTTTTCTTTTCCTCTAAAACCTTTCTTTATCTTCAAATCAATACATTTTTTTCTCTTAAGTTTTCATATATGTGTATACGTGACGGTACGTACACATATATGCATGTCTTTCTCTATCTCTCTCTTTTTCTTTTCATAAGAGTGTTTTATCTCTTTTCTTATTTTTAACATTCTCCTCTCATGATCTTTTTATTTATCGACTTCATTAAGACCACAAACCAAATAATGAGCCAATATTGGAATCATGTTTCATGGTCTACAATCTCAATCCCCTTTCAAAAAAACTTTTTTTTATATATAAAATAATTATAAAAACAAAAATCTTATATGTATGTTATGGTAGGAATGACTTTAGATGAATGTTGTGGTAGGAATGTTTTACATTCTTCCAATCATATAGGATGAATGCATCTATGTCTTCACCTTCACTCAATATCACTTATGATCACAAACACCACTTCAAAGAACAATGTGATATTGAGCTCTAACTAGGTGGTAACCAAATTAGAGCAAAATCTCAAGTATTAAGAGAATACTAAAATGACTTCAAAATGATTTCTCAAACTTTCCAAATGATATTTTTCAATTTTAGTTTTCCCCTAAATATTTCACATTCTCAAGCAACTCTTCAAGAGTTTTTTCAAATGTTTGAAACATCAAACTTTCAATATTTTTTCTACACTCCATAAAGAATAAAAAAGATGTTCAAGTTAAAACAAAATGCATCAATGATAAACATAGCCATTGGGTTGATTACCCCTGGTAAAGGTGCCGAGAACGGTTGATCCTCATACCAATGAGCGAGTCCCTTTCTTTCCTATTTCAAAATAAAGCCTCATTTTTCTGGAGCACTCCAAAACCGATGAACATTTTGGGATGCAAACAAAATCCTTGATGATTTCATGAAAAAAAAGGCATACATCCCCAACTCACTCGCGCCGATACTCCCCAACAAAATGAAGTCGCTGAATGCAAGAACCGACAATTGCTTAATATTGCTAGGTCCTTAATGATGAACATGAATGTTCCCATTCGCTTTTCGTCTAAAGCTATAGGAACTGCTTGTTATATGGCAAAAGTAATACCTAATTCAGGCATTAACGATCAAATTCCAATTCAGTTACTCTTAAACAAATCAGTTTATATTAACCATTTTAAAGTTTTTGGATGCAAATATTTTGTTCATGTTCAAGAAAAATTTAGGAATAAATTAAAAAAAAGAGCTATGAAATGCATTTTTCTTGGATATTCAAGTAAAAAGAAAGGGTTCAAATGTTACGAACCTCATTTAAAATTTTTTTTTGTCACTCGTGACATAAAGTTTTTTGACCAAGAACCATTTTATGAGAATATCATTCAGAGGGGGACAAAACAAAAACAACTTGTTGACATTGGCCTTCTACAACCTTTGGTGAGCATTCATGAAAATGTAAGCGAGTGTTCAAACGCAAATCAACCTCCTAAAAACCGAAATCAAAGTGACAACGATCAGCACCCTCAGTCTAATGATCACACATCTGGTCCTCAAGACGATAAAATCCCTCAAAGGCCAACCCAAGAAGTCGTGACTTAGCAACCACTACGGAGATCATCTAGATCTACCAAGCCTAAGAATTTTGTATTGAGATTATATATTGAATACTTACCACCATGAAGAGCCTAAGAATTTTTTGCTGGCAAACATAGACCCAAAATGGAGAGACGCCATGAAAGAAGAACTAAAAGCACTGCAAAGAAACCACACTTGGGAAATGGTGCCTCTACCAGAAGGAAAAAAGGTTGTCGGGTGCAAGTGGATATACATAATAAAATATAGGAGTGATGGATCTGTCGAGAGGTTCAAAGCAAGATTGGTTACAAAAGGATATACACAAATGGAAGGGATCGATTATAACGAGACATTTGCTCCAGTTGCCAAAATGAACTCTCTCACAATATTACTCTCAGTAGCTTCAAATAAAAGGTGGGAACTTACGCAATTGGATGTGAAAAATGCATTCTTGCATGGTGACTTAAATGAAGAAGTTTTCATGAAAACTCCGGAAGGCATCAAAATGAAAAGGGATATGTGTGTAAATTGAAGAAGGCCCTGTATGGTTTAAAACAATCTCCTCGGACATGACTCTCCCGACTCAATGAAGCTCTTATAAAAATCGCTTTTTCCAAAAGTACGTCTGACTATACCATGTTTATCTACAATCGTGCTTCAAAGGTCACCATATTACTGGTTTACATAGATGATATTAAAATCACGGGAGATGACATACAAAACATGACCCGAGTAAAAGAGTATCTCAATAAAGAATTTGAGATAAAAGATCTAGGAAGATTGAGATACTTTCTTGGCATCCGAAGTAGCACAATCTAATAAAAGAGTGTTTATTTGTCAAAGAAAATACACTCTATATCTTCTTAAAAAAACCGGTTACTTGGGAACTAAGTGTGTTGATACTCCCATGGAAATCAATTGCAAACTACGAAATAAAGAAGGGGAAGCAGTTGAAAATGTCCAAAGTTTTCAAAGACTCATTGGAAAGCGCATCTATCTTACTATGACTAGGCCAGACGCCACATACGTTATCAACCTTACGAGTTAGTTCATGCATAAGCCAATGTCAACTCATGTAGAAGCTGCACATAGAATTCTAAAATATTTGAAAGGGACACCAGGGAGAGGAATCTTAATGAGGAGAAATAAGTGTCTCAATGTCATTGGATATGCAAATGCTGATTGGGCAGGAAAACCAAACGATAGAAAATCAACTTCAGGATACTATACTTTTGTGGGTGGAAATCTATTATCATGGAAAAACAAAAAATAATTGTAGTAGCTCGATCAAGCGCAGAAGCAAAATATAGAGCCATGGCAGCCTGCACATGTGAGTTAATATGGACTAGAGCCTTATTGTATTACCATTGTCTCTTATACCATTGCCTCAACGGATGCTTCCTATTATATTGTAAACCTATGTAAAGAGCAAGTGTACCCTGAATGAAACAGATGAAATAAAAGAGCTCCTCCTTCTTCTGCCATGGATGTAGGCATGTAAGTCGAACCACATAAAGTCTGCTGTTGTGACTTTTTCCGTCTCTTTGGCTCAACTTATTATCGATGGTAAAAAGGGCTTCCAGCAGTTGCGAGTGTGATGCTGCAATTAAGAACAGTAAAAATGGTTGCTTGGGTGGGAGGGCTGTTAATGGAGGTGTTGCAGTGGGGGCATTCTTCGAAAGGCATGGGGTGCTCGTCACATGCGAGCTCCTCTCATGAGAGCAATGGTGTATGAGTCAGATGTAGTCTGGTGCCATACAGTATGGATGTGGGATAAGAGGAAGAAAAATGGGGTTGGATGGCCTGGTGGAGAAAGTAGTAAAGAGGTGGCAGAGGAGAATGTACAGATGAATCCTCACACTTATATAAATGTGTGAGAATATGTTTCAAGTTGAAGACTCACATTTACATGCCATGCTTCCTTAAACTAGCCATGAAGTTAAGAACCAAAGAGCAACTCTCGATGGCGGTTAGTCACTGAAAAGGCCTTGATTCAGAGTTTTACATGAAGAAATAGCTGCTGGTATAGCTGGACATAGGTAGTTTGTTTAAGATTTTACTAAAGTCTCATATGTGTATGTTAAAAACTGGACATAGAAGCAGATTTCTGGTTTTATGCCAAGTAAATTGCACCTGTACCACTAAAGGAGATTTTCAGGTTTAGAAAAGGCTTTTACAACTTGTATTTCTATGGTTGTCTTCAATGTAGGAAAGAAGACATTATCAGCTTTCTACTGGCCCATTAGTTGCATTTTTTTTCCTGCTAATTTATCTGAATTGGTCATTGTATGTGTGTGAATGTTAGCCACAACAGTTGTTTCTCTCTGTTTGATTGTTTTGTCAGTAATTTGTTTTCTGTAGTCTTGGCTTGACAGATGATAACTGCCTTAATGAAGCCAAATTAGGCTTAAGCCATTGATACGTTCTCAAAACTGGAAACCATAGTTTGTTATATTGCTGGGTGAGGCTATTTTGATCATGAAATGTGAAAACTAGTTTGCCATATGAATCGCATCTTGAATGCTATATAAACCATTCACATGCACATATAAAGTATTTAGTCCTTACTGGCTCCCTTCTTTGCTGATGCTGATGGGTGGCTTGTTGAAGCTGTTTCCTCAATGAAAGGAGGTATATCCATTTGTCTTCTTATTCTTGGCATCATGGTCGTATTGTTTAGAATCTCTGTAAGTCTGTTTGCAACCATTTGATCTTGGGGGGAACGGTGCCTGCTAGATTCTGTACTGGCTCATGTTCCCTCTTCTTCTCCTTTGATCATCTTGAGATCAAACAATAGAAGATGGATGAGGTGGCTTCAGGATGAGCAAAATATGGATCAAGGGTTAACATGAGTAGAGTTCCCTGGCTTCACAGGAGGCCAGGTGATTTTTTCCTTCGTGACAATTTTCTTTCTGCTGAAATAATTTTGCGGCTTGTGGGACTGAGTCTTTCTACTTCCTGATTTTCATTGCCGGTGCCCAGACTTAAGAAGAACCTTTGGATGATTATCAACTCAGAGGTAATCTGAAGCATGGTCCCTTTTCTAAACATATGTACAACACCTCCAACGTTTTAACCCATGTACAATTTTATTCTTGTGACAAAACACTCACTTGGTCCATATTCAACCACTTTGAGGGTGTGAGTAAAAATCTTGTCTTTAGTCATAATTTATTAAAAGTCTAAATCATATAGATTTTTGGTGTATAATTTTAACACGAGTACCCTTGGTTCTTTAGGGATTAGGCCTCAAAATATTAGACCAATCCAAGTCCAGAAAGTACTTGGATCATGTGGAAGCAATTAAACAGCTTGAATCCATTTCAAATTGATCCTTATAAACATGTTCGTGCAGGTTTGCCATTTTCAAAATTTCTACAAGGTGAACCATGCCATATTATTTTAGAGCCATTTATCAGACTCATTAATGGTCTAAAACTTTTGTAATTGATTATATGGTTTTTGCCCACTAGGTAACTCAAATTTTAAGGTATTACTCAGGGTTACAAGTTTACAACAATTTGTTGCAATAGATAAAGGTTGAACTATATAGGATTGAATGACAACAAAAGAATTCAATGATATGAGGCAATACACTAATGATATTGTAACAAAGCGCACACTTGTGCACAGCAGAAGGGAAATTTAGCAGCCCAATGGCACAAGGTAAAACAAAGGAACAAAGAGGAATGGCACGAGGCATAGTGTAAGCCATTGAAAAAGCATTGAGTTTTTGTTATTCCTTTCATTTATCTACATACAAGGAAGCTTCTAGAAGAATAAGGATGCAAAATCAAAACAATAATTGTCTTTTTGTGATACAAAATCAATTTAATTATTTACAGTTGAGATATTTTCAGCTTGCACCACTTTCGTATGCTCCCCCTCAAACAGTTGAGTGGGGGTCTTCCATGCCCAATTTGCCCTTCAAATAAGAATTGATCTTTACTTAAAGCTTTAGTAAATTGATCAGTCAACTAATTTTGTTTTTGATATGTCAGTTGTCTAAATCATGCCTAAATTAATCCAGTCACAAACCACATGACAATCGATCTTTATATGTTTTGTGCGTTCGTGAAAAATTGGAATTGAAGACATAAAAGGTTGCTTTCTTGTCACAATATAGATCTGATAGGGCATCATGCTTAATGTGCAAATCATTTAACTCTAAATTTATCCAAATCAATTCACAAACTGTGTTTGCCATGGGATGGTATTGAGCTTCTATTGAAGATCAAGATATGGTACTTTGTTTTTTGTTTTTTATGAAGCTCGATTTTGGCCAATGAAGACATAGAAACCCATGACTGATTGATGAGTCTCACTATACACATGCCCAAATCTGCATCACAGAACGCCTTCAAGTGGAGTTGATTTTCTACTTTCATCAAAATCTCTTGTCTAGGATTTCTTTTCAAATATAGAATAACTCTCAGCATCCATAGGCAAGTTTAGATTGTTGCATGAACTTACTCAACACGTACAACAAAAAGTATATCTAGCCTAGTCACTACTAGGTATATTAGTCTTCCTACTAGTCTGAAATAAGTAGAAGCATATTTCAATGGTTCTTCTTCAGTTGAATTTAGATATTGATGCTGCTCCATGGGAGTCTCTGCTGGCTTCACTTTTAAATAGTTGATCGCTTCCAAAATGTCCACTGTGAACTTGCACTAGGATAAGAAAACGTTCTCTTTAGATCTCGCCAATTCAATGCCAATAAATAGGTCACCAAGGTCCTTCATATGAAACATCTTGCTGAGATAGTTCTTCAACTTATTCATATGAACTTCATTGTCGCCTGCAATGATGAGGTTGTCTACATAAAGAATAAATAAAATGAGTGTTGTTCTTTGTTGAAGTACAATGTTTACATAAAGAATAACTATAATGAGAGTTGTTCTTTGTTGAAGTACAAACATAGAGCAGTTTGCTTTGGATTGTCGAAAGCCATACAATGTCAATGCACTTGAAAACTTGAACAACTAGAACCTTGGGGTTTGTTTCAGCATATACAAAGATTTTTTTGATTGGCACATGAGCCTCCCCCTCTCTTTCATATTGTGGTTGAAGTTTCAAGTAAATTTTTTTGGAGAGATCTCCATGAAAAAATGTGTTGAGCACTTCCATTTGATGGAGACCAAAAAAATTTCATTGGCAGTTGTTCGCATCCCCAAAAATTTATTTGGTTTTTGGAGTGCTTCAGAAAAATGATGTTTTGTTTTGAAATGAGAGAGAAATGGACTCACCCGTCATACAAGGATTGACCTTTCCCGACGCCTTTACCAGGGGTAATCAATATAAGGGTTATGTTTATTATTGATGCACTTCATATTGATTTGAACATCCTTTTCATTCTAAATGCGGTGTGGTGTTTTGAAAAGTGTTGAAGATTTGATTAAAAAGTTTTGAAGAATCATTTGAGAGTGTAAAACATTTTGATTTGAGAGATTTTGAATAGAGAAATCTTTACAAATATCACTTGAAAGCCTTTGGAGATCATTTTTGAAATCTCTTTGTTGTTATCTTAAGAGTTTAAGTACGTTTAAGATTTTGCTTTAATTTTATTACTACCTAGTTAGAGATTCATCTCATCTTGATTAAGTTCTTTTAGAGATGTGTTTGTGATCATTTGTGATGTTAAGTGAATGTGAATGTATAGATACATATAGTTAGAAGAAAATTATTCATTCGACCATGACATTCATCCAAGAGCATTTTTACTGCCATATATATCTAAGTTTCTCATTTTACAATTATCATAAATATTTTTATGAAGAAAGAAAAGTTTTTGAAAATGAAATGGGGTTATAGATCATCAAACATGAATCCAATATTAGGCCATTAGTTCAGTTTTGGTCTTGATGAAGTTGGCAAATAAGAAATTACAGCCTTATTGGAAAATATTATTTGAGAAAATGGAAAAGATGAAAGACTTTAATATCAGATTAATAGGGAAAGAGAGAGAGGGAGAGAGGGAAAGAGATTTTTGAAAATCGCAAAAACAAGGAATTTAAAAGATACATATACATATATATATATATATATATATATATATATATATATATATATATATATATATATATATATGGATACATATAATAAAACTTATGAAAAGAAAGTATAAATCAAAATAGAGAGTGAAAAGAAGATTTTAGAAAGAAAGAAAGATTTTTAAATGGATACACACATATATATTCATATATACGTATACGAGAGTTTGTAAAAGAATGTGTTAAATCATAAAAAGAGAAGGACAAAGAGATATAGTCATGTGTATGTATATATGTATATGTGTTCATAAAAGTTAAAATGAAGAAATGACTTACAAATATCCGACTTTAATTTTTCTGTATGTCAGAGAGGAACTTCAGTTCATGCAAGAGCCTAAGCTAAGTCTCCAACGTCACTTTGAAGATGGTTCTTGCTTTTGAAAATCTTTTGGAAAACATAATATATTTCTTCCACCATTGACTATAAAACAAAATCAAGCATACATGAAATGGAGAGCCACGTAGGAAAGACACTCATTGGGGTTCCTATTCGGGTTATTAATAAAGAAACTAAGCATGAGAATAACATGAAGATGCACTTTAACATATACAAATTTGTGAAGAGCTTTCCCGGGTTAAACAAGTCTCAACCTCAAAAATCAAATAAGATAAAAAAATCCCCACCCAAAAACTCGTTATTGTCGTACATTTGCTCATTAATCAAGAAAATTAGTGTATCATGCATGAACATCATCTCAAGCATATAACAAGCATATTTTTTGGAAATAAATGAAGAAATGGAATTTATTTTGCCTTTTTCATACTCCCGGTGCACTCAAGAGTAGTCCTTGACTTCGGAAAGGAAGTTTTTAGAGCTTTCTTGCATGGCCATGGAGAGGTGGCCAAAGGAAATGAGAAATAAAAATGAGGACAACATACGTCAAATATAGATGATATTAGGAATGACGCTTTAAGATGATGATCCTAAGGTCGCCTAAGATGAAGCTTCAAAATGATGAAGATATCTCCTCAAGAGGTTCCCTCATGCTTCCTTGGAGAATTTGAGGTTGAAAAGGCTTGCCTTCAAACTTGGAGAAGAAGAAGAACAAAAGAAGAGAGAAATGGAACGAGAGGGCTAAGGAAAACCCCTATATTTTAAGTGAGAATGCATTAGAAATTCCTCAGCCCATGCCTAAAAGGGAGGATTTGTGAGGGTATTTATAGAGAGTTTTGAAAAAATTTTAAATTTTTTTAATAGGCTTTAACCAAGTGGGATTGGCCATTAGCCATGCAAACACCCATTTGAGGTGCAGGCAGGGCTAATGCCCACCCAAAAAGGCTAAAACTGCCCCCCAAGGGGCAATTTACACTAAAATGGGGGTCTCAACGTGCAGAGCGTCAGTATGCAGCAGCACATGATGCGCTGCAGCGTGCGATGCACTGCAGCGTGCGATGCACGAAGGTGCGCTCGCGTGAACACGACACATGGATGTGCGCAAATGTGGCGCACGTTTGCACGGCCGTGCGGCATGCTAACGCATGCCGACGTGCCCTTCTCTTTTTTTTTGAAAAAAAAAAAGATAAAACGAAATAAAATCAAATAAAATGCATAAATAATAAATAAATAAAGGTTGTTTATATAAGAAGCATAAAACATTGTTTCATTTAAAATGTGTAAAAAAATGATTTTTGTTACAAATGGGCAGCCGACTCTATTTTGAGTCACTTTGGGCACATTTTAGAGCCTCATTGGGTTCAATTAGTCCTGAGGCCTTCTACTAAGTCAAAGGACGAGGCATAAAACAAAGGGAAGGTTTGTGCATGCGCATGTGGCGCTCAATAGTACCAAATTTTGTCGTTTTGATCTCGGCTTTGGATTTTAAGTTTGAAATGCTTGATTTGGATATAGACTTTGGTTTTGGATCTAATTCAGACCCAAGAGTTGGATTTTGGATTTGAATCTTGCATCTAAAGTCGGGTTTGAATTTGAATTTTATGTTTGGGATTGGATAAGGTTTAGAGATTCATTTTGGATCGACTAGTCACGAATTTATTTTGGGTTTAGGATTGGGCTTGTGGCCCAGGAATTAAATCCATGTGAAATCATTGTAAAAATGAAATACACCCCTTTTTGGAAAACTTTGGGATGACAAGACCAGTGTTAGCACACATCTCACTATTTTCAATTATGTGATCGAAGCAAAGGTCTTGAGACCATCTATTTGGACAGCCCTTAGCCACCAGGTGGCCTTTTTGCCTTTCTATAGTGCCTTTGGATTTGTACTTGATTCTAATTATTTATTTACAGTCAATTGGATGAGTCCCTAGTGGAAAATCAATAAGGACTCAGGTTTCATTGTTTTCAAACGCCTTCAATTATGCATCCATAGCTTGCTACTAGCATGGTGATTGTGTCGCCTCACTATAAAACTATGGTTTTGTTTCATGAGTGATGGCAAGAAGAAAAGCTCAATGTTTGGGGGAAAAATTAATCAAATGTGGTGATTGAGAATAGAGGATACCATGACCCCTGGTGACTCGCCTTCAATGATGAATTAGTAGAAATCTCTGAGCACTCGTGGTTTTGTTTTCTTGTGGATCACCTTACCTTAGATTCCATTGGAACTACATTTTTGTCAGTGGGATGGTATTTGGCTCATATGGACAGGATAAGTGGTCTTCTGAACTTGTTCCAATTTCAGGTGACAAATCATATAATGGTTCATAACTTGAGGCATTGAGGTGGCACCCTAGTTAGATCAAACAAATCATTTTCAGCTATGTGATCTGCTATAGGCATAGGTAGAACAAAGGTGTTTTCTTTGTCAAAAACATTATTAAATGGAAAGTCATTTTCATAAACTTTAACAACTCTATTGTACAACAATGTTTGCAGTTCAAGATCATATAGATGATAAGATTTTGTGTCATTTGGGTAGCTAAAAAGATGCAATATTTGGCACATTGATCACTCTTTTGTTTTGGTTTAGTATATGTAGCATAGCACAAGCATCTGAAAACCCTTAGGTGGGAATCTTTTGGCTCTTTGTGGAAGAGTCTTTTAAACGGTGTTTCACCAACCAATAAAGGAGAGGAAGTTAAGTTGGTAGGTAGGCTGCTGTGGGAACACACTCTCCCCAAAAGTTCAATTGGAGATTTGCCTAAAGTCTTAAAGCCTTAATGATGTTGAGCAAGGATTGTGTTTTCTTTCTGCAACACTGATCAGTTGTAGCATCCTAGCACATCTATGTTCGTGCATGACTCTTAATTTGTAAAAAAAAATCACTCATTTCTTTAGCAAACAATTCTGCACCATTATCCAACTTTACTTTCAAAACATTTGTCATATGTTGAGTCTAAACTAAATTGAGAAACCTTTGTAACAAGTCCCTTGTTTCATACTTGTAATACATAATAAATAACAAGATTGCCCTAAACAAATCATCAAGAATACCGAGTAAGAAATGAGTGCATGTATGAGCATACAAAACCCATATGGCAAGATGTATTAATTCAAATGGTTTTGAAGAGGAAATTTCAAATACTTCAAAAGGTAACCTAGTTTGTCTGGACAATAAGCACGTATCATAATAATATTCAAAAACTTTATTGCAAACTCACATGCTTCAAATAGTTTGTTTCTATAATTAAAAGGGCGTCCTAGCTCAGATGACATAGGACAGTTTAAGAACTTTGTAGAAAAGCATGTTTTGAGGCTCAAATTTGTCAAGTTCCTATGACTTCGAGGAAAAAAAATTCATTCTTCAAGTCACTCGCTTCAATCATTGTCTTAGAGGTCTGGATCCTAAATTTTGCAGCAAGATGAATAAAAAATAACATGATTGTTAGAGAACTTAACTAATTGACAGGTGGATAGCATATTGTATTTGAATTCAGGGATAAAATATACTTGTTCAGAACTAATGAGGGAAACAAGTGAACACTTGTATAATTAGTAGTGTACATCAGATTATTGTCTGGTAACTAAATTGGAAAAGGATTATATACCTTTTTGTAATTAGAGAACAAACACAATGACAATGCCATATGATCACTAGCACTGTTATCAAGAATCCAAGTATTGGTAAAGAAGGTTCATACCTTCAAAGTTGGCTGACAAGGAAGAGTTTTGTTTTTCTTAAGAATTTCCATGACTTTCCCATATTGTCCATAGAGAGGGCGGAAGCAACATCCTTGCAGTAGTTTTGCATTGTCTATAGATTTAGATGCATTAGAAATAGTAAATGAGTTACCTGTGCTCTCTTGATTTGATACATCTGGTGCAACTGATCTTTCTTGTTTCGTTTTGGGGTTCTTAAAATTTGGTGGGAACCCATGAAGCTTGAAGCACTTTTCCTAAGTGTGGCCTACACCTTGACATTTGGTGCACACTACTTGTTGTCATCTAGTAACTTTTGCTTTGAAGGCTTTAGGATTCATAACAACACTACCCATGTGCCCGGTTGAAGAATTTGTATCTTACATTGTTTTGTCTTCTGGTAATATCAACAAATAAACCTTAGGCAGTGATGGCAATGGATCCATAAGCAAAATTTGTCCTCTTATCATGTTGTATGTGCCATTTAATCCCATTATAAACTAAATGACTTCTACTTCATCTTGTTTTTCTATAGACACTTTCATGACACCACATGTGTAGTAGAGTAGAAGACTATGGATGTATTTGTCCTACAATGCTATGAGTTTGGTGTAATATACTACAATAGATTGAGATTCTTAAGTAAGCTTGGTATTGGTTGACTTAATCTAGAACCTTCGGGGGGGAATTTTCTATGTAAATTAGTGTTTAATGTCATTTTGTAGTTCCTTTGTGGTTGTAGCATAGATCACACTATTTGCTAAATCTCTAGATAGTGCATTGATTAATCATAACAATATCATGTAATTACATCTAAGCCAAAATATATACTCTAGTGAACTGACGTCATGTTTCAGTAGATAGCTATCCACAAATCCCAATTCATTCTTTGCTACAACTGCCATACCATAGTGTGACTCTTGCGTAATTATCTTCGGTAAGAGGCTACAATATCTACTCCATATTGTCCACAATAAATTTGGGGTCTCAATAGATGGTAATTCAAACTCTATTATTCAAAGAAGTTCAGCAGCAACACATGCTAATGCTTTGTATTTTGGGGATGAATATCTTAAAATCAGACTTTTAAATGATGAAGTATGATATTTAAGAATTGGATGAACTATATATGTCCATGTCTTTCTTTTGTGCCAACCATATCTTGCTAAACAAGTTTACAAATGACCAAGACAATGTACATTATGCCACCTTGAATACAAGAGACTTTGTTAAGTATAATTCACACACACACACATTGATAATTTATGACATACAAAAGTACAAGTGCAAATGCAGTTAAGATATTGAAGGGGACATATTTTTAGGGCTGCTTGACGATATTAAGTAATGGACATAATTTAGGAACCTATATATATAAATAACTAGTTTCTTATTCGCAAAATGTTAAATCTAACTTTGCATGCTGAATGGATTTTGACCTTCTGTGAGAGTGACTGGAGGTGGTTAGAACTAATTAGCATGTTGTAGCGTATTCTTAAATCTTGGTGGGTTTTGGATGAGTTATCATGTTATGAAAACTTTAGACACGGGCTTTATTTGTTATGTAAAGATAAAATCATATTTTTATATTTGATTTTTGTAGAAATTGTATAAAGGTAAGAAATCATTTGAGAAGAAACAATGTTAGCATTTTCATCTAGTGTCATCTATATAAAGTTCATTGGAGGAAGTCCCAAAAGATGCTTCTTGCTGTTGATAAATGTTTGTTCCCTTGCACTTTCAGATATGTTAGTTGTGCAGAAGAGTATTGGAGCTTAAGAAGCACAATTTTTGAGATTTTGATCGCCCTAAAATCTCAGAGATTTCAAACCGAATAATTAACCTATCTGATACCTGTAATGGGTGTATATGCTTACCTCAGAAAAAAAATAAACTATTTTCATGTTATAAGGCAGATACAACAAATATCAAAGGAAGACCCACAATGGCTATTTCTCTAAAAGATTTGATCATTTTCTTGCTTTTCTGTAGCAGTTCATGTGAATTAGTGTTGTTCTGTTAGGGCTTTAAGTCAAAGATTGGAGATACAAGAGAAAAAATAATGAGGGAGGGATAATAAGAATTATACATATGTTGTTCTTTATACTATGTCATTGATGTATATATCACATTTGAGATGCATTGATTTACGTAACTTAAGTTATGCGTATTGTTGTATTTTCCTAAAATTTTAGAGTGAACTCATCTATATAAATGTATATGTGTATTTGTATTA
This sequence comes from Nymphaea colorata, assembly GCF_008831285.2. NCBI lineage: Eukaryota > Viridiplantae > Streptophyta > Magnoliopsida > Nymphaeales > Nymphaeaceae > Nymphaea > Nymphaea colorata. The sequence goes on along the minus strand of NC_045139.1, from coordinate 25,783,436 downwards.
TGCTTTTATTGTATGTTATCATCAGACGTACTCATTTATATGTATAAACGGATAGGCATTGTGTGCTCTCAAAATTGAGATGTACTCATTTACAATAAAATAAGTACACTCTCATCAGTGGTGTGAAAAGCTGCAAAAGACGATATCTTGAGTGGCACATTAAAAATATCACCAATGATCTCTAATGACACAACTCCAAACCTAAGTGAAAGTACATAAAAACGAACAGCCCCTTCTCTAGTGCAAATATAGCATCACTATGGACATGCAGAACTAATAACGCAACATTCCCGTGTTATTATTAACGAACTTCGATGGCGTGTTATTGCATGTCACCAAAAGTTTATCCGTCACAGGTAATTATTAATCACCCACCTATTACCTTATGTGACAATTTTTTACATTATTTCTTCATGGGATTCATGCCAGTAAAAAACCTTCAGTACATGCACTTTTACCATTATTAGCGGTCATGAGTTTTTCCTTTTTGTGCCATAAGTTGTGTTTGTGTTGCTTCTAATGCGTTTTCCCATCTTCATTGGATTTTTTTTTTTTTTTGGAGCCATTGGACACTTGATTCCTTTGTAGTGAAAGTAATATATAAAGTGGTTTTTTTTACCAACTTGAGGGATCTTAATTGAAGCCCTTACTTGATTGTTTCTTGAAAAATGGAGAACTTATTAAGAAGTTACGAACGATGATATTTTTTAAAAGTCATAAGCAAAAAGTAAAGCATAGCTGTATACCCGGAAAATGAAAATTTTCCTAAAAGTAACAGTGTTTTTGCAAAATAATGTCAAGAAGGAACAGCTCTGTGAAAACCCGCCCTGTGTCCGAGCACATTCCCGGATACTTGTGTGCATGTAAGTATGTAAGCTTCCACCCTGATAACAAAACCTCCTCTTATCTATCTGGTGGGAGGGACCAGGATTCATCCTCACCACCACCTTCATCCGTCTCCCTCTCTTTCTCTCTGCGTCTTCCTTCGACCATGGCGTCCTCGCTCACCCAGACCTCGTGGGCGGTGGCGGACGCAACACTCCGGCCACTGTCCGCCAGCAAGGCCCAACCCACCACCAAGACCCTCCTTCTACCCGTTTCCTCCGGGAGCTCCTGTAGACTGCCCGGCAAAGTGAGTATACCTCTGCTTCAGTGGGGCAGAGCAAGATGGGCCCATTCTCCGGCGCCCCACATGGACGCCGGCTCGTCGATTTCGGTCGTCGCTGCTGCCGTCGTGGCTGAAACAGAAGCTTCCGAAGGGGAAGAAGCGGTTGAGTCGCCACCACAGGTGAAACCTAAGACCGGGAAGGCTGCACTTCTCCTGAAGAGAGACCGAGTAAGTATTGGAAAATCTCGTAATTGGGACGTTTCCTTTCGTCTTCTCTCTGTTCCTGAATTGGCCTTCCTCTTTCGGGTTTTCTTCTGAGAAGACAAGGTCGAAGCGTTTCTTGGAGATACAGAAGTTGAGGGAGAACAAGAAGGAATATGATTTGCCGGAGGCTATTTCGTTGATGAAGCAGACGTCGAGCACTAAGTTTGTCGAGACGGCTGAAGCTCATTTCAGGCTCAACATCGATCCCAAGTACAATGATCAACAATTGAGAGCCACGGTTGGCCCTGTTTCCGCTTTCAGACCAATGACTTGTTCAATTTCCCCTTTTTGGCATTATTTGAATGGTAATATTATTGATAACTTTTTTGCTTTTGGGTTTGCTTCTTATATTTTATTTGGTTTAGGTTAATCTACCGAAGGGAACTGGCCAAACTGTTAAAATTGCGGTCCTTGCTCAAGGTTAGTTTACATTTCTATTTTCCTTTCTGTTTTACATTTTAAAGTTCTACTTTTTTCTTTTGGGCGACCAAATGATCTTGTTTCTTTCTTATTGATGAAAACTCTGATATTAGTTATTTTATTCCCAACTAACATGTATAGATTTGGAAAGTGATTCGACTCATCTGTTAGTATGCTTGTATCCCGTTATTGAATCTTCTTATTCGTTCATTTCAAGCCGCCAAAAAGTACCTTAAAGAAAAATGATAAGGATGGTGTAGGAAAACCATAGTGAAGCCATTTCTTAATATAATAGAATTTGCATAAGCTAATTGGGTTTAGGTTCTTGTAATGGACCTTGTCAAGTTCGAGATGCGAGGAATGGAATTTATTCAAGAGTAGAGACAAGCAGTAGTTCTTTTTATGCTCGCTTCGCTTTCTGTTCAAGCTCCCACCTGTAGCCTTCCTCATTTGTTTGCCTCTGACCCCTCTCAATTACTCAGTCTGCCCCTGGAAAGGGATGCTAGTCAGCTCGGCGAAGTTGTAGGTCCAGTCAGATCCAGAGTTCTTCCTCACCTCTCCTGGTTCACATAAAAAAATCTTGTACTTTGCTGTCATTGCTATTGGTGGAAATCAGTTCTCCACAAGGGAAGAACATGCAGAGATCGAATGATTAGTTTTGATTTCTCATTATCGTGGGAATTCGTTATCAAGATGGTTCGTCGACCTTTTGTTTTAGGCTTTTAGCCTATAGACTAGACAAGCAGACGTCAGAAATTTATGGGTTACTGTTTAGAGTTATTTGCCATCTATTACAACTTGCATGTACAAACTGTCCTTTATCTCGCAATTTATAGCTAATTGTTACAGATATATCACTGTGTGGAGCTAAGCAAATCTTGGTGATGTTCAATGTCACATGGAGGGTTATTATTCTGTTCATTCTGTTTCTTCTTTATGCATCTAACTGTCCTTTGTTTATCTTTAAAAGTCATAACTTGGAGGAGCCTTATTAACTATATTCCATTAACCCTGTGATAGTGGCTAAGCATACTTGATCCATCATAATGGCTGACTGTATTTGTTCATAACCTGTGAATCTGAAGGTGAGAGGATAGATGATGCAAAGAATGCAGGAGCTGACTTGGTTGGTGGTGAAGACTTGATAGAACAAATTAAAGGAGGTTTTATGGAATTTGACAAGTTGATTGCATCCCCAGACATGATGCCCAAGGTCTTGTCCTCATTCTCTTTCAAATATCATTTTCTTTTTCTAGGTTTTGAGCTGTCAAGCAGTAAATCCTTGACGATCTGTTTTGTTGTGTTCTTTAAATATTTCTGTGTAATTCTCAGAACATCGTGAGAAGTTCAGTCCATATCCGTTGTGGGCATTAAAGCATTTATAGGACCTTTCCCTAGTATGAGAGGTTCGGCAAGGACGCACCTGTTTTTTCTTATCGAAGAAAGTCTTCAAAGATTCTATATGAATTTCCAAACAAAACCGAGATAGCTAACTTTCAGAAAACTCTAACGAGGGAGGGAGATATCTATGCTTCAACCTTTTCATGGTTTGCACATAACTAGTAAACATTGCAAATGAATTTCTAACTTGTTAATTTTTATTTGTATATTTATACTATAGTTCTACTGAAGAAACATGGAGATACTCCCTGCAATAAAGCAACAAAAGGGGGCTATCTGTTGTTTTACATGGGCACAACAGTATGCTTCTGCAGTTGCTACCAGAAGTTGCTCTATGACTCTTAAGCAATGTACTTCAAGAATAACAGTGCAAATCTTTTCCTATTCTAGGAGAATCTACCGCAAGTACCCCTGCAATTTTCTGGCATCTTACCTTTTGAAACGGAATTAGATCAGAGAATGATGAAGGGCTTGAAGGGGCGGAGAACATTCTTTTGTCCCTAAAAGTGTAATTTTAACTAGCATCTGTAGGATGCTTTAGTTATGTGGGAGAGCTTCATTTAAGCACTTAAGTGTTTAAGTAGTTCATAATGGTGTTCGTCACACTGATAAGTTACAAAAACCATACTAAATGGCATTGTTAATAACATAGGTAAATGTGGAGAGTGTAAAATTAATATCTAACTTGATATAACAAACTCAATTTTAGAGGATGTGAATTTTGGCTAGTCTGGCTCTTGGAAAATCACATCCCACACTGCATATTAAATGTGTAAAATTTAAAATGTGTCATGTCATTCATAACATCTAACTTGATTAAAAGAACTCACCTTTGGAGTATGTGAATTTTGAGCTAGTCTGACTCATTTAGTTTAGAAATCACATCTCAGTTTAAAGTCATGCCTGATTAGGTCAGAAAAAAATTAGGTTCAATTTAGCCTAGACATGAATGCTGGCTCTGATGCTCCATTGATATCCTAGTTTGAAGTAAATCCAGCCAATGGAATGAAATGAAGCAAAATTATTCTCAAGTTACATATCCTTGTCATTAAGCTTAATGTTTTTCCATAGTTCCATGCTCTTGTATAGAAGTTTCTGCCTATCCCCCAGCATTTTAAATAGTTAATGCCTCAATTCTCATCAAATCGTCTCTTCTTTTGGCAGCCATGTGATATGAATCTGCTTGCTTAAATCCTTGTAATTCTCTAAGAAAAATCTGAAGTTCTATAGAACACTGTCAAACCATATCCAGCATTATGTTTATTGCAAACCACATTCTTGAACTAATGCTTCTCTTCGATCTTGCTAGTGCTATTGCAGTCCAATGCTTTAAATTTTTCATTATGATACCCAATGTATGCTTGTCTGGTACCCTCAAAATATGAATTTGAGACGTTAGTCTTAATGCCTTCACTGCTTTCTGAAGTTGTGTAGAGCACACTTGACAGAGTGCACATTTTTTACTGGATGGCAAAGTCTGATGTATCCGACTTTTTTTTTTTTTTCAGAAATCTTTGTCATCCTTGTATTACAGTATCTCTCCTAGCTCTACACTATCTCTCCCCTAGTTCCTGATTTTCCTATCACAAAGACTGAGTTTCAGGCTTATGAAACTGCTATGAGATGCATGGACTGCCCAGATTAGCTCCTTTTATTTTTTCGAATATTCTACGCCTTTCACCTTGTTGATTATCAGACTTAATGTACCACAAATAAATATAGCCATAAGGTATAATACAGAAATTTTGAAATATGGACAGGTTCATTATAATCTTGATCAGTTACACTGTTGTAAATTCTCAAATTCTATGCACTTGTGGGGGAAAGCCTCAGATTCCAATTGTGAAGCTTTGTCATGATACTTTTTCAATTATTTTATGGCCTTAGGAGTAATTCTAAATTTTTTTCATAATGAAACTCCATCGTCTTTGTACTGTACTGACTCTAGGATGGGTTTATGGCCTTGTCACAAATGTCACCGGAAATTTTTGAGAAAGAAAAGTTCACCACGGGTCTGAAAATCTCACTATGTCTTTGATTAATTGTCTTATGCCACCAAGCTTTTTGCCGCATCCTGAGATCCTTTAACTGTTCCCGTTCTACCATGTGGCCAGCTGTTTATCCATCCATCTTGAGTTGTCTGTCCCCTTAGGGAAAGCCTCTCTGATGAGTTATGTGCTACTTTTTTTCTTCTGATTAGTCTATTGGATTAATAAATTTGATACATTGGTTAATGCTAGGAAATTAACCTGAATACTTGGTCTAGTTCTCCTTTAACTTTGTAAATTAATTTCAGGTTGCAAGTCTTGGGAAAATTCTTGGACCAAGAGGGCTCATGCCAAATCCAAAAGCTGGCACAGTAACAACTGATATAGCACAGGTATGTTAAAATAAGTCTTGCTGTAGCAATATTTAGTTTGCTTTATGTATTTAGAAGTGAACCCATTAGTTAAGCAATGTTAGAGAATAATACACTGGTATGGCTCTACTGCTAACTATGTAGTCAAAAGGTCGCGGCTAGGCTATCTTGGCATGAGTCTACTGCCTAGATGCCTAGGCAACCATCTGGTGTGAGGCACCAAGTTCTTTCTCTGTTATTTATGTAAGAGGCTAGAATTTTTGCAATTGTTGTGCTGGCTTTTCAGAAGTTAGATTTTTGCAATTTTCCATTCTTTGCATTAGTTTTGTTAAATACCTTCAATTGTTTTTCATTTCTAAAATTACTAGTACATATCAATGATCCTCAAACCTTTGACTGGTTTTGTTTTCTTTTACAATTGTTGTGCATTTTTAAAGTTTGAAATGTTTAAGTTTGTTCTTTTACTTGTTAAACAGACCCCTTTCAGTGGTACAAAATGAGCAATCTAGATGCATACGCCTTGAAACTGATTTCAGTTCTTGTTATATTGCTTGATGGTGATGTGATGTTGAACAGTTGTTAGATTAAACCTGAAGTTTCCTTCACTAATTAGCATGACTGATTGTTGTTGACAAGAATTTGATTCTTTTATTGTACTTCCTTCAGGCCATAGCAGAATTTAAGAAGGGAAAGGTTGAATATCGAGCAGATAAGACTGGAATAGTTCACATACCCTTTGGGAAAGTGAACTTCAGTGAGGAGGATCTCATGGCTAACTTGATCTCAGTAATTGTATGTTTTTTTTCAATGATATATGTTATTGGTTAATTGTACCTACATAAATCTGAATATGCTGATTTTTTTTCTTTTTATTTGATAGAAATCAGTAGAAGCTAACAAGCCATCTGGTGCAAAGGGAGTGTATTGGAAAAGTGCACATGTATGTTCATCAATGGGACCGTCAATTCGGTTAAACGTGAAGGGAATGCTTGATTACAAGGCCCCGAGCATATAAAACTGTTCCTGGTGGCTCTTCGGATGTCATGTCTTTTTGTCCTGTGTAAATCACTTATCCAAAGATAGAAAGGCAAAGAGGGAACATGCTTGGGAGAGAGAGAGAGAGAGAGAGAGAGAGAGAGAGAGAGAGAGAGAGAGAGATTTCCTGTAAAAAGCAGATGCAGGAGATAATTTATTAGCCTTGTTCTTGTTTTCTTCAGCCATAGATGTAGAACTTTTTTATGTTCAAGATTTGCGGGTGTATTCTTCTCCATGCACAAACAGCCTTTTTTGCGCTCGCTGGTAGAAATTGCCGCGTTTCATTTACCATAAGCTGAGATGAGAGCTTCAAAGCATGTATTTACTTGTGCCATGTCTGACATGAAGACGTGCACGCCTTTGGGCAATTTTGCTGAAAGATGTCTCTGCAATACGACATTGCTGTGTTGGCACAGAGAATTTGAAGAGATGAAGTGGAGTAAGAGAGATCTGCAGAAGTTATCTGACAATCTTTCTTGGTTTCGCTCCTTAGAACATCATTTTGCTCTGTCTTGATATTCTTTCTATGTTTGGTAAATCCGTCTGAAGGCTTTTTAAGTTCAAGCCATGGATTTGAGCTCTTGTTGGCAACCGAGAAGCAATTTCTGAAGAGGGGCATCTGGTTCATGAGTACTTTCTGCCAATTGTTTAATTCAGTCTTTTTATCTTTTTTACACCTGAATCTACCGGGGGTTTCAAGATCCAAGTTGGTTGTACCAATAACATAAGAATGAACTCCCCACTGGTGTCTTTTATATAAAAACAGGTTCACGCAATTTGATGCAATTCTTACTTTTTCTGGGTCGCCAAAAAGCCCGTCGGATCGGTCCTATTAAGAGGTTGGAGTGACTCAAAATGGCCGGAAAGGGGTTGTCCCATTTCAGTTGCCAACTTCTTTTCTCAAGTAAGTTGAGCTCGACTGGTTTGAGCTTAATGTGTTAATTAAAGTCAAGTTCGAACCAGAAGATGAACCCAATATAATGTAGTAGTGCCCTCCGAATCCGTTTTTCTACATTTTCTTTTCATTTTTTTGCTAAAAAAAGTAGGGGACTTACCCCCCAGGAGGGTTGCAGCGAAGTTTGAACAAGATGAACCTTCCTAGTCAAGGAAGTGGCAGTATAGTTGCTAAAGAACAGACTGCTCACCCGACACGGTCATACACACCTTAAAGAGAATGACAGGCATTTAACGTGGTTCAGCATGACTGGCTCAAATCGGAGTAAGCTAGATAGACACTTCCTTTATTAAAACAGATCGCCCGCACAGCTGACGTGGAGGAGGAGAAAAAACAGTTCTCGAACCAGGGAACCTGAGAATAAAGGTAAGATATGGTCTTCTCAAGAAAGGCGATCCAATCTCAAAACAAAACAGGCAACCATCCAACGGTAAAAGACAAGAGAATATTGTCTTAACCGAAAGCAGCACTGTCTACATAAATCATCTATATTAGACTTTTTTTTTTTTTTGGTTACTCAGGATGAACGAATGCTAAAGTTAGGAATGAAATTTTCATGAGAGGACTACATAAAAAAAAGAAGGTGATTTCCACAAGCATAAAATGTAACTCCAGTTATTTGGGGAGAAAAATGGCTGTTATTAACACATCATCACCCAGCATGAATATCGGGAATCACTGAAGTGGACACATTATTCCATGCACCAGTGAATAGAAATTTAATAAAAAAGAAAACATGATATCAAAGCAAAAAAGGGTGTCTATCGATATGTTCTCTTCCATTTTCTCCAAAAAAATCGCCTCCAAAAAGATCAGTCGTTGTCTTGCAAGCTTCATTGAGTTGAACAAAAAGCTGCTTCATCCATATGCGTAAAAGGTTATAGCTCCACTTACAATGATATTTTAAGTTTTTATGATATCATGAAGAGGTTGAATGTTGCTGATCCATGTAGACTTATCCAGAAGCTAGATTTCAAATAGCAGAGGTAGCAGGCCTCCACTGAAGATCTTTTTTGCAAACTCAAGAATAGTTTCAGTTCTGAAAGTTTACCATTCTTTTCCCCCTTGAAAATCTATCCACCTCACTTCAAGAGCAGCGCTTTCTTGTTCGGGCCCATCAGATCAGAGATCTTCCTCTGGCCTCCATCTGCAGTTAGAAGTTAGCACCCAATGCCTTAATACCGTAATGAATTATATCACTCATTTCAGTAGCGAGATAAGGGTCCCTTGTTTTAAATTGTCTCATTTCATTTTCTAGAGGATATTATTTCTGGTGCAATTTTTCCTATTTCTGCAGCTACGAGTTGTATTTTTAACTTATACGGAGCTATCTCCTGATTATGAGCAATTACAGCACGACGGGTTGCCAATATGAAAATCAACTTGTTTTCTCGACTTCCACACATGTTGCCCCAGATTTATTTGACGTTACCTTAAAAAGTCTGAGGCGCTGTCAAGCCACACTGGAAGCCAGGGGAAAACGTGGGCCTTTAACAGCGGCAGGGCCAGAAATTTTAGTGTTGATGGAACTAATGTTGTCCCTCCCACCCTTGAGAGCAACTACTCTCCTTCAATTGTAGAAAGATGAAAGCAGTAGGTATTGCACAACAAGGATGCTGAACTTGGTCAGATGAGAAATGGGAATTGATACGAGATTTGACTCTGAAAATCCAGTGACCAAGCTCAAAACCACCCGTTAGATAAGTTTAATGATTTGATAAGCGAATATCGTGAACCATACAACATATTAGGAGAGGCATGTAACGTCAAGCAGAAATGGAGACCTGAAAATTTAGACATTTTAAATATATGAATACAAAGAACAAGTAAACAGATGTTGCTAATTTACATATTGATAAGGCCTTTACATTGTTACACCAACAATTTTGAAAAATACCCATAACCTCCCCCTTGAAAATCGTGAGGGGTTAGCTCATAAAACACCTTATTTTAGACATCACATCAATGTTTCGGGCACATAATTTACTTTCCAACTAAGCTCATAACTTCTCTCCAGCATTCCCCATTAGCCCATACTGAAGGACAGGAAAAGTAAGGAACGTTAGGGGGAAAAAAAAAGAAAGAAAAAAGAAGACCAAGGACATTATTTGAAACAGATGAAGTTTACACTTTACAGTACCTCTGGATGGTCTTTCAATCCAAGGTCCATTCATGATGTTAAGGATGCTGCATGCATCACTGTATTCCAGGTGGGGAAGGAGCTTCGGTGTGAGCAGAAAGCATCTAATATTTGATGACACAGACATGTCATGGGGTTTTCATCAGAAAGAATACAAAAATCGAACATGTAAAAGGATGACTAAAAGCCTATGGTCCTTACTGTGGTGTGTTGGGTTGGCTAGCAGCTCTCACAAGTTGCTGGAACATCTTCCTTTCATTCACAGGATCCATACCTGTCACAGAATAAAAATTAGAAGCCACAGAAGAGGCCCTCAAGTAGGTTTCAAATGATCAAGCATTTACCTTGATTTATCTCATCAACCACCCGAAATGGACAATTTGTCAGGTCCTGAAGCGAGACCAAGTAAAGAATAGTGGATACAGATCGTTCCTGGAGAAAAAAAAAGTGAAAAGGATGAAACCTACTAAATTCACCTGCTTCAATTTAAGTTAATGAACCAAAATAATATTGCGTACTCCTCCAGATTGATGATGAGCACTTAGCACCTGAAGTTCCCCTGTTTGCCTGGTAACAGCATAAAAATATAAGGCAGCAAATAGAAAGAAACTCTGGCTTCAAATTACAAGATCTCATTGTTTAGATGCTCCAACACACTCGTCCACCAACATGCATACAAGAGTACCTAAAACCTCTTCCAAGACCATAGAAGGAAAAAGAGGAACAAAGGAAATATTATTAAAAATTGGCTCAAACAAGCCAATCACAGAAATACAAAGGGAAAAAAACCCTATATATATAAAATTTCTTTCTTTCTTTGTTGCCTGAAGCCCTTGAGAACTGCAGTGCCTCGAGAACTGCAGTGCCTCTCTTACCGTGACTCTCTGCCATCCCCTTTTTTTTTATTCCTAAGGCAAGCCTGGATTTGATACCAGCCATTGCACCCCCTCCTAGTGTGCAAAGATTAACTGCACTTAAGAAGAATTACACAAGGCACAATGCAAAAAGAACAGAACCAAATCCCACTTTGAGGGGGGAATCTCCAGCACCTAGTGCAAGACAAATTTTAGCATACTTGACACAGCACTTTAACCCTAATTACAATGTGTATAAAGGGTAGATGGACTCAGGTCCCATTTTTGGGTCAACCCACAACCTGCTGACTCCAAGTCCCAAACGCAGAGAAGAGGCATCCAAAAAGACAACTATGTCCCAACTAATGGTTATGTTGCATCATATGTTTGAGAAAAAATTTCTTGCTTCCTGGCTAAGACCAACTGTCATTGGCATGGCCATTTATGACTTATATAGTACAGTTCATATCTGCATGTTGTTTTGTCACGTTTACTTTGTTACTAAGACCTAGTTTCATGGAACGGCCATTTAAGAACCAATTATAGACTATAGTTCTATTGAAAATGATTTTGCCTGAAACCTCCATGGGTTTTATGCAACAGTTGAAAAGTTGAGGTCTAGCAAAAGGTTGTCATTTGATTTAGCAGTAGCTGCAATGCATCAAGTTGCCTTTTGACTAACAAGTCGACAAACAGTTGGGTCCTGCTACAGTGAGTTCGTACTGCAACAAATTGCAAAACCAGCACATGTTGAACATGTCAGAAGATCAAATTTTCTAGCTCTCTAAAATCTATATTTTAAAGCATATCTCGATCAATATTTCTAACCAAATATACCAAACGATGGTTATTGATGTATTAGGTAGATCAATTGATATCGAGTAAACTCGATCTTAAACATGATTGTCATCATATTAACAAAGAAAGAGATAAAAGGAGAAATATGTCAATATCCGATAAAACAGAATATAAAAAGTCTGTCCGGAAAAAGAAGCAACAAAAATGTCCCCTGATGCAATGTTTCAAAACTAACCAAATGTGCAATATCATTGCTCACCTAAATTTGACTTTTATAAGTATTCCGTACTTATCAAAATCCTTGTCATGCTCATCTGCATAAGGAAAATTAAAATTAAAGAGTATATATGAATTTCATGTGTATATTTTTTATCAAATATTTAACTACCAAGTGAGACTTCTCCTGCTACAGCCATCTCTTGAAAATTGCAACTGAAAGTTCCATTAATTTTATCTACTAGATCCCTTAGTGTTGGAAGCCAAGCATCCTGCAAAATTGTTTTATCCAATTGATAAACTTTAGAGATACTTTTGACCTTAGTCAATGACAAGGTAATGGAAGGCATTGGCAAAAACTTGAACTATGATATTGATGCATAAACCCCACCTTGAGAGTGTTTACTTCTGCCAAACATTTACCAACTTCTTTGCAATCATTTTCCAGTTTCTTAAGAAGGTTATCAATCTGCATAAATACCACAAAGCATATGAGAAGCTGCTACTGCATTGCTGAAAAAAAAGGAAATTTGGGTTACCTGATGTTGACGATGCTCATATTCCTCAAGAACATTTTGGTTGAGTAAAAGAATAGAATTTGCATGAGATACAGTATCTTGGATAGCAGCTTCTAGTTCCTCAACAGTTGTAGGCATCTGCAGTGAAAAATAATAGAAACATGAGAAATAACCTGCTCTCCAAGAGAACATGTGCACAGATGCAAGAAGATAATAAGGTACCCACTTCTAGGTACATATACAAACATGGCCAGGTTCACCACTGTCCATGCATTTGCAGGAAACTAGAGAAACTCTTTCAGACCTTTATGTTTGAATCAAACTTCTGACCAGATAGAAAAACTGATCATCTAGATACAGAAAAAACCTGCCTGGGTCAAGAGGCCAGATGTGTTGATAAAAACCAGATCACTTATGAAGATTCAAAAATCTTAGCTATAACTAGCTTTCTAGCCTCGTTTTATTTCATTGATGTTTAAATACATGAGTCAGTCGATTTTGATTGTGCAAACCTTGAGCTAAAACCATACGTTTCAACTTGAAAAACATTCACATAAACAGCGCAAACATCATCAACCCCATTTGCTTGTAAAACAGGACAACAGCCCATAGGTCCAGAGATATCTATCTAAGCAACATCACCATCAGCATCATGAAGCCTTACACCAATTACTAAGCAAGAAAGCAATGATGGTTACTATCCTCGAAACAAATTATTCATCTACATTTGTCATCCAAATGCACAACCTCCACCAAGGTCAACACAAGAAACAGCTGGCCAACCAGCAATTGGGCCCTCACATTTAAACAGTCTGAAGGGCATGTAGATGCAAGAGGAAACAAATAGGAACGAGATCTGGTAATTAAACCTGATTGTCTGGTTAGAGCTCAATTCCAGCCTAATCTTGTACATGAGCTATATGGGAAATAAGCTAGCTTAGCATGTTCATAAGATAAGAACAAAACAAAAATCGGTTTCATTCCACTACACAATCAAACGCCAAGCCTATCTTTCAAAATATTTCCTCCAAATTGTCATTGGCATAAACATAAACAAAGAATGTTCATAAAAATTAAATGAAAGATGGTTTCTACATTCCTTGACAATTAAATATTAAGTTCTCCATCCCAAAATACTTCACCCAGGTTCAAGCCCAAGTGCTTGGTGAATAGAATGTAGCTGATGGTTCAAACTTATAAAGATAAAAGAGATAAAATAAAGCAAGTCATCAGATATTTTATTTGATTTACATAAACTTCTCAGACTACGTTTTACAGACATCAAGAAACTTAGGGGTAATTGAAACATCAGTGAAGCACCTCAAGAAAAGCTGTAGCAAGTTCTGGGGTGATCCTAGCAATTGATTCAGCATATTCCTTTGCCTCTTGAAGACGATGCTTGTGTTTCTCAGCTTCGTGCTTACCTAGATAGAAGTAAAAGAGGTAAAGGGATTAAACGATATACGAGTACATATTAATTTACAACAAAAATAAACTAACAATGATATTAGAACTCTATGGTACTGAGGAATATGCCCATTAATAAAGACAAAAGCTGTATCAATGACCCAAAATGCTCAAACAGGAAGTGCAATATGAGCACAGCATAAACCAAATGCTAGTAGCAGTTAGCACTTCATAATATAAGATCTATGTCACACGGACTCACCAAAACAGCCAAAGTACTCAAGTCATAAGACCTATGTCCAATGGACTCACCAAAACAGCAAAAACACCTGAGTCGACATGACTCGCATGCAGGTGCAGGTGTGCCCCTGACATGGCACCGGTGTGTGAACATGAATCCAGTGGTCAAACTATGTCGAAATCATTTTTGTCCGCTTTTTTATTTTTTTTAAAAGATACATCTGTTTTCCAGTTTTTTTCTGTTTTGCTGCATCTGTTATACTGTTTTTAGTATCGTACGACATACTTTTGCAGTTTACTACTAGATATTACATGTTGTTCATAACTTTACATTTGCATATGCCATAAGGTCATACATGCTGTTGCTGTTTGTAAGTTTTCTTAATCTGGAAACATGTTCTTTTATATGTATTAATTGCATAAATTTCATTAATCAGTTCTGTTACATTTAATATATATATGTTTCTGTAATATCTATTATATATTTATACAATTATAGATTTAGAACACTAGATGTATAACAATTACTTGTTTAATGCCTACTTATGAGTAAGATTGTAAAATCTGAAATGAGACTCTAGAGTATGTATATTACATGGAAAAAATAGAATGTTACAGATTTTGGTCTAGGATGTGACTTTGTATTATATAATATACACACACCTTTGATGCACTTGCGCCCATGTTTTTCTGAAATATGTCATACCCATCGCATCCGCACCCGCACCCACACCCATGTGACATAGTATAAGACCATCTCCATTATTTTAGTTCTCTTTTCATTTTATACACCTGTCCAAAGGCAATGTTTTCACCATGTTAAGCAGTTATGGCATAGGAAGTCTGTACCTAAAATTTCAGAATAGGCAGCCTCTCGTAATAGGAAATTATCTGGACCTAATTTCCTCCATCAGGTCCCTCATCCCTCACACCTAAACAAGGTTATGTCAAAATTCCCAATGCAAAAACCTTTCAATTTCACTTGCATGGTTTCACCCAAAAAAAAAAATCACAATGAAAAACCTATGTCACTGAGGTGGTTGTATGGCTGTGGCACTTTCAGGAAAAACTTAGGTGTACTTGTGTGAAACAGTAAAATGTAGAGAGAGCCTCTTTTTATAACAAAGGGAAACTTAAAAGTAAGAAGGTAAAAAAATTAAAAGAAAACTGTATAAAAAGAGTCTCCCTTTGTAAATGATACTAAAAGAGATGTTTAAAAAATTATTTCATAATAACCCTAACAATCCTTGATCTCAATCCTACCCCTGCCTCTCCAGCACTAGCAGAGTAAGTCATCCACTCTTCTTCCACCTTCTTCCTCCCCCTCCATCCTCCCTCCTCCTTTCAAATCCTCCTCCACTTATCTTTTTGTTTCGGTGAGGACTGCCACACCCAAGCAGCACTGCACCTGCATCGCATTAACACAAGTGTGGCACCCAGAATGGTGTGTCACTATATCCTAATGAAAAAACTAACTTCCGAGCTTTTTATTGCATGAATATTCATAATCCTCTCAAGAAAATGTTTCCGACATTTCACTGTTATGTTATAACATGCATAAATTAGAAAATCATTATCTAGGCATGTGGCAGATTAAGAAATAGATTGCTTGTGCAGGGTATACAGGCTAACTAAATGGCACATTAAAAATTTAAAATCATTTTCATGGCAAATTCTAGACGAATTATGAGTTATAATATAATATCTACAGGTGCTCGTATGAATACACTCAAATGTATATTTTTATGTATCTATGTTGTCAAGGCGCCCAGGCGCTGCCTAGGCATAAAAGGTTACCAATTTTTTTTATTTTTTTAGTTATGTAAATATGTCAAGTTATTTTAATTAACTAATACTAATATTTAAAATATGGAGAGTAGTAATACAACAAGCATAATCAACTTAAACAATCAAAATTTAATTGTTTACTTCATTGAATATGCAAAATCAATAGAAGTATAACATTACTCATTAAATGTAATCTAATACAAGAAACAAAAAAAAAAAAACTAGATCTAATCTCCAGAAGAAGGAATGTAAATCCGCAAGAAGGATTTAATCCATTTGTACTTAAAGAAGGACATAACCATACTAATGTATACATATAACATGTATGAGGTATCCCAATGCCATACATATGTATACATATGCGTATGTATATGCAGATAATGTCTAAGACTCTAATGTATACATGTAAGAACACAGACACGTCTGTAATTTGATATACATGTAATCTATTCCTTTCGTATTTCTTTTTCTTTTTATATTTCCTTTCCTGTAATTTCTCTCTATCCCCAAATGGCATCTACTTAATGAGAGAATTGCTGTCAGGGATGTGAAACAGTAGCACAAAGAGCCTTTGGGCATACCCAGCTGCATTCCTTCCCTTTGCAGTGAAGAATTTTGTCGTATCCCATGTACACTATTATCTGGTTATAACTATTAACGTTTGGCAAGTGGGGCAGGTCGGGCTGGATCAGGGTCCAGACCCAGACCCAAACCCCACCCACGTGGTGAAGAGAAGCCCGACGTCCGGGCTCTCCATCTTCTTGCTGGTTCGATTGTGAGAGAAGTAGGAGGCGGAAGAAGGGCAGCGGCGACAAAGGTGAAGGGCGGCGGCAGTGGCCCACAGGTGAGCCCTGTCGATCCCTCTCTGTCTCTTCTGTTTTCATCTTCTTTCTCACCCTCTATCGTTGTTCTTCTCCCCCTCGCCATTCCCTGTCAGTCTCCCCCTTTCCCGATTTCTCTTTCGTAAGCTCTCACACCCTCTCGTGTTCTCTCCCTCTCTCTTCTTTCTTCTCCTCCCCCCTCTCTTTGATCTTTGTCTGTCTCCCCCTCTGTCCCGAGTCTTCTCCATTGAATCCCTCTCTCACTCTCGCAAGCTCTCACTGCCTGTCTCCCTCATTCGCTACTCTCTCATCTCTCTGTTCGCACTGTCTCCATGTCTCTTCTATCTTCTCCGTCTTCTCACCCTCTGTCGCACCGGTACTCCTCTCCCTCTTGCCGTTTTCTGTTTGTTTCTTATTTGTCCGAGTTCTCTGTTCAATCCCTCTCTCTCGCAAGCTTTCACTCCCTCGTTAGCCTCTCTCACATTCTCTTTGTTCATTCCTCTCTCTGACTGCACTCTCTCTCTCTCTCTACTGCCAAGTCTCCTCTCACTCGCAGCATTTCTCCCTCTCGTCTGTCTCTTTTCCCATGTCCGATTGCAGCCTCTAACCGTGCATGTGTTTCCCTCAGCCGCAGCAGCTCTCTCACTGTCGGATCCCCTCTTCTCGTGGCAAACCCCTCTTTTGATCTCTTTTTTGCTCATTCTCACCCTATTTAGTGTTGTTTGATCAGATTGAAGCTTGGGAACACGTCTTTCCCCTCATAACAGCGAATAGAAGACATTGGAGGTGATGATAACATTTAATTTTAAGCGCTTGGGGATCAGTCGAGTGCTTGAGGTGGCTGCCAGGAACTCTGCAGCAGTTAGGACCCTAAGAGTGGGGTGAGCGAAGAATAATCGAGCCTAAATTGTCTAATATTTTCTGTTAGTGCATGCATAATTATTATTTGAGCATGCTAGATTCAAGATTGGATGATTGAGAATACATGTTCGAGACTTTACTATTTTGGGGAAGATCTAGGACTATTTTGGAGGGACAAGGATCTATACATACAATTATCTTTCTAGCATGATGGGTTACTTTTTGAAACGGTTAGAAAGCATAGTAGAGATTTTGATGTTGTGGAGAAGGTATAGAACTGTTTTTGCGAACTCATGGAGCATGTTATTGTCGATGTGCGTATCACGTTGCTTATTGAGAAAGAGTATGTATGTTGGGAAAACGCCTCAACTAAGAAAGCAAGTAAAAAATGCACTGGTGATAGGTTGATTGAAGTTTTGAGTTTAATCGTTTCGTCACAACCTCAAAGAGTTAGGAAAAAACCTATTGGAGGCGTTATGGGCTGATACTACCTATCGGCACCCTCTTGAGGCAATGGCCTAAGCCTCAATGATTCTATTTCATACTTGTATAGCTTGTAAAGCGAAGTGAGTAGAGAACTTATCGCTTGATTATGTTAGCAGGTACACCAGGCACGTCGAGTAGACTTTGAGCGACAAGATTCAAAACTCGAGGCGTATTGATACCTTGGCGACGAGCGACAAGTATGGCGGCATTCCAGGCAAATCCTTGCCTGGAAGCCAAATTTAGACCGCATGCTTTTCAGGATCGTAAGATCCTATGTTGTGTTTGTGATGGATGTATGTGTTATAAGTGCTTATTGCAACATGAATGTATGTATGTGATGTCATATGCATGCTAGCAATTAATTGCTTAGG
The DNA here is from genome assembly GCF_008831285.2 of Nymphaea colorata. Taxonomy (NCBI): domain Eukaryota; kingdom Viridiplantae; phylum Streptophyta; class Magnoliopsida; order Nymphaeales; family Nymphaeaceae; genus Nymphaea; species Nymphaea colorata. The sequence continues at coordinate 25,765,394 of NC_045139.1, read as the reverse complement.
ACAATTAGGCGGGGTATCGAGTCGAGTATCTCCTCGACCCCGATTGTGCACTAGAAACCATCATAGAATGATATTTGCATAGGACAACTACGAGCCAATTACGGATCGAGACTACTCTCTGTGGTTTGACTAAGTTTTGTAAGATGTGATTGATATGTTTAATTGATGTAAATGTTGTAATATTTTTCGTGTGCATTGTCGTTGGCATGATACAATTGAATGAATTTGAAGGGAAGATGTACCCATAAAGTTATGACAGCTAGCTAAGAGTATTGACTATATGTGGAGCCCTTGTGTGGAGGCGTTTAGAGGCATGGGTGCACTCGTGAAGTGGACCAACCTCATGTGCTAGCCGGTTATTTTGTGAATGTTTTTCAGAATGATAAGTTAAGAAAGAATAATAGATGAGAGGCCAGTGAGTTATGACAATGTAGTTGGGAGATGTCCCACCCTCGCCACTGGTTTTGCCTGTTTGGAGCGTAGGTGCTGCAAGGCCCCAGGATATCGTTGTGTGATGTACTTGGAGCGTTGGGCTAACGCATTCCCAACTGGGTGTCTTAGGAAAGGTTGAACAACTCTCTTTGGAATTCACACATCCATGGATGATTGTTCTACCACTGCAGCGTGAATGGATCCGTATCTTTTCGTGCCACCACGAGTGTTGTCTCCTGGCTGTAGGTCGCTCGTGGTGTGCACATGCCTATGTTTGCACCTATAAGAACTGTCAATTCACTAAAGCTAATGTAAATGAAATGATTGTAAATGAAGTGAATGTGAACGATGTGAATATGTATGAAGTGCATGTGACAATCCGAGTGTGTTAATTGTGGTCATTAAGTGATCCCTACATGTTGTAGAATATGTGAGGGGCTGCAATGACAACTTATACGACTTCAGGCTACTATCATGAGGCGATAGTGTTTATGTTTTTCGTATATGTTACATCTCAGATTTGAGCCCTTACCTTAAAGGATTAGGGATTTATCTAGTTTCTTGCCATACTGCCAAGGTTATGCCTTCTGTTGCAGATTGAGAGAGATGAGAGAGATGTTGAGGAAAGGAGAGAACGAGAGAGAGAGAGAGCCAAAAGAACCAGTTCATTAACGTAACCCTAATCTCTTTTAAAAGAGATTAGGGCTGGATGTAAACACTTTACAAAAACAGTCCAAAAATTATAAGAAAATGTTTAAAGACATCTTCTCTAACTTTCTAATATTTCAGAAATACTTTTTAACACTCCCCTTCAAGCTGGAGCATATATATCAATCATGCTCAGCTTGTTTCAACATCTCAAGAAATCGCCTATCAGAAGAGCCTTGGTGAGGATATCAGTTGTCTGATCTTTTGAGGAGACATGAAATGTGCTAACAATTCCTCCTTGAACTAAGTCTCGAATATACTGGCAATCCACTTCAATGTGTGTTGAATATTGGACAAAGAAGGGGACGAGAGAGAGAGAGAGAGAGAGAGGAAAACACTTTCTTGCTTATTCACGTGACCCTAATCTCATATTAAAAGAGATTATATTAAAAGAGATTAGGGTTGGCAACATAACAATTACAAAATCAGTCCACTAAATATAAGAAAATATTTAAAGAACTACTATTCAACTTTTTAATATTGCAGAAACACTCTTTAACAATGTGTTTAGTCCTTTCATGAAAGACAGGATTGTTAGCAATATATGTAGCTGCCTTGTTGTCACAATACATCTTCATTGGGAGATTCACTGAAATACCCAACTCCAAAAGTAGTGATCTAACCCACAACATTTCAGCCGCAGTTTGAGCCATAGCCCTATATTCCGACTCAGCACTAGAACGAGCCACCACGTTCTGCTTCTTGCTCCTTCAGGAAATAAGATTACCTCCCACAAAGACACAAAAACCTGTAGTAGACTTCCAGTCATCTACAGACCCTGCATAATCAGCACCACTATACGCTTCGATGTCAACACATTCTCTGATACACAACTTCATAAATTTTTCTTCACAGCAGCAGAAAATCAGATCCGATAAACAGATTTGAGCAACAGATATTTTTCATGGCAACAGAAACTCAGACCTGATACATCCTGATCAGATCCACCATCCTCTTCCACGGTAGCAACTTCATCAACGTTTCTCCATGTCTTCGACGGCAACAGCAACACAAGGGTGCTAATCACGTTTCTACATGTTAAACGTGATTAGCCCCTTTTACCAAACAGAATACTTGCTTTTCTTGAAATCAGCATAAAAATATAGGTGTGAACCCTAGCTTGGAGGAAGAGGCAAGAGATGAAGGAAGGAACGTGAAACCCTAGATAGCACAGTCCTAGATCTAGGGCTCTGATACCATGTTGCAGATTGAGAGAGACGAGAGAGATGTTGAGAAAAGGAGAGAACGAGAGAGAGAGAGAGAGAGCCAAAAGAACCTGTTCATTAACGTAACCCTAATCTCTTTTAAAAGAGATTAGGGAAGGCTGTAAACACTTTACAAAAACAGTCCAACACTTATAAGAAAATGTTTAAAGACATCTGCTCTAACTAGGGCTGCACAACGAGTCGAACCAACTCGGGCTCGACTCGAACTCGCTCGGCCAAACTCGACTCGAGCTCGACTCGTTTATAAACGAGCCGAGCTCGAGTTTAAACTTATACTCGAAACATTAAACGAGTTGAGCTCAGAGTTGTAAGAACTCGACTCGTTTATGTTCGGCTCGGCTCGATTACTGAATATGAACCGGTTCACCGAGACACCAAAACCGATTCACCGATTTAGGTTAAATTTTTGTTTTCACTTTTTACATTTTCGTTTGGACTTCTTCGTTTGTCTCTCCCATTTCTACCGCGGCCGGAAGAGAGAAAGAAGGGAAGGGTTTCCCTCATCACTGCCGTCCTCCCTCCTCCCTCTATTGCATCTAGAGAAGACGGGCATCACAGCCCTTAACCTCCTCTTCTTTCTCCATCACGTTGGAGAAGAGGGGCGTTCTCCGTCGCGTTGGAGAAGAGGGGCGTCACAAAGTGGAGACGGAGGTCGCCGGAAGACAGATGAAGAGGAGGATTTAGCCACCCAGCGAGCGGCACAAAGGAAAAAAAAGGGGCAAAACCCCTTTTTCCTTCTTCCTTGCCCTTCCGCTCTCTCTCTCTCACAAACTCGATCTATGCTGAGTTACCTTGCCGTTCACTTGTGATTGTTGCTTTTCTTTTAGTGATTTTAGGGCTTCCTCATTGGAGACGGCGTTGGGGGAAGCCTGATAGTTGAAGAGTGGGTGGGTAGGGTGAAGGTTTTTGCGCGTGGTCGCCGGAGGGAAGATGGCGTCGGCCGTGGAGAAGGATCTGGAGGAACAGCTCGTCGAAGCTGGGAATAAACCCTGGAAGCCACCAGCTGAGCTCGACGAGCTTCGTTGCCTGCCGCAGCGGGATGGCCTTCTTTGTGGTCGCTGGCTGCGGCGTCAGTTATTCCCGCCGCCGTTGCCGTGGCCGTTCTCTCTTCGTGTCCCTCCTGCCACCCACGGAAATGTGGGTTGGTTCCTTTTATTCTAAGCGAGTTAACCGAGTCGAGTTCGAGCTCGACTCTGTACAAAAGAGTCGAGCTCGAGTTTGTGTCAAGGAGCTCGACTCGAGTTCGAGCTCTATGAGCCGAGTCGAGCTCGAGCTGGGCAAGCTCGAGCTCGACTTGGCTCGTGTGCAGCCCTAGCTCGAACTTTCTAATATTTCAGAAATACTCTTTAACACCTTCTATTGTTTACTTTTTCAGGTTTTGACAGACCCGGGGTAGCAGGATGATCAGATGGCTCAACTCACATCCTATTGGGGAGATTTTGGGTCTATTGTAGTGTCGGTGTGTCATGCTTTGGGTCTCATTGATGTCGTGTTTTGTTAGACATCAATGTTGTTTTGAAGCATTTTTGTCATGTGTATCGCTGAAAAATATAAAGTGATTTTGTATGAACTGAAATTTACTACATAATAAAAAGTTTGCTCCATTGTCTTTGATGTGCATAGCTCCTTTCCTTTTGAATCGTTGTGTTATCGCACCTCCACATTTTATGTTTTAAAAAAAAATATATATTTGGAGGTAAAAAAGTTGGGGTGTGACAATAACTCCTGGTTCATGGAATTATCTCTTTTTGCATGAAGCAAATCCTTGCTAAAATGATGAAAGAATTGCCTCAGCATGACCAGCAACATTATGACCATGCGATGCCAAAGATCATCAAAGAATAGAATCCCCATGGTTGGATTCTAATTAATTTGAAATAACATAATTGTTGTTGAGGCTAGGAGGATGGTTAAATTAAAAGAATGCATCTATTAGCCATAAAGACTATGCATAACAAATATCTATCAGGTATCTGCATACATAACATAAAGTGGTGACAAAATCAAGTCCAAGTCAAGGAGTAGATGGGACCATGAAAAATGTATAAACACCCAATATGATAAGGTAACACTATTACCAATAGTAATCACATTTACGAACAAGACCACTTACAATATTCATATTGTTGTGTCTCTCGCAAAGTAGCCTCATGCTGCTCACGATGGCCCACTTCTAATTCTCGTACCTTAATCATATCGAAATCAAAATACATAACATCATAAGAATAAGACAATTTTAGTAAATAAATAATATGTAATTCTACCTGAAAAACAGAAGGTTAGTATTGTCAAAAATGGAAAATTCATTTCTCTACTTTAATCACCAACTTCGTCACAAGTTTGACCACTCACAAATTTATACATTGGCATATGTTATGAGGATAATAAAAGCGTCCAGTATATTGGATAACGAAGGTAGGTCGACCAACTTAACCTCTTTTCTCCCTCGGCCTCAATGTAGAATCACAAAGCAGTTGAAAGTGATGCCAACAATATAGGTTCGAAAAGCAAAATTATGCAGCCACAACATAGTTCATAGTTTATATGTACATGGATCTATCTAATTGGAATAGTAAATACTTGTTAGGTTGAAGACATAGGAAGAGAAGTGGGTCACTGAATAAATAATATGATGAACATTTTGTCTCAAGAAAAGATGTAATGTGATTGGAAAGGTCAACAGATGAGCAAATTGATTGACCAACAATAAAAAATGTGGAAAATTTTAAGAGATTGCAGAAGATTTTTAACAAAGTCAAAGGATTACAATGGAATTTGAGGCTCCCAACGCAAATTTATATTTATACCATCTCAATTTTACTCCCAATGTTGAACAAGGTGGTGAGTAAAGAACTAAGGTGTAGGCTTTGTTTAAAAATTCATTCACAACATTTGTAAGAGATGCCAGTTAGAACCTTTTTTTTCTGATTGCTTCAGAAGCAACAAAATCTATGAGAATCTTTAAATCGGTTAGATGTCCTAGGAAAGTCCCATAAGCAAAGCTGCAAAAACTGAATGGTCCAACAACAAAAGCAAAATGCCGGCTCTATCCTCCACTAAACCACAAACACCATCGCATTTCTTTTTAAGATTCTCTTGAGAGACAATGTCATCGCAAGGAACTAACCAAACAAGAGCACTATGGATGAAATCCTCCATAAACCACATTGAGCAGCAACTAGGTTGATATGCTTTGCCACTTTAGACAAATTTTCCAAATTGATATTGTTATGAGTTTCAAATTTCTACAGCCCTGATTATTGTTATAATTATTAATGGCTTCATTCCCCACACACAAGGACATGTTTCTGTAAATCAAGCCTGAACTTAATGATAGAAACACTTCAAGAATCACACTCTTGAAGATACCAGCCACTCCAAGGAATCACAAAAGGAGAAACCACAAATTAGAGGTGAAAAACTTGTATTCTGTTAAATATTTTTGACTGTCAGTTAGAGCCTTAGAGGTTTCCTACAATATTAGGAAGTTGAAGTGTATCTTTTAAAGTTATCTTATTTTGTTTGGACTGATAGTGTAATTCCTGTTACTGCCAGCCCCAATCTCTTTTAACTCTGAGATTAGGGTAAAGTTAATTAAGTTTTTTTGTTTTCTCTCTCTGATCGTAACATGGTATAAAAAACGAGGGTTCTCTAACGCCGGCAGCCAAGGCGACTCCTTTCCTTTCGTCTCTCCTCATCTTCTTCCTCTTAATCCACCAGCAGGGAGGCGGTAAGAAAATAGGACCTGGTTGTGCTGCGTGGAGGAGGACCTGATCACGCCTATGTGGACAGTGTGATCAGATCCTCAAGTGGATCGTATGCAGCAGAGTTGATCCGCTAATCGTGGGAATGAAACTTGTTCATGGATGCTATTTGGAGTAGCTTTTCGTGGAACAACCTATGTTGTGCATTGAGGAGAAGTATAACAGTCATCAGTACCCAGTTGATAGTCGTATGTGGACCAACTGAAGTTGGGAGTAGCAGCAGTCATCGGCTGTCTTCTCTGTTTCTATTGTTCAGAATTGGTCAGGTCACGTGATTTATGGATTCTTTGTTGCCTAGTTTGTGATATTCTTATGATTTTTTGTGGTCAGTAGAGATATATTTCACTAGGCCTGGGCATTGGGCCGGGCCGGCCTGGCTCAGCCCGGTCGGGACCGAGTCCGGGCCGGGCCCGACCCAACACCCAGGCCTAGTGAAATATATCTCTACTGACCACGAAAAATCATAGATAGGCCGGCCCGGGTCAACCCAGCCCGACCCGATTCGGCCAGTTTAGGATTAAAAAATATTTTTTTAAAATTTTTTTGTTTTAATAACATATATTTATTATTAACAACTATATTTTATATTTAAAAATTTATATTTTATAATTAAAAAATTATTTTTTTTTAAACAGGCAGAGACCCGGGCTATTGGGCCTGGCCCGGCCCGACACCCACCCTTATATTTCACTATCGTGGTTGACTGTTGCATCACTTTTGAGAGACGGGGAGAGTTCAAGGTATACAAACTCAAAAAGGCTATTTGTGGACTTAAACAAAGTCTCCATGCATGGTTCCATAAGCTAACAGAAGTGGTATCTAAGTGTGGATTTCAAAGATCCTAGCTTGGTCACTCATTGTTCATCGAGCGAGGCACATCCGGTACAGTGATATTGATTGTGCATATTGATGACATTGTTTTCGCTACTGAATGTAACTAAGAAATAACTCAAAGGAATTCCTACAAAAACACTTTATCACAAAAGATTTTGGTCAACTTCATTATTTTCTTGATATTGAAGTGGCTCGTAGTAGTAAAGGGGTTGTAGTGTCTCAAAGAAAATATGTTGTTGATCTTTTGTAGGAAACAGGTTCGTTGGAAGCCAAACCTACCACACTTCATATGAATCTATGAGTTCATATTCATAATGATGAATCAGAGGTTGTTGACTCTAGATCATACAGATCTCTTGATAGAGAAACTTTTATATTTGACTCATTCGGCCTGACATTAGTTATGCTATGAATAAGCTAAGTCCATTCATGGAAAAACCTCGAAAGGTTCATTGTAAGGCTGCATTAATGGTGGTGAGATACTTAAAATCAGCCCTGAGAAATGGATTATGGTTCAAAAAGGGAGAATGTATTCACATAAAAGCCTCTAGTGATGCTGATTATGCAGGATATGTGGATGACAGGAAGTCTACTACAGGCTTTTATGTTATTGCTAGAGGTAATCTTATTACTTGGAGGAGCAAAAAGCAGAATGTAGTTGCCCGATCTGGTGCTGAATCTGAATATAGAGTTATGGCCCAAACTACAGTTGAAATGTCATGGACCAGATCAGTGCTTTTAGATTGGGCATGTCAGTAAACCTCTCAATGACGATGTATTGTGATAACAGGGCAACCACCTGTATTGCCAACAACCCTGTTTTCCATGAGAGGACGAAACACATTGAAGTGGATTGTCATTATGTTCGAGACTTGGTATAAGGAGTAATTAGTACTATTCATGTCTCATCTGAAGATCAGGCAGCTAATATTTTTACCAAGGCTTTTCCCATAGACGATTTCTTGAGAGGATGTAACAAATTGTGCATGATTGATATCTATGCTCCAGCTTCAGGGAGAGTGTTAAATATCTTTGACTGTCGTTTAGAGCAATGTTATCTGTATCGTACGATACAGACGCATATCGTACGATACGTATCGTATAAGTTAAGAAAACCTATACGATACACTATTTAAATACGATACGCGTATGTATCGTACGTATCGTGCGATACGGTGACCGTATCGCACGATACATGCGATACACCCCCGTATCGCACGATACGGGGGTGAAATTAAAAAACCCCCCGAGGCCCCTTTTTATGCGTCTTATTTTGAAACAGACGCTCCTCTCTCTCTCTTTTCTTGTTTCTCAACGCTGCTAGAGACGTGGGAGGGAGAGATTTTCTCCATTGCATCAAGATTTGCCGGTGAAGAAGCTTCCTTTCTCGTTGTGGGGAGTCTTGGGACGGTGGGAAGTTTGGAGAAAGAGGGTTTTTTGGATTTTAACACCAAGAAGGTAAGAAATAAGTCATTTTTGCCGTTGAATCGTTCATTTGTCTTATTTCCTACATTTATTTGTATGTTTTTACTTGTTTTGTGAAGATATAATGTCGGATCCTACATGGCAGTGGTGTACAAGGGTGAATCCCAAAGATAGATTAAGAGTTAAATGCAATTATTGTAAGCAAATCATATCAGGAGGGATCTCTCGCTTTAAACACCATATTGCCGGTACACACAGTGATGTGGCTCAATGCAATGGCTCCCAAGAAAACCATTGCCAGCGTATGTAAAGCACCAGTGTCAGGAGCTTCTTGATGCAGTGAAAGCAAGTAGGATTGAAAAGGAAATGGAAGATGCAGAGGAAGGATATGGGGACCCACATGAAGAGGAAGAAAGTGAAGGTGAAGATGTTCAGCTTGAAGAAGAAGATGTTGGTGTCAGTTTGGGAACAGCTAAAGGGAAAGGCATCATGCGTGGAGGTGGTTCTTCTGCAACTGCAACCAGAAAAAGAAGAGGTGCAAATATAAGTTCAGTTTCACGAGGACGTGGCAGGAGTCATAGTGGTCGTACTGGTGGTGGTAGAGTACCTACTATGAGGTCAAGCAATATGTCTGGTTCGATCAAGGATTTTTTTCCCAATTATATTACTGCTGGTGCTCAGCCTGAGATTCGTATAGCCATGCAATCAAAAGATATTGTTGAAGCAGCAGATGAAACCATAGGAAGGTGGTTCTATGATGCATCCATTCCCTTCAATGCAGCAAACTCTTATCATTATCAGCCTATAGCAAATGCGATTGCTAGTGTAGGGCGAGGATATAAAATGCCCTCTTTTGATAAATTGCGAGGTAAAATTCTCAACAATATAGTTAGAGATGTGAAGATATATTGTGATGAACTAAAATTGAGTTGGAAAGCTACAGGATGCAGTGTAATGGCAGATGGGTGGACAGACATCAAGAACAGAATATTGGTAAGCTTCCTTGTATATTGCCCTCTTGGTACTATGTTCTTAAAATCTGTTGATTTGTCTGATACTCCTAAGACTACTGATGTGTTGTTTGAAATTTTTGATAAAGTAATAGAAGAAGTTGGGCCTGAAAATGTCGTACAATTTATCACTGATAATGCAGCAAATTATAAAGCTACAGGTGAAATGTTAGCAGCACGATATGGGACATTTTATTGGAGTCCATGTGCTGCTCACTGTGTAAATCTTATGCTTCAGGATCTTGGTGAAAGAGATGATATGAAGTTGACAGTTCATAGATGCCAAGAAATCACGAAGTTTATTTATAATCATGCTTATGTCTTGAATTTGATGAGGAAATTCACAAATGGGGCTGAATTGATTCGACCTGCACAAACACGATTTGCTACAAATGTTTTGACTATGCAGGGTATAGTCAAGCAAAGAACTTCTCTCAGGCAGATGTTTTCAAGTGATGATTGGGCTGTATATCCACATGCCTATAAAAGAAAGGCAACGACAGTTGTGGATACCATCTTCGATGCTGACTTTTGGGTATCATGTGTGCACTTATTGAAGATTTGTGTACCTCTAGTGAAAGTCCTCAGATTAGTTGATAGTGAAGATAGACCTTCTATTGGATATTTATATGAGTCTATGAACAGAGCCAAGGAGGCCATTAGAGATAATATGAAGGGGAAAAAGAAGTTGTACATGCCTATATGGAAGATTATAGATGAAAGGTGGTCAGGACAACTTCATCGCCCACTTTATGCAACAGCCTACTACCCAAACCCTGCTATTAGATATCTTCCCACTTTTAAGAAGGACAGAGAGGTCGAGTATGGCATGTTGGATTATATTGATGTGTTAGTAAGTGATAGTAAAGAACAAGACGCCATCCATATGTCGATCAACAAATATGATACGGCTTTTGGTACCATGGCGAGAGACACAGCAGTTCGATGCAGGACAACTATGCGTCCAGGTATTGGAAAAAGAGACTTTATACTTTGTTTTTTGTTGTTTAGTTTTTATTCTACCTTCTCACATATTTATTCTGACAACATTTTTACTTTCCATCTGTTATTAGATTTGTGGTGGAAAAGGTTTGGGCCTAATTGCCCAGAATTAAGGAAGCTTGCAATTAGAAATTAGAATCCTCAACCAAACATGTAGTGCAACTGGATGTGAAAGAAATTGGAGTGTATTTCAACACATCCACAGTAAGAAGAGGAACAGGCTGGAACATAAAAGGTTGAATGACCTTGTTTACGTTCGTTACAATATGAAGTTGAGACAAAGGTAAACATTTGTTATACAAAATAGCAAATTCTAATATATATTTTAATCTCTAACAATTTGTAAAATTTTTCTCTTGTTAGGCAACTACAAACAACATCTATGAGGAAGCATCACAATCAATATGATCCTATCTTCATTGACCATTTTGATATATTAGATTCTTGGGTTGAAGAAGAATCATCTGCAATACTTGATGAGGACGATCTTGATTTTTTGAACGTTGAAGGAGCAGCAGAGATTATTGATGAAGGAGAGGCTGGGGGAGAGCAATGGAATGTTGGTGACATTCCATTTGCAACAGAGGGGATAGAAGAAGCAGTTAATGAAGAAAATGAAGATGATGAAGAATGAAGATGATGATGCAAATGACGATTGACGATGCTTTTTGTTTTGAGTTTTGAAAACTATGTCAATATGTTCTGAGTTTTGACTTTTGAACTTATGAATTGTGATGTAACTGAATACTCTTAGGTTGCTTAGTATGTTATTTTGTTTTTTGAATGTTTGATTTCTTATTTTGGAATGTCTTGTTCATATGCATACTTCACAGGTCATACTTCATATACATGAATGATGAATGTTCCTTTAAATACATTTTTCTTGAATTTTTCTGATTTTTACTAGTTTTTTCGGATTTTTTTTAGAATTTTTCTGATTTTTTTCTATTTTTTATAAATTTTTAATATTTTTTACAAATTAAAAAATTAATTTTACGATACGTTACGATACATTTACGATACGTTACGATACGGCGTATAGGTCGGCCCAACCGATACACGATACGATACGGCAGTGATAACATTGGTTTAGAGTATTTTTCTGCAATATTAGGAAGTTGGAGTGTATGTTTTTTTAAGTTATCTTATTTTGTTTGGACTGATATTGTAATTCTTGTTACCGCCAGCCCTAATCTCTTTTAACTCTGAGATTAGGGTAAAGTGAATTAAGTTTCTGCTCTCTCTCTCCCTCTGGTCGTAACAGAAAAAATTTTATTTCTACCCTTATCTTCAAAAATATCCATGTGCAGAAAAAAAAGGAGTTTAATAGGGCTCCAAATCCATCCCTTATCCTATGCATGTTGTTGACAAGAATAATACTTTAGATTCAGGTTGCCATATAAAGCTGTCAGCAACCAGCTGAGATTAATTTTTTCACTAAACCAGGTTTGGAAGGCTAACTGTACCCTTCCAGTCAAATGATGAGCATATTGACATAAAGTACACAAATTTTTGGTCTTACACTTGCAATATATATTTCTGGTTATTTCAGTATCGCTGGTTCTATCTAAGTTTTAGGGATTGGGTTCAAACTTCAAAGTAAATCCATAAAGATCTCATTAGACACAATGGGATCAGCAGCAGGAGATGTAGATCAGTTTGAAAGTGGTATTATTATCTACATGATACTTCCTTTGATGTAAAGAAGTAGAACTTCCAGACCAGAGAAGTCTGCAAACAAACAACAGCAGTTATCAGCACACATGTAATAGACACCCTCATGTGGCAGGATGAAATAAGGAAACATGGATTATCACGATTGGGGGGTTAGACAAACCTATGTGAAGTACTGAAGTTCTTAAAAAGTTCACAGCATCCTCCCTTCCATGTGTTCTCAGAAATATATCATTTATTCCTTTCTTTCTGAAGAGAAAATCCTAAAGATGCACTGTCGCTATTACTTTTAGGTGTCAAAATTTTTACAAACATGAAAGCAAGCATAAACAAATGAATATTTAGGCATCTGATGCTTGTGAAGTTCTTGACTCCATTCAACCTTCCATTTCTTTTTCTCCTCTATGAAGATCAGTTGAACTCACAAATGTAGATGCAGCTTTCACCAAGGCCTCTTTCCTCTTCCTTCCTCCTCCCACCAGCATAGCAAAATAGGGAAGGGATGCACTTCTAGCTTCTTCCTCCAGGCAAAAAAGTAGAATAGTAACATGTGGAAGTACAGAGGTGTTTTTTTATATTGTGGTCCTCAGGAATGCTGTAATCTTGAGGACTCTGCTTTTGGGTACAAGGCCACACACTGACCAAGTTTTGGTTGGCCCAACAATATTGGCAGGATCCAATGGTCATGCAAGTGTTGGAGTATTGGAGACCAGTTATGCCAAAGGAAGTCCTCAACAGAAACTGTAACGCGCGTTGGTTCGACGGGTCGGGTCGAGTTAGGGTCCAGACCCGGACCCGACCCCCACTCGCGTAAGGGCCCGACACGAGGCCCTTCTCCCTCGCCTTTCCCTTCCTTCTTCGTCGTCTCCGGTGGTCTCCTGTGGCAGCGCAGAGGGAGGAGAGTGACGGTCGGGTGGTGGTGGCTGGAACGGCAACGGCGACGGCGGCGGCGGCGGCGGCGACGGCGGCGGCGGCGGCGGCGGCGGCGGCTTGGTAAACCCTCTCTCTCTCGTGCGATTTTTCTTTCTCTGCCACTCATGCCCTTTTTTTTTCTTTCTCTCTGCCGCACGTCCCCTCTTTCCGCTGGTTCTCTACCGCTCGACCCTCTTCTCACTCACCCGCACTCCCCCCACCTGCTCTTTCTCTCTCTTCTCACCCCACGGCCGTTTTCCCCCTTGACCGAACCCCTCCTCTCTCTGTCAGCGTCCCTTTTCTTTGTTTATTTCAGTTTTTTTTTCCCACTACTACCGTGGGTCTTTCCTAGCAACAGAGTTTGTGTTAAACTTTTTGGGCGTTTGGGGTTGGTTTGCAGTTTAGGGGACGTTTTTCCCCTCTTACCTGCTAGTAGGGTGTGTAGTGTACAGCGACAGCAAGCAATCTCGAGCATTGGCACTTGATCGGACGTGTGAAGTGGTTGCTAGAAGGGTTGTAGCAGTTTGGACGCTTGTTTTGGGGTGAGCAATACCTAATCAAGCTCAAAATGATGAGTATTTATCTTTTAGAGCATGTATAATTATGGTTCGAGCATGCTAGAGCTTAGAATTGATGATTTTGGGACGCATGTTAGTAATTTTGTTTTTGGGGGAAACTTAGGATTTGCGTTGGAAAGTGATGATTCATGTACTTAATGATCGTTTTAGCATGATGGATTAATTTTCGAAGCTTTAGGGAAGCATGGTAGAGATTGTGAGGTTGTGGGAAAGATTTAGAACCGTCTTAGGGAGTGTAGCGCAGACTTCGGTAAACAGGTGTATCATGAAGTTATTTAGGGATATATGCGTATTGGGATGTGACTTGAGGTTGATGCCTTACTTAAAGAACGTTATTGAGAAAGGAATTAGTGATGGTTTGATTGATGGTTGAAGGCTTTGATTATTCGAGGCGACGTCAAGACGTAAAGGAGGAGGCCTATTGGAGAGCTTGTTGGTCGACACTACCTGTCGATACCCTCTTGAGGCGATGACACGTGCCTCAAGGATTTTATTTTTGTATCTGTTCGTTTTTGTTTGATTGGTGTAGGTATCTAGTAGAAACCTTATTCTTGTTTATGTTTGCAGGTGCACCGGGCTCATCCCGTCGACCTTGAGTTCGAAGCTTGAGGCATTTTGAAGAATTTGGTGAGCGCGCCACAGGTATGGCAACTTTCCAGGCAAATTCCTGCCTGGGGCAATTGTGTGATTGGGTGCTCCTAGGATCAAGGGATCCTAGGATTGTGATGTTAATTGATTGACTGTTTTGTGATTGAGTATGTGTATGTTGCTTACATGATATGAATGGGTTAGAAAGATTATCAGTCATTCGATTTAAAAATGTTACGCATTGGCATGTGCATGCTAGAATTGATATCTGTTTAGGACAGATGAGGTGGGGTATCGAGTCGAGTGTCTCCTCGACCCCAATTGTGCATTAGAAAGCATCATAGAATGATAACTGCATAGGACAGCTACGAGCCAACCGCAGATCGAGACTACTCTCTATGGATTGGCTAAGTTTTTCGAAGAGGTGATTGACATGATTTATGTGAGGATTGATGTGATGATTGATATGAATGTGTATGTTGTTGCATATGCATTGCCATGGGCAATGATGCAAATGGATGTTTTGGAGGGTAGTTGTACCCGTATGGTATGACGGCTAGCAATGACTGTTACTGTATGTATAGACCTCATGTGGAGGTAATCGGAGGTGTGGGTGCACTCGGGAAGTGTGCTAACCTCGTGTGCTAGCCAGTCATCTTGTGAATGTGTAACTATAATGATAAGAATGAATAACTAAGAGATGAGAGGCCAGTGGGATGTGGCTATGTGTTTGGGAGACGTCCCCCTTGATTGCCACTGGTCTCGGAGGGTAGTTGTACCCGTATGGTATGACGGCTAGCAATGACTGTTACTGTATGTATAGACCTCATGTGGAGGTAATCGGAGGTGTGGGTGCACTCGGGAAGTGTGCTAACCTCGTGTGCTAGCCAGTCATCTTGTGAATGTGTAACTATAATGATAAGAATGAATAACTAAGAGATGAGAGGCCAGTGGGATGTGGCTATGTGTTTGGGAGACGTCCCCCTTGATTGCCACTGGTCTCGCCTGTCAGAGCGCAGGCGGTGCAAGGCCCCAGGGTTCTGTTGTGTGTTGTGCTTGGAGCGTTGGGCTCCTACCTTCCCAACCTGAGTGTCCTAGGGAAGGCTGAGTATCTCACCTTGGACTTCACACATCCAGGGATGAGTGCTCTACCGCTGCAGCGGGTGAAATGGATCCATACTGTTATGGGCCACCACGGGGGTTGTCTCTCGGCTGTAGGCCGCCCGCAATGTGCACGTGCCTGTGTTGCACCCACAGGAACTGTTAATGCACTAAAGTTAATGAAAATGCAATGTGTTTGACAGAATGCATGTGACTGACGTATATGTGATTGATATGAATGCAAGTGTTATGTTTAAGCATGCTTCGCATGTGACTGATGTTGTGTTAGTGTGGCCATCAAGTGGCTTTTACGTGTCGCACTCAGACGCGACATGACGATAGATGGGTTGATATTTGTCCCTTTATTTGAGCCTTACTTGAGAGGGTTTGGCATTTTCCTGGCTTGTTGCCATACTGCGAAGGCTGAGCCTTCAGTTGTTTTCTTTTTCAGGTTTTGGCGGACCCGGGGCAACAGGTTGAGCGGATGGCTTCACTCACGTCCTACTGGGGTGGTTTTGGGATTGTCGTTTGTAGTGCCGGCGCGTCATGTTTTGGGATTATTGATGTCTTTTTTTTGTTAGGCATCAATGTTATTGATTTTGGGGCTTTTTGGTCATGCACATAGATGTGAATTTGTAGGAAACAAAATGGTTATATCAATGAAAGTTCGCCCCATTGTTTTGTATTGCTTGGCTCATCGTCAATTTGAATTGTTTGGTAGTCACACCTCGATGCTTTATGTTTTGAGAAAAAAAAAAAATAGTTTGAGGGTTAAAAGGTCGGGGTGTGACAGAAACAGATCGAGGATGATAAGTTTTCTAGACTTGACTCCTTTGTGGAAAGTTTGTGCACCAAATCAAATCCCTTCTTTGAAGTCTGTACAAACCTAGGGATATAGCCCTAAGCGTTAGGAATTTCTAAAGGAATAAGAGATTTTCGTGTAATCACCATTCTTTCAGATCCAGTTATTGAATAGTTCCTGTGGCATATGCCAAATGAAGATAGGGCCCTGTCCAAGCAAGTCTTTCAGTAAGTCATACATTAAACATTCAGCTACAAGTTTCAGGAGACTCCTAGGTCAGCCTTTAACAAGGTACCCATAATATTACATAGAACACATCTTTTGCAAAGCTTAATCGCAAGTTACTAACAAATGTTTCAGGGCACAACTCCCTCCAAACTCCAAAGGAAACATAACACATCAAATTACAGGAGAATTCTAACCTTTATATCAAGCTCAATGGCAGCTAAGTTTTTCTCAGCAAAACTTCTTTTAAAGGAAACAGCCTCTATTAGCAAATCCTGTAAAATAACACAGAAAATTTTTTAGGAGGAAAGATCCCCAAACAGAATTGCCATCAGTTGAATCTAAAAAATAAAAGAATACGACCTTTTATTCAATAGAATGCCTATCTAAGATATTTTTCACAATGTTATACTTGAATAATCTGATTTTAAATGCTATCCAACCTTGATCTCAACACCCTTTTTACGGCGTTGATTATTCAATTTAGATACTTGATCAATGAGTTTCTGTGTCATTGTCTCAAGATCATCCTCCCCCTCCAAAGACTCCAAATTTCTTCTCCTTTGATCTACAATAATATCAAAATAAATTAACGCAGAAAAAAAAAAAGAAATCCATGAAGATAAGTTTCCAGAATGTGTAACATTAATAATTATTAGCCCCCTTCTCTCAGAACGTATGGACATTGTTAGATTTAGGGTGTCGAAGTATAACCCACGTCCAGATTGAGCAAAGGAAAGATAAGAGAGAGAGTAGGAAAAGAGAAATGAGGAAGGGAGGTGATTATTCACATTCTCACACAACCCATTTATATAGTGATCCTTCTACACAACTTACAAGAATCTAGAATGAAACAATCACAATAATCTAGAGCCTAGAGTGAAGCAACACATTAATCTAGAGCCTAGAGTGAAGCAACACAATAACCTAGAGTCTAGAACAAAACAATTACAAAAATTACAATCATAACCCTGCCTAGATAAATGCGCTCAGACATGGTTAGACGTGTTGGATCTGGATCAGATCAACATCTTATCAGACATGACACTAACCGTGAATCAAAGAAAGGATATGATAGTATAATTTTACCTAGCCTAATTTCCATGTCTCGTCGTTTTTTCTTCTCAAGCTTCACATTGTTTACGATTGCCTCCTGAAAAGTTAGTCAACCATTCATATATTAATGTTCAAGGTCATAAAACAGCATTGAACATATCACTTATGCCCCCTATGATACCCTTAGCTTGTGAAGCTTTGCAGCTTCATCCTCAAAATGTCTCTGTTCCATGAGTAGAGCTTTTAGTTGTTCTTCAAGGGCATTAATTGCCTCTTCTAACTCCCTTCTCTTGGTTTTAAGATTGTCTACCTCCCTTGCATCGATATCTTCAAAATTCATTACAAAAGTCAAATGAACATTTAAAAATGAAAGTCCAGGAAAAAATTATGTGCAGAATAATGCAATTGAGAAAAGTACTGCACAAAAATAGGCGAGACGGATTCACTGGTTCAACAGCTGCTGAAACATGCCCGCCATATCTAGATGTCATCCAGCGATAGTGATTGCCAGGGGTCCAAAGGTCGTAAATCCCTAGTAGCTGTACTTCATCTGCCCTCTGGTCAGTCTCGTTGGAACCAATAAACTGTTTGTCGTAAAACCACAACATTATGCTCAACAGCCACAGATAGCAGCAGTAATAGTTCAACATGTTATCCAAAAGAGAACAGGAGAGCTTCATATCATGAAGCCTAGAAATTTGGAAAGAGGAAAAATAGAAAAGAAAATTGAAGAAGAAAAATTGTGTGATAATAATTGAAAGAACTTACAGAGCGTTCCAAGCCAAATTGGCTAGTCAGAACCTCCTTCACAGCATGAGGAGCAACAAAAACTTGATCCAGCCTTGCAGAAATGCCAAGCTTTCTCATCTGCCAACATGATTACATCTCAAAGAGAAAACAAAGAAAAGAAAAGAAAAAATTGCCAAATAGACATATAAAGCAATACAAGACCTATCAAAGAGAGCACCTTGTCAGAAATTTCAGGAGGTTCTTTGTGGGAATGTTCATCTCCCACATAATTCAGGACAGGGATCTCAAACGAAGTAAGGCTTCTGACTAGGAAATCTCTGTCAGCAGAATCCTGAGTTATAAATGACTGTAAAGGGAAAAAAAATACATTTTAACTGAAACATATTGTAGAAGACACAATCTGATGCACAAAAATCATAGAAAATAATATAAATATGGTATATTTGAGAATATGAACGGGAATTTTTCTGCAACCAGTTGATATGGATCTTGGTTGTTCTCATAATCTAGATGCAGGAAACATCTGTTTGTGAGTAATCAAAACATGAACTTCCCAAGCAACCTGTGCCCAGTCTAGCCCCTGCTGTACAACCCCCCATTTTTGATGCTGCAGGTTCTAGAACACCTGGGACAAAAACCACTGCTACCAGAACGGCTATTTGAGATGTAAATCTGTTATTCAAGAGCTATTGCCAAAACATGGTGGAAACCGGAAAGTATAACTACTTGATAGTTGATACAAAACTGACCCCAGTGCCTAATATGCAGATACAGATACCAATCAACCTTGTACTTCAGTTTGGTATTTTAAAGGCCCAATGAACTAAGGCACACAGTAGTAACAACTCAGGAATACATGGCCATTAAATTTTGTCAACATTTTGTGTAAAGAACTATTCCCAAGTTATTTCACACATAAAATTTTAGAATTATGAGAAAACTTTATGTCACAAAATGGATGATATTTGCCTTGGTAAGAAAATTTCGTGCACTTCATATCCACTGGATTCAATTTGAGGTTTTGTTAGTTGTCACGAGTCTCATGACCTTCCGAAATGCCTTCTCTTCTCAATTTGGATCATGCAAAAATATGACCAGAGTATTCAAATATTTCAGGTCGTGATTCACAGTGGATTGGATCCACATATCACGTAATCCCAAAATTCAAGTACAAGAAATTTTCTTAATGAACTAGAAACATTTTTTAAAAAAAAACTGCTTATATAACAAGCTGGTTCTACATGTTTAAGTGTTACGAAATAGGATAGCTTAGTTAGGTTTTACGTTTTATTTTCTTTTTTATTTTTATTTCTTTTTTCTTTTTGTTCCAGCCGTTGGAACTAGCCCAATGGCTAGTTCAGTCCATTCTTCCTTCTCTTCTCTTGTAAAAATATGTAAACTGTTCCTTGTACAAATAAATTGTGATGTACAACAATTCTCTGTTCATTTGAATAAAGATTATATTTTTTACTTGGCCTTAGTGCCTATTTCTGCTTCATGTTCATTTAGTGATTGTTACAGTCACGTTTTCGTCAAATTAGAACCACGTTTTGGCTGGTTTTTTATTAGAATTCTGAAGTTGGGTTGCTGTTTTATCTTGAAGACTGAATCATCACTGTTCGTTGATATCATTTCTCAAGTGCCACCACCTGTTTGTGGTATTGTCTCAAAGACTGTCTAAAGCTAAGTGACCCTCCATTTCTTTCCGTTGTACTTCTGAAGAAGGGTATTTATCATAAACAGCACCTTAATATTCTGCTGTTTTATTCTTGGTTCACTGCTGCACTCCAAAGGGATTATCATCCACCAACTGTTCGGTAAAGCGTCCAAAAGTATTACTTAGTCCTCTAGAGCAGATTTCATAAAGGACTCCAAAATTTCGATCGAGAGAGGAAGCTATCATGCTCCATACAAGCTTGATGGAACTAACTGAACGCTACGGGCTAAATGTTTAGAGATGCACATCAAAGAAAAATACATATAGGGTTTCATAAGAGATACATTCATTCTTCATTCTCTCAAGTTAACTAAAGTAGAAAATGAGATTGTGAAAGAATTAAATACGAAAGAAAGACAAAATGCTATGAATGAATAGCATAAGAAACTAGATGATTGGGAAGCCAAGAACTCAAGGATTAAAGAATGGAGTTATGGAAGTATCCAACCTAAAATTGCTCAAAATCTCATGTACTATGAGAATGCAAGTGAGGTAAGGGAATACCTCAAAGGAATGTTTACTCAAAAAGATATGGCCCAAAAGTATCTATTGATTCAAAAAGCCCAAAATATCAAACAAGAGAGAAAAATGCAAGAGATTATTTTATGGAAATCTCTAGTGTTTGGAATGAATTAGACCAACTTAGTCCTAAATTAGGAATTGATTGTAAATGCCACGAGATTAGAAGAGATGAAGTTGATGAATTTAATTTTTTTGAATTTCTTTAAGGGCTAAGACTCGAATTTGAACAAATAAGGTCAACCATTTATCCATAGTTTTTCCTCCACTTATTCATGAACTTCTTACGAAACTAAGTGGAGAAGAAAATAGAATGAATTTATCCAAAGAAATGGATAGTGTCCTTATTTTCAAACAAAAAGAAAAAAAAGTTTCAGCCGCTTCTAGACCTAGAAACAACATTAGATCTTTTAGACCCCCTCATTTTAAAAATCAAAATAGAAGGGAATATAAGGTTGTTTGCCACTTCTGTCATGAATCGGGCCACATAAGACCTAGTTGTCCAAAGTTAAAGGTAAACAACAATGAAGGACATTTACAAAATTATGAAGGGAATTTTCTTAGAGGATGAGCTATATGGGCAACACAACCTTAGACAATTTGATCAAAGGAAGGTTGCAAATGTTCAAAACAAATGATGTGATTTTGCGTTAATCTTCACAACATTGAACCAAATCATGACGGCTCTTCAACCGATAATAAAGGAGTCAAATTCCGGAGCACTAGCAACAACGGCATCCACCTCCAACACTCCCAATATGATTCCTTGGCTTCTAGATTCCGGTGCATCATTTCATATGACACCTAATATATCATCTTTGACCAAGTTTGAACAAGCAAGAAAAGAGTCAAATGTAGCTACCTTTGATGGAACGTCTTTGAGTGTTAAAAGAAGTTGAAAATTTTGAAAAAAAAATAGAGAAAAACAAAAATTCTTTGTACCGTTACTTATGTCCCTAAACTTAATCTTAATTTACTTTCCATATCTCAAATTTCAGATCTTGGTTTTGATATAGTTTTCTCATCAAATAAATGTTTGGACCAAACCGAGAGATTGATTGGGGAAGGTTTTAGAAAGAGAAACCTTTACTACATGAACAATTTATGTATCCCCAAAGAAAAATTTTTGTTACTATGTCAAAAATGTGGGCATCAATGTTTGGCATCAAAGATTAGGTCATCCAAACATTAGAAAATTATCTATGATGACTCCTACCAAGGATATTTGTATTGAGAACTTTAAATGTAATGATTGCATACATGGAAAGACGAAATCTTTATCTTTTGGACAAAGAAACTTCTTTTCTTTTACGTCATTTGAGCTTGTTCATTCCGATGTGTGAGGGCCCTCTCCTATCATGTCAAAAGAAAGGCTATCTTATTATGTGATATTTGTTGATGATTCACTAGATATTGTTGGATATATTTCCTAACATTCAAATTTGAAGTTTTTAAGATGTTCAAAAATTTTCACAACTTGGTAAAAACATAGTTTGACGCTAAACTAAAAAACCTAAGGGCTGATTCCAGAGGTGAATATATTTCAAATGAATTTAAAAGATATTTGAAAAACTATGGAATAGTTCATCAAAAATTATGTCCAAAAACACCTCAACAAAATGGACTTTCTAAAAGAAAACATAAACATATAGTATAAACAACAAGAACTTTTCTTATTGCAAAAAATATGCCTAAAAACTCTTGGGCTGAACAACCCTTGCTTCTGTTTATCTTATAAAGAGAATGCCTTCAAAAGTTTTAAATAACACAATTCCTTTTGAAAAATTGTTCAAATATGAATCCGATCTCAATAGACTTCAAATTTTTGGATACAAATGTTTTATTTTAATTGACAAAACTGATAAACTAAGTTCAAAGGTTATTGAATGTGCCTTCATAGGCTATTCTAAGACACAAAAAGGCTACAAACGTTATGACCCAGTCAAAGACAAGACCATAGTTTCAAGGAATGTAAAGTTTAATGAAAAAGAAAATATATTTGAAAATTATGAAGAATCACAAAACAACAATGATTATTCCTTTCTATTCAAGTATCTCTCCCAATGTGATGATGAGATGTATGATATTGATGATAGTAACATTAATGACAAGGATGAAGGTGGAGTACGCAAAGACATAATCACATATCATTGTAACACTCGTTTTCTTGGCAGGTCGGGTTGGAGCGGGTCCAGACCCGGACCCGCAACTTACCCGCGTGAGAGCCCGACACGAGGGCTCTTCTCCCTCGTTTTCCTTAGCGTCTCCCTCTCCTTCCTCTTCTTCCTCTCTGTCTCTTCCTTCCAACGAACACAACACAGATAAGAAGGAGGTGGAAGAGATGATAGCAGCAGAGAAGGTGAAGGGCGACGGCGGTGGTGGCGCGTAGGTAAGCCACCGGTTCCCCTCTCTTCTTTTTTCTCCTCCTCCCTCTCCCACTGTTTTGCCGTCTCCCCTCTCTGCCACACGGCCTCCTCTTGCGCAGCCTCTCCCCTTCCGTTTTTTTTTTGTTGTTTCTCTCCCTCTCCTCATCTGCTCGAGCTCTCACTCCCACACTCTCTCGTCCTCTCTGCTGCACACTCTCCTTTTTTTCCCCGTCCGTTTTTCTTACTGTTTTTGACTGTTTTGGGGCTGTTGGTTTCGATTTCAGTTGGGAACACATTATTTTCCCCTCATACCAGTGAAGTGAAAGCATTGGTGGTGGAGGCAGCAATCAATCGTTGACGTTGGAGCTCAATCAAACTCTTGAAGTGGCTGTCGGGAGCACTACGACAGTTTGAATTCTAAGATTGGGGTGAGAAAGGCCTAATCGAGCTTAGATTGTTGTAAATTTTCTGTTGGACTACGTATAATTATTGTTTGAGCATGCTAGAATTAGAAATTGATGATTTAGAAGGCATGCTAGAGATATCGCTATTTTGGGGAAGTTTATGCCCATTTTGAGATGGACGATGATCTATATGTATAAGTGTTTTTCTAGCATGATGTGTTGATTTTCGAAGCAATAGAGAAGCATGGTAGAGATTGTCATGTTGTGGTGAAGGTTTAGAACCGTTTTAGCAAGTTTGGGAAATAGGCTTCTATTGATGTACATATGCGTTGTATGTTGAGAATCTTAATTGCGGGAAAGACGCCTCAACTAAAGAAAACTAATGAGAAATGTGTTACTGATGGATTGATTGAAGCATTGAGTTTTGACGTTTTGTGACAACGTAAAAAAGTTAGGAAGAGGCCTATTTGGGGGCTTGTAGGTTGACACTACCCGTCGACACCCATTTGAGGCGAAGACATGCCTCGATGTTGGTATTTTCAGATTTGTATCGATTGTATAGCGATGTGATTAGAGAACTTATTGTTTGACTGTGGTTGCAGGTACACCAAGCACGTCAAGTAGACCTTGAGCAACGCGGGTTGTAGTTTTAAAGTGTTTTGTGGACGCGCGACAGGTATGGCGGCATTCTAGGCAAATCCCTGCCGGGGCAATTGTGTGAATGTGTGTTCCTAGGATCGTGGGATCCTAGGATTGTGATGTGATTGATGGATTGTTTTGTGAATGAATGTGTGTATGCATGCAAATTGTTTGATATATGGTATGATTTGTTTTGAAAGGCTATGAAAAGCATGTTTGGAAAATGTTACGCATTTGCATGTGCATGCTAGAATTGATAACTGTTTAGGACAGATGAGGTGGAGTATCGAGTCGAGTATCTCTTCGACCCCAATTATGCATTAGAAAGCTGTTAGGAAATAAGATATCTTGTTGA